>NC_066625.1:45483878-45783878 GCF_025201925.1 Gopherus flavomarginatus | reverse complement strand
AGGGCCCCTGCAGGAGCTGCAGTGGGAGGGAGGAGGAGAAGCGCCAAGCTGGGGCAGGGGAGAAGCGCCACACAGGGTTGGGAGGAGGGGGTAGAAGCACAGACTCCAGCAGGAGCTGCACTGGGGAGGATGGAGGGAGAGAGGAGCCACCCTGGGGCAGGGAGGAGAAGCCCTGGACTCTGGCAGAAGATGTGGAGCAGAAGTCCCCGGCTCGGAAGCCCCAGCCACCTGGCAGAAGTTGCAAGGCTGAAGCCCTGACCCCACTCTGTGTGCAGCTGCCCAGAGCCTCTCTCGCTCCCAACCCCTCTGTGGAGCTGGCTCCCACTCTCTGGCTGTGGAGAAATTCAGCCCCAATCTCCCCATGTTGGGATCTCCATTTCCCCCACCATCACCCAGCCATGAATGGATTTAGCTCAGGAGGCAGGCTCAGCATTGTCCCCATTTGGCAGGTGGGCTCTAGGGCACAGAGAGGTGCAGTGACTTTCCCAAGGCTAAGCAGGGAGTCTGTGGCAGAGCAGACTCAAACCCAGAACACCTGAGCCTGAGTCTTGTGCCTTAACTGCAAGGCAACCTTCCCACCGAAGGAGAGGGAACCTCCTCTGCCACTTTGAGGGTGTGAGTGGGAGCAGCCACTGGGCAGAGCTGCCAGGAGGTTGGGAGGGGGGGTTGGATAGTTGATGGTTGGTGATTAGCAGGTTGGGGGGGGCTCTGGAGGGGGTGGTCATGGGACAAGAAGCAGGGGGGTTCGATGGGCTGAGGGCTCGGGGAGTGCCTGGTGCGGGGTGGAGCGGAGTTGGGGCAGGCAGGAACGAGAGGGAGTTGGATGGGTGAGGAGTTCTGGGGGTCCTGTCGGGGACAGGGAGCGGTTGGATAGGATTGGGAGTCCCGGGGCTCTGTCTGGGGGTGAGGATGTGGATAAGGGTCAGGGGAACAGGTAGGGGGTACGGTTGTAGGAAGGCAGTTACAGTGGGGGGTCTCTCAAGAGGGGGAAGTCAGGGAACAAGGAGCCAGTAGGCTTAGATAGGGGGATGGGTCCTGGAGGACAGTTAGGGGCAGGGTCCGAGGAGGGGGAAGTCAGAGGACAAGGAGCAGGGGCATTTCTGAGGGGGGCAGGAAGGGGGAGGCAATGGATGGGGTGGGGCTCCCTGGGTGCACACGCTAATGAAATGTGCTGCACACGCCTATGGTCACAGGGGTGAGCTACTTGCATCCTTTTCCTGTTTGTGCCATTTCTTTCCGTCTCAAGACCTGATAACCATTCTCTCTAGTTCTTCCCCTTCTCTCCCCTCCCCACCTGTGGCTAGAAAATCCAGGGAGATTCCCTCGTTTTCCCTACAATTGTTGACTCTCTAGTCTCTTATTTTCCCTATTTTCCCTGTAATTGTCCAATTGCCATTACAGTTCTGCTCAGCTTTGGGATGTGAACCCAGTCTGTTTTATCTGCAGCAATTTTACCTTGGTTAGGTGGTAATTTGCTGTTCTGTGTCATTCCCCCAATGTGGGTGGTGGTTAGTAGGTGCTGGTTGGTGGAGCCCGCAGACATGGCTGCCTCTTGGGGGGAGATGGGGTGGCCGATCTCTGCCAGAAACAGTACATTGCCGCACAGGCGGGGAAGGGAGGAACCAGTGTCCCTATGAAGCCTGCCTAGCCCCTTTGCTTCTGCTCCTTTCTAGAGGAGACTTTATTACTGGGGAGGCTGAAAAATCTCCCTGTGGGCTTAGCCTGGCAGGAGGGGCAGGTGTCCCCTGTAATAAAGAGATGGAGCATGTTCCCAGCATGGCAGAATCTAGGCTGTGTCTGTGCAGGGAAAGATCCTGGGGGAATCGTGATGTGACATGAACTAAAGCCTGTTCTGAGACCTCCACATTTGCCGTTCTCACCCTGCCAGGCTGCAGGATGTCGTCCATGTTTCGCTCCAGCTCATCCCATCCTCCCATGGGACAGGGAAGGGAAACGGCTGCCGAGGAGCCAGTTCAGGTAGGGATTATCGGTGGAGGGTTCTGGTGGGTTCCTGCTGGAGGGGAGGGACAGCAAATACACAGGAGGTGGGCGGCTTGGGCAGTCTGGATTGGAGGTTGGAGTTTGCCAAAAAATTCTCGGGGTGGAGAGTGGGAGGAGGCCAGGGTGTGGCAAGCCTCTTGGGACTAGTTTAATATGCAGCTTCCATTCTAGGACCAGACCCATGAGGTTAGAGGGTGGAAATGCTCTAATTTGTGGGACAGGAAACACCCCCCCTAGGTGGGGCTAGGAAAACGGACCAGACTCCCAGGGCTGGAGCCCGACCTGATTAACCAGCAGCTGCTGTGAGATGTGAGGGGGCATCCACCAGTGAGGCTTGAGGAAGGGGGGTTCTTAACCTTTTTCTTTCTAAGGCCCCCAATGTGCTATAAAAACTCCACTGCCCTGCATATGCCTGGTTCTCTGCATATAAAAGCCAGGGCTGGCGTTAGGAGTGGCAACCAGGGCAACTGCCTGGGGTCCCATGTGACAGGCCCCCCGCAAAGCTAATTGCTCAAGCTTTGGCTTCAGCCCCTGGTGGCAGGGCTCATGGCCCCAGGCTTCAGCCCCAGGCAGTGAGGTTTGGGCTTTCTGCCCTGGGCCCAAGCGAGTCTAACACGGGCCCTGCTTGGAGAACCCCCTGAAACCTGCTCACAGCCCCCCAGAGGTCCAGGGACCCCTAGTTGAGAACCACGGCCTTAGGGGATGTGCCCCTGCCCCATACCCAGCTCCAGGGCTGGCCTTAGAGAAAATGGCGCCTTGGGTGAACTTGTATTTTGGTGCCCCCCATCACCCCTGACCCTTACAGGTTCCCCACTATCACGTCCAGACCCTGATGCCTCTCTCTAGCGCTTAATGTTATTGAAAGAGGCGCCAGAGCTCAGCCCTGGCACAAATTCAGCACTGGCAAGGCGGCCTCCCAGCGGCGGCTGCTGGCCGAGCTCCCAGCTCTGAAGGCAATGCCACCATCAGCAGCTGCCGCAGCGCAGAAGTGATGGTGCCCTGGTGTGCGGTGTATTGTGCAGCCTTTTATTTTATGTAAAGTGCAGTTTGTAATGCGGCATTGCACTGCTGCGGGGTAGGCTCTGGTGGTGACAGTGTCAAGCTTAACAGAGTGAAAGTCGCCTCTGCTACTTGTTTCAAATATTCAGTCTCTAGGAGCACACACAGAGCAAGGGTGGTGACCACACAGACATTCACAAGCACAAGGTCCGGTCGGTGTTACAAGTTTTATTAAAGTTACTGGTAAGGCTAGGAATACCCAAGCATATAGACCAGGGGTTGGCAACCTTTCAGAAGCAGTGTGCCGAGTCTTCATTTATTCACTCTCATTGAAGGTTTCACGTGCCGGTCATACATTTTAATGTTTTTTAGAAGGTCTCTCTCTACAAGTCTATATATTATATAACTAAACTAGTGTTGTATTGTAAAATAAACAGGGTTTTCAAAATGTTTAAGAAGCTTCATTTAAAATGAAATTAAAATGTTGATCTTACGCTAGCGGCCCGCTCAGCCCGCTGCTGGTCTGGGGTTCTGTTCTACTAGGCCGGCAGCAGGGTGAGCGAGGCCTGCAGCTGGCACCCCAACTGGCAAGGATCTGTCAGCCAGAACCCCAGACCGGCAGCGGGCTGTGCGGGGCTGGCGGCCAGGACCCAGAGGCCTGGGGGCAGAGGGCTGGAGTCAGGGCTGGGGATTGGGTATGTGAGGAGGTGTAGGTGTCAGGACAGAGAGGGCGCTGGGTATGACTGGAGGTGCCAGAGTCAGGGCTAGGGTTGGGGGGGATTAAGGAGTCAAGCAGAGGGCTGGGTATGTATGAGGAAGGTACAGGGCTCAGGGCAGGAGTCTGGGGAGCGTGCGGGGCTCAGGGCAGAGGGCGTGGTGTGTGTGTGGGGGGGTCAGGGCTCAGGGGAGAGTGCTGGGTGACTGCCCCCCTAACAACTGTCAACCCCGCTGCTCCTTGTCCCCTGAGTAATCCCTCCTGGGACCCCACCCCCATCTAAGTCTCCTTGTTCCTTGTCCCCAGACTGGACTCTACCTCCTACCTGTCCCCTGACTGCCCCAACTCTTATCCACAGCCTTGTCCCCAGCCAGACCCCCGGAACTCCCATGCCTATCCAACCACTCCCTGCCCCCTGACAGGACCCCCAGAACTCCCAATCCAACCAGCCCCCCAAACTCCCTGCCTGCCCCAACCCCTTTCCACACCCCTGCCTCCTGACAGGACCCCCAGAACTCCCAACTCATACAACTCCCCCACTCCTTGTCCCCTGACCACCCCCTTAAGAGACCCCCCCATAGCTTCCCCCCCCAGGACCCTCCTTGCTCCCAGTCCCCTGACCCCTATCCACCCCTTGCCCCCTCACAAATCCTGGGATTCCCATGCCCCATACGACCCCCCCACCTCTAAACCCCCCCATCCAACCCACCCTGCTCACTGTCCCCTAACTGCCCCCACTCCTTACCCAACCCCCCCAGCTCCGGGCCCCTTACCATGAGGTTCCACACAGAGCTAGATACGCTGCTCCGTGGGAGCACACAGCCCTGCCCCTCCGGAGGCAGGCAGCTTGCTGCGCTCGGCCCCGGAGCGCGGAACCCACGGCCTCTGTGCTGGGAGAGTGGGGCCATTTGCCTACCCCGTGCTCACGGCTATGCTTCTGCTACCTACCTCTGCTGGGGAAGTGGAGGCAGAGGAGAGCGCGCTGGGCTGGGCAAGATTTTTAGTGGCATAATGGAGTCCTGGCAGGCTCCAGTGTGCCATTAAAAATTGGCTCGTGTGCTGTCTTTGGCACGCGTGCCATAGGTTGACAACCCCTGACATAGACATTCTATAAAGACGTGCAAAAGTTACAACTCTACTTCTACTCACATCCTGAACAATAGTATTGGTATCTGATGTGTCTCTCGTGGAATGATCATCAGTGGAGGGATGGTTCCGTAGGGAGCTCAATTTTCCTGCTCTGGGCACCCCCTTTTTATAATGTGATTCTGATTATACCTCCTTAGCATTGACGCACCACCTGTATCCTGTGGTTAAAGGCACCTCTGTTTCCAAATGTGCCTTACAGAATTTTTTTATTTAAAATTAATCTTCTGGCTAATTGTTCACCCTGTTACCACTTGGTACGTCTTCTCCCATCATCTTAGGGCATCAGGTTATTCCTCAGCCATTTACTTCTGTCAGTGTTTCTTAGCTCCAAGGCCTAAAATAGCGAAGCTAAAATCTTGCAGGTCTCAACCTACAGGCCTTGTGTTTCAACCTTATTTACTTAGATACCGAATACATGATTATTCTTGCTACATACCGATCGATTGATTCCCTATTTAGCATACAGTGATTCTATATGACATAATGTGTTAGTTATTTATAACACCACACAGTAAATGAACAGCAAACTAAAATCACTGACTGCCGTTCCCACCCTTACTCCTACACTGCTGCTGTGGCTTGTGGTGCCCGGCGCTCTGCCTGCAGTCAAGACAGGCTTTGTGCTCTCACACGGGGGCTGCGTCTTGCTGGAGCCCCAGATACCCTGCAGCTCTGTGGCTGCTCCTGGCTCACCAGGGGCCATTTCAGATTTTGAGGAGAGGGGCAACTTTAATCGTGATCTCAGGGGCTACTGAGGCACCTGAATACTGTATCGTTTTTTACAGAAAATAACTTAGAAATTCACTGATGAGCACTGTGTCTCATTGTTATGTAAAGAAAGATAAATATATACGGTACTCCAATTACAGCCACGTAGTAAATTTAGGACAATCAGGAGATAACTCAGCAAGATATTCCCATCCCAAGCCTTGAGATATCAGTTCTGGAGCTTTAATGCAGGTATCAGAAACACAAGTTTGATACTTTGCACCCTCTTTTTAGCAGAGATAAATAAATATAGAGAAAGGAAGCAGATTTTACGGAACAGACATGCTCTGTGTTACTGCTGCCATCTCCTCTATTTTAGTCAATTGTTTTTCACTCCACTGAAAACATATTTACTTAATTTACATATGTGATTAAGGTTTTTTCTGTTTTATTAAGAGAGGTAATTTATTTTCTAGTTATTTTGGCATTTATGTTTACTGATCACAATCATGTATGTGGCTCACTAATATTTGACTCCATCTTTGCTGTTAGTATCGTACTTGGAACTGCATTTATTTTCATAGAAATTTTAAGTTACTTTCCAGATTTAACTGTACCATGAAGTTTGGGGGAGACGGTTCCCTGCACCTCCCCCACTTCTTACCATTCACTCTGACTCTCAGCCAGCCAGTAAAACAGGAGGTTTGTTAGTTGACAGGAACACAGTCCAAACCAGAGCTTGTAGGTACAGACAACAGGACCCCTTGGTCAGGTCCCTCTTGGGGCGGCGGGTAAGGATGCAGACTCAGTTCCCCAGCCAACTCCAAACTGAAAAATTCCCTCCAGCCGTCTCTTCCAGCCACACCCCCGGCTCCTCCTCCAGCCTTTGTCCAATTTCCATTGCAGAAGGTGTCACGTGGCCTCATCTCCCCCTTGGGCTCAGGTTACATGCTCAGCTATTGTCCCTCAAGCGTAGTCACACCCTGATATCCCATCCGCAATGCAGACAGTCCCAGTAAAACTCCCCCGCAACATCCCCAGGTCAATCCTCCCCACACCCTGCTTCATCACAGACTAAAAATACAATCTGAAGATAGGTGATCTTCATCTGCACAGTGTCGGAAGTTTGAGTTTAGATGATTTTTTTCAATCAAGCCCTGCTAAAGTAAGTACAAGCAAAATGTACAGTCTGTTGTCTGCTAGTAGCATTTTAAATAATGAATGACAAAGCACAATACTGTAATAACAGTAATAATGATAATTACTCCAGGGAGGACAGGTGAGGCATTTTAGAACTCATTACTCAAAGAACTGAATTTAAGCATAAGACAGAAATAAAATGACGAAATGCACAGACCAATTAAAAAGCTAAAATAACAGCACTGTCATCCTGACCAAATGGGAAAGAATAAAATTACAGAGACTATACGTACTTTGCACATTTTAACAGGAAGTAAAAAGAAATAGTAACAGTAATTGAAGTGTCTGTTGTGGTGTGTGTGTGTGTGTGTGTGTGTGTGTGTGTGTGTGTGTGTGTGTGTGTGTGTGTGTGTGTGTGTGTGTGTGTGTGTTGGGGGAGTGTGAGACACAGCCCGCTGTCATTTCCAGCACAGCGGCACTCACTAGACCCAAGGATCGTTCACACAGCAGCAGGGGACAGCAGCTCCCACTCCTGACCCAGAGGCAGCAGCACAGAATCTTGTCCCCCCAGCTCAGCTCAGCAGAGACTGGGCACAGAAGCAGAAGGGTGGGGCCATCCCGACATCAGCAACCCCCCCTGCGCAGCACACAGGAGGCACCTGGGAGCAGCTTGGGCAGGGGCAGCTCCAAGTGTGGGGAGGGGGCAGGGCTGCAGGAACAGCTGTAGGGCAGACAGCTGAAGAGAAGTGAGGAGAGGAGAGACAGGACACCCCTGCTGGAGGAACCCCCTCAGCAAGGCCCCCCTGCACTGTCATGTAGTCTGCTCCCCACTAAGTCTGGCCCTGTCCAGCTCTTCACAATGAGAACAGTGTTGGACTCCCTGCCAGCGAACTCTCCCTGAACTCTGCTAGGGCCTCCATTTCCAGTATCCGTCTGTGGCTAGTGGGGTGATGGATCTCCTGGGAGAGACAAGGGGCTCTCACTTTGTCCCCTCACCCTGGCCTTTCCTGGCTGCTCTGAGCGGGGTGGGGTGGGACTCTGACTGTGAGCCACCCAGAGCTTCCATTTGATTGGCTCCTCTCCCCCATGAGTGTGGGGCAGCAAGTGCTGAGTGATGGACTCTTGCTCTTTCAGGGGCCGGTGACCTTCGAGGAGGTGGCTGTGTATTCCCCCAGAGAAGAGGGGGCTCTGCTGGACCCTGTTCAGAGAGCCCTCTACAGGGATGTCATGCCGGAGAACTATGAGACGGTGACCTCACTGGGTAAGGAGTCCTGTCCCCTGGTTTATTAGAAGCTGTGGAGTCTCTGAAGAACCTGAGCAATAATAACTTTATACCTTTTTTCATCATCCAAGTTTTGACAAGTTTCCTTGTCCCCCCTCTCTTTGCCTTTTCTCCCACCCACTAGAATAATTTTTAGACATTTGTCATCAGTCATTTTTAAATTGCGTTTAATATATCCTTATTGCCTACACTAATAACTACATTAATAACTGTTTTTAAAAATTAATTAATAAAATTATCAATAAATAAAAAAATTTAAAAAAAATTATTAAAAATTAAATCTTTTTAAGAGGAAAATATGCTGCCTGTAGAATTCTGAACTGAGTAAATAGGTGTGTGACTGACGCATGGCTTGTGTGGCAGTCAGATGAGCTCCTCTTTCGATAGAAGTGAGTATAATGTTGCCATTCAAGAGCCTAACGGTGAAAGGAGACCAGAGCCGTGTGAGAGGAGGAGAGGAAGGAGAGAGTAGCTAATTCTGGGGTGCCAGGACATGGGGAGGGTGTGTGCAGGGTTAGAGCTAAGAAGGAGGTAGTAAGAGACGAGGAGGGAACACAAGAAGCTCCCAAGCTGGCGGGAGGTGGTGCCGGCTGAGAGTAATGAGACAAAGAGGAGGGGAGTGTGGAGGAAGGGCACCCAGGAAGTGGGCTGGGTGGGTTAGTGGGAGGGAGGAGAGGTTTGGGGATCTAGAGCTGTGGGGGATCCCAGACCTTTAACCCCGAATCCCTACTCAAACTTGTTGCTTTAGAGCCTGCACTCCAGTTTTCTTTCTGTTCAGTTTCACTTCATTATACATTTCCTCCCCCAAATACTATTTTAACTCTTCACCACCCTCTCCCACTCATTACCTCCCTCCCCATATAACCTCCCCATCTCAATACATAGCAACCCCAACCACCTATCCTGAGTCCTTGCTGCATTCCTCCCCCTCATAGCACTGCCACTACCCAGGCGCAAATGTTGATGATATCACAGGTGGTAGTGTAGCCTGTACAATTTTTACACCTATAAGATTACATGTTGGGGTACAACTTGCCCTTGTACATGGCTCCTCTAAGTTAACTGAGAAGATGGAATTTGGTGAAACACACAGAAACTTGATTTCATACAGACAGTCATAATTGAAATCATAGGAAAGGATCAATACACGTAACAATTAGACTAAGATCAGTATAGTAAAGAGGGTCTTGCACTGTGCATACTTTCATGTTGGAAACAAAGGTTGAGGGGCAAGGGAGGCCATCAGAAAGGAGGCCCTGCTTCAGTTTACACTGTCTCAGGGACCCGACAAAATGAAAAAAATGGTCACTAGGAAAGATAATTTATCCGCTTCCTTATGGTAATAGGTTGGCTGTATATCATACCTGCTCCTTTACTCTGATTACAGGAATGGCCATAGCTGTCCCAACCCATATGTGGCCTTTGGGTAGTCCATCATTTAGCATCAAGCTTTAATACTCATGATTTACATCATTTAGTTATTAATAATTCCAATATATAAATGCGTCCAACTGCTGAGATAGCGCATAGCAACCTCATTGCTAAAGCCTGCCCCAAACTTCCTTTTTTCAGAATCCTGTGGCGTATTGCACCTGTTTGTAGTTACTTCTTAGTGAGTCAAAATGAAGGTGCAAAATATCTGACCTGGGATTCTCTCCTTACGCCTGTTCAGGTAAATCCCAGACTTCAGCATAACTTTTCCCACAAAGCCTCCACCTAATATAAGGCCCTTAACTGTAGCAAGCTCAATAACCCATTTATCTATGTTCACCTCCTTGCCCCTCCACGCATGTTCCAAGCTAATTAGCAATACTCAGATAATGTTTATCTCTAGCGAGCATAAAATTACCCAGATGACATGGGAGTAGGTCATAGATGATAAAATCAGGTCAGAGTCAACAGGAGTGAGAGTTTGGAGAGAGTCTTGTGTCCTCCTCTCCCTATCTGCAGCATCCACAAGCTGTCTTCCCTCCAGGCTCTTTGGATCTCTGAGCCTCTCCCTCCTGATGTTGCGTTGCCCAGTTCTTGTTTCTTACAGTCACCATTTCTGGAAGAATTAGAGGTTGTTGCTCCTGAGTTTTAGTGTTTAATTCCCCAGCCTTCTCCACACACTGGGGGAGTTTAATTCTCCCTCCCATTATACCTGAGTCACTGGATTTCCTAATGCCCCTAAATGTGTTTTGCAATGTCACAGTTCCGGGGTAGCTAAGCCTTACGACCTGCCTCCATGGTCTGCTCCAGGAATGGCCCCTCAGGTATCAGGCCTCTAGCCAGCCCCTCTCTATGGGCAGGGACCCACATGCCTCTCCTTTTTGACCAGTGTGTGAGGATTGCAGCTTGTCCTCTACTGTGTTTTGCTGGAAGAACGTCCAGTTCCTGTACTTTGCTTTCTCTCCAGGGGCTATGAGTAGTGTGTGTGAGATAGAGGTGGGAATTTTGGTGATACTTATATGATGCTAATACACACCTCAGTTTCCTGCTGTGACTGGTATTGCTATGATTGTCAAGAGCAGGAAATGTGAGGTGTGTTGTCACATAGCTGTCATGGGGTGATATGACTGGGTCATTAAAGACTGGCTGGGAGCAACCTACATCAGTGGAATACCCAACAGAGACAAGGAAATAATTGCCACCTGCCCATGGGAGGATCTCCACTTAGCTGAGTGAAGCATCCATGGACTTGTTATGTTCTTGAGAAGAGGAAAAACTGGACTTGCAGATGCAGGGAGCTCTACCGGAGCGAAGACAAGTGGACAGGCAAAGTGAGAGGAAAGAAAAGAGTTTTCTACAGCAGCTTAGCTCAAGGGCATTGGTCAGTATGGACTATATTGTCGTCTTTGCTTCTCTATGCTAATGAAAAGACTTTCCAGTGCTGTGTGTCGATTGACTAATAAACCCTGCTATGTTTTAAAAGTCTGCCCAGTGTCACAGCAAGAACTTTCTGAGGTGCATTGAAGCATGACTGAGGAACAGTCTCTGAACAGGAGGGTAGTTCAGCTGGACCTGCTGGCAGAGCTCGGAGGTTGAAATGGGAGTGTTGAAGCCAGAGGCTCAGTCTCAGGTGTTGAAGCTACATAGCCTGTCCTTGTGAAAGAGTGGAACCCCTTGGGAGTCTGGCGTACACAATGGGCACCTCCCAAGGACTGTTTAAAAGCCAGGACATTGCACAGATCCTGTGGATCCATGACAGTGCCAGAGGTTAAACCTTATGGGGATAAGATATAAAACAGGAAAAGGATCTAAATGTGTGTTTACCATGGCCCCCTCATCAGTCCTTGTGGGAATCCCTGATCTGTTCCAAAGTGTATTAAAACCTTCCTTAAATATTTACCTCTTAGTTATCAGGCCATGTCAGTTTTGTTAGTGTTTTCCCTTCACCCTCCCGCTTCCCTGGTTCTTGTCACACAGACAGCAAGCAGCAAATGACCAGAAGTATGAAATGCAGAGAATGCGATGTTTATTGAGGTTAGTTTCCAAGCAAGCACATTGCGACACCCTTCACACCAGTTGGGCTTATCTCTATTTGTCAATAGAGACGGTTTCATAGTGTTCCATTCCCTGCTGTGGCGCCGCAGAATGTTTACCCCGTGTCCCCTGTGACGTTGCGCTCAATATGATTTTATGAAAATATGCTACTAACTGTGAAATATAATATAACTGGAATGTATATCATGCAAAAGGTCTCTTGTAAGATATCATTACAAAGCTTATAATCTACTAAGTGTGTTCATCCTAGCGGTATGAATGTATCATTCGTATACCTGAAAGTAGGGCTATAAAATGTAAGTCTGACCTCCTATTGTAGTTATGCAAAGTGTGGACCATTAATGTAAGTTTAGAATCTTGATGGCTCCCATCAACTAGGACAATTGCTCCATTTACTTGCAAGCCTGCCTATGAGTCAGGCCGGGAAGAAGGGGCCTCACAGGACATGTGACCATGTCGCCTGGTACTGGAATCCATCTTAATCCTGGTGCTTTTCCATTTAGAAGGAAGCAGGGACCAAAGAGAAAAAAGATTTATGCCTTGTGCCAAAGGTGTATAAAGGGGTGGAAGAGAACAAAGGGGGCTGCAATCATGAGAAGTCTCCTAGCTACCAGCTGAGCTAGAAGAATGACTGTACCAGGGGAAAGGATTGGTCCCAGACTAGAAAGGAGTCTAGTCTGTGAAAGAAGCTTATTGGAACATCTCTGAGGGTGAGATTATCATCTGTATTCAGTTGCTACTGTATTAGGTTTAGATTTGCGTGTTTTTGTTTTATTTCCCTTGGTAATTTACTTTGTTCTGTCTGTTATTACTTGAACTACTTGAATTCTGCTTTTTATATTAAATTAAATTGCTTCTGCTTATTAATTAACCCAGAGCAAATAATTGGTAGCTGGGGGAGCAGACAGCTGTGCATATCTCTCTGTCGGTGTTAGAGAAGGTGGATACTTCATGAATTACCCTGTATAAGCTTTATACAGAGTAAAATGGATTTGTTTGGGGTTTGGATACCATTGGGAACTGAGTACCTGCTGGAGAGAGGAGCACTTCTTAAAGTGTTTCAGTTAAGTCTGCAGCTTTTGGGGGACATGGTTCAGACCTGTGTCTGTGTTGCAGCAGGCTGGCGTGTCTGGCTCAACAAGACAGTACTGAAGTCCCAAGCTGGCAGGGAAAATGGGATCAGAGGTAGTCTCAGCACATCAAGTGGCAGTCCTGAGGGGTTTCTGTGACCCAACCCGTCACATTCCCCTTCCCAGCTCTGACGCCACAGACCATTTACCTTGTGTCTCCCTGCCCATCTGTGACGCCAAAGAGCATTTACCCCGTGTGCCCCTTCCCAGCTCTGACACCGCAGAACCTTGCCTGTGTCCCTGTCCCTGTTCCCCCCCACTTAACAAACATGATTCCAATTTCCCTTCCCCCTGTTGTTTGACCCCAGTTCATATAGTAATATTCTCAGCTACACCTAGCACAATAAATTGTACAGAAGAGAGAAACAATTAGAGAACTTGACACATAAACAACAGAAAAGTGGGGGTCATAAAGATAGAACAATACAGAAACGAGGGTTTCACAGCCAGAGCCATTGATAAGGGATTTCTTGCCAGACTGGATGCTGTCAAACTAAGTTTCCTTTATCCATCTTAAGATCTGTTTCTTTATCTGTTGGTGATGGGCACTATCTGGACAGGACTGTATTCCGAAGAGCCCAATACCACCTTATTCCAATGTGACTGGTTTGGGATGTGAGGATGTGACCCTTTGCTTCCCAGCTTATGGCTGCCCCTGCTGCTTAGCCAAAGGCCTTAGCCCAGGGGTCTCTAACACGGTGTTTGTGAGTGCCATGGCGCCCGCCAAGGCATCTATGTGCACCCACATAGTGGCCGGCGGACAAGCATCTGCCAAAATGCCACTGAGAAGCATCATCATCAAGAGGCGTCGCCTCCGAAATGAAGCCGAAAATCAGTAGCATTTTGGCGGGGATGCCTCTTGATGTTGCTGCTTCTCAGCAGAGTTTCGGCGGATGCTTGTGCGCCGGCCAAAATCCTTGGTGGTTCATCGTCCGGTGCCAGCCAGACCAAAAAGCTTGGGGACCACTGCCTTAGCCTAAGATCAAAGCCTCAGACTAGTCTAGTGAGAGAAGGCCCACACACAGGCGGAACGAGATTTTGATTCTTTCTTTTCATACTCCTGTAACTAGCTAAGTGATAAAAATACTTGTAAGTTCTTAAAGTCTAGGCTTTACAGATAGGCCTGAATATCTCCATTCTAACAGTTAGTTCTATCCCTTCCTCCATTCTGTGTCTGTCTTGTCTATTTAGATTGTAAATTCTTCAGGGCGTGGGCCATCTACTATTCTCTGTTTGTATTTCGCCTAGCATAGTGGGGACCCACTATTAGTTGGTCCCTAGGCACTAAGATAATGAAGATGATTTTAGAATAATAATAACTCTCCTGACACTTTGAGCCAAAGAAGCTGGCCTTAGGATGTTACTGCTTCAAAATGTGCTGGGCTTAAAAGGATGAAATATTTTTTGTAACAAGTATCCCACCAATTCCACTGACCTCCCTTCTTTTCTTTGCCCTGAATAGAGTTTCCAGTTTCCAAACCTAATGTCATTTTGCAGCTGGAACGAGGGGAAGAGTCGTGGGTTCCAGATCTCCAAGTCTCTGAGAAAGAAGTGCTCCCGAGAGCTGCCTACACAGGTGAGGAAGTGGTTAAACCAACTCAAGAACTGTCTGTGAATACAGGAAACATTTGGGATGCCCTGCAAAGACTTTTTCAGTTCTCCCAAGTTCAAGATTGTTCCCTGCAGATGTGGAATCATTAGGTAAATGTCACTCATGGCTTCCCACGTATCCTGACTAACAACTGGCAGCAGGTCCCTCCCCAATCTCGCTTTCCCCTTAGAGTTCTGGTGAGATGCAGACCAAAACTGATCCCTTCCTCTCTCCTCTGGGGAGGGGCTTGGGGAAATCAGCTCCTGATAGGTTTGATCTCTCCCACACATTTTGGATTGTTCATTCCTTTTTCCATTCCTCTCTCTGAGATTTCCTTTCTCTCAGGCGCAGGGAGTGATCTTTGTCTGGATTCTCTCTGTCTCCCATCAGGTGATGGGATAGTGAGAGATAATGAGGAGGAGAAATCCCCTGAAGGAAGATGTTGAGAAAGTAGAAGCACATGGGACATTATCAGGAAGATCCAATGGGAATGTTTCCGGTATTTGTGCATGCCCAGAAAAAGCAAAAGCCTGTGAGACTAAGCAGAGGCCAGAGGGAAACTTCAGTAGCTTCTCAGACCTTATTTCAAGTGAGAGAATCAACTTGGAAGACACACGTTACACATGCCATGAGTGAGGGAAACACTTCAATTGGAGCTCACACCTTATGAGACATCGTAGAATCCACACTGGTGAGAGACCTTATGGATACTCTGAGTGTTGGAAATGCTTCACTAATAGTTCAACCCTCATTTCACATCAGCAAATCCACACAGGAGAAGCACCCTACACATGCTCAGAGTGCGGGAAAAGCTTCAGTCAGAGCTCTGCCCTTATCAAACATCGGAGAATCCACACCAGGGAGAAGCCCTACACGTGCACTAAGTGCGGGAAAAGCTTAAAACAGCGCTCAAACCTTATCAGACATCGAAGAATCCACACAGGAGAGACGCCCTACACATGCTCTGAGTGCGGGAAAAGCTTCAAACAGAGCTCACACCTTATCAAACATAGGAAAATCCATATGGGTGAGAAACCTTATGGATGCTCTGAGTCTGGGAAATGTTTCTTTAATCTTTCAGTCCTCATCTTACATCAGAGAATCCACACAGGGGAAATGCTCTACACGTGCTCTGAGTGCAGGAAAAGCTTTAATTGGAACTCAGACCTTATCAGACATCAGAGAATCCACACAGGGGAGACACCGTACACCAGGCCTGCACAACTCATAAAGCAGCGAGGGCCACATTACTTCAAAGAAAACAGCTGAGAGCTGAAACCCCCCAGCCCTGTAGAAACACCCAGCCCCAGGGCCACCCAGCCCTGCGGAAACAAACCCTCCTTCCCCAGCGCCGCCCCACCAAAAGAGCTGTAGGCCAAAAAGGAAGGTTGGGAATGGGGAGGTGATACTTTATTTCAGGGGTCAGCAACCTATGGCACACGTGCCATCAATTCTTAATGGCACACGGCTGCCTGCTGGGACTCCGCGTGCCATTAAAAATCCTGCTGACATGGCAAGCTGCGGGGTCTGCAGTCCCAGGCCAGAGTGCCGGCCTGAGTGCAGCAAGCCACTGCTACCTCCTCCGCCTTCCCCTAGAGCATTGGCGCCGTATGCGCAGCGCTCTGGGGGCTGGGGTTAGGTGCTCCCGCGGGACAGCATTTGGCTCTGTGGGGAGGGAAAGACGCTCCCAGCTCATCTAGAGCCCTGCTGCCACACGTTCAGTGCTCTGAGGGGCAGGGCAGGGCTGGGCTGGGCTTCGTGCACAGGGGCAGCAGTGGCAGGGTTTCAGATGAGCGGGGAGCCTCATTGTAAGGGGGCTAGGTCAGGGGCCAGCAGGGGAGGTTGGGTAAGGGGTGAGGGCAGTCAAGGGACAGGGAGAAGGGTGGGTGGGATCCTGCGGGTTGGTTAGGAGTGGGGGTCTCTGAAGGGGGCAGTCAGGGAGCAGGGGGGTTGAATGGGGCATGGGAGTCCTGGAGTCTGTTTGGGGGGTGGATAGGGGTCAGGGCTGTCAGGGAGCAAGGAGGGTCCTGGGGGAGCAGTTAGGGTGGGGGGGTTCTCTGGAGGGGGTGATCAGTAGATAAGGAGCTGTGGGGTGTTGGATGAGTCAGGAGTTCTTGGGGGTCCTGTCAAGAGGCAAGGGTGTGGAGAGGGGTTGGGATGGGCAGGGAGCGGGGGAGGGAGTTGTATGGGTCTAGAGTTCTGGGGGTTCTGTCGGTGCGGGGAGCAGTTAGATAGGCATGGGAGTCCAGGGGGTATATCTTTGTGTGGGGGTGTGGATAAGGGTTGGGACAGTCAGGGGACAGGTAGGGGGT
This sequence comes from Gopherus flavomarginatus, assembly GCF_025201925.1. NCBI lineage: Eukaryota > Metazoa > Chordata > Testudines > Testudinidae > Gopherus > Gopherus flavomarginatus. Next base: position 45,767,365 of record NC_066625.1, on the reverse strand, counting down.
AGGATCCTAGGGGAGCAGTCAGGGGATAAGGAGCAGGGTCCCAGGACAGGGTAGTCAGGACAAGGAGTGGGGAAGTTGAGGGTTCTGGGGGGGCCAGTCACTCAGCCCTCTGCCCTGAGCCCTAACCCCCTCCCCACACACTCAGCCCTCTGCCCTGAGCCCTGCACTTCCACACACCCACAGGTGCTTGCCCTGAGCCCTGTACCACCCAGCCCTCTGGCTCTTTCATCCCCCCCATGGCCCCAGCCCTGACTGGCACCCCCACACATACCAGCCTCCCTACCCTGAAGTCTGCACCCCCCTCATGACCCCAGCCCTCTACCCTGACACTTGCACCCCCCACATCCCCATCCTCCCCCACATCCCGCACCCTGCACATCCCCACCCTGACCCTGAGCACCAAACGGGAGCCCCTGCACCACCACTCACATTCCCACCTGCACCCCTCACACCACATGGGAGCTGCCCAGATGAGTGCCCCCACAACCAAACCTCCTGCCCCAACCCTGAGGCCTCCCCCTCATTCTAGCTCCTGGCCAGACCCTTCACCCCCAGCCCTGTGCTCGGTCCACTCCCACCCTCAGCTCAGGCAGAGAGAGAAAGAGAATGGGCCAGAACCAGGGAGAAGGTAGGTCCCCACTGTATGTGGGCAGAGCTGGGACCCCAGATGAGTACCGGGCTGAGCGGGTCTGGCATCTGGGATCCCGGCTGGCAGGAGCTGGAGGATAGAACCCCTGAGCAGCTGTGGGCTGAGCCGCTCAGCCCACTGCCAGTCTGGAGTCCCGGCTGCTGGACCCTTCCCAACTGGGGTCCCGGCCGCAGGCCCCACTCAGCCCACTGCTGGCCGAGGTGAACAGAACCCCAGACCAGCAGCAGGCTGAGCGGGCCAGTGGCGTAAGATCAACATTTTAATTTGATTTTCAATGAAGCTTCTTAAACATTTTGAAAACCTTGTTTATTTTACAATACAACACTAGTTTAGTTATATAATATATAGACTTGTAGAGAGAGACCTTCTAAAAAACATTAAAATGTATGACCGGCACGCGAAACCTTAAATGAGAGTGAATAAATGAAGACTTGGCACACTGCTTCTGAAAGGTTGCCGACCCCTGGCTTATTAGGACTGGAACTGCTGTTTTCAACATCCTTTTTGTTTGTTTAAAAGGAAGACAGTGATATTGCATTGGCAAATTCCCCATAGAAACAAAGAATAATAAAGGCACCTCAACTTTTCCTCATTTATGGAGGACAGTCTTACAATATGCATCCAGAGAGCCTCTAATCACATAAGCTGGAAATTGTTCCCCTTTTCTGCAGCTCTGTAATCATATGGGAACCGATCCTGTGTTCTGTGCACATCCAAAGTTCCTGCTGAATGACCCACCCTGGGAGTGTTACCAGTGACCCAGGGCTGGGGCAGCAGGAGGTGTGGGGAGGGGCACTGGTGGGGGGGAGCCCGGGGCTGGGGCAGCAGCGGGGTGGGGAGAGGGCACAGATGGGGAGGAAAAGGGGAAGCCCAGCGCGAGGGTGGCAGGAAATGTGCATCGGTGGGGGGAGAGCCCAGGACTGGGGCAGCAGCGGGAGCCCAGGACTGGGGCAGCAGCGGGGTGGGAGGAGGGCACTGATGGGGAGGAAATGAGGAAGCCCAGTGCTGGGGTGGCAGGGAGTGTGGGTCGGTGGGGGGAGAGCCCAGGACTGGGGCAGCAGGGGGAGCTCAGGGCTGGGACAGGGGGCAGCCAAATTTTTTTTTGTTTGGGACAGCAAAAAACCTAGAACTGGCCCTGCTGGGTTCCCCCAACCGCCAGAGCCCCGAGCCCTTTAATTTGCCCCGAGGGCTCCCAGCCAGCTCTTCAGCTGGGAGCCCCCAACTGATTTAAAATAAAGCAGGGGCCAGCAACCTTTCAGAAGTGCTGTGCCGAGTCTTCATTTATTCACTCTCATTTAAGGTTTTGCGTGCTGGTCATACACTTTAATGTTTTTAGAAGGTCTCTTTCTACAAGTCTATATATTATATAACTAAACTAGTGTTGTATTGTAAAATAAACAAGGGAAGGGGGTTAGCACTGCCACACAATGGTCTTTTCCACAGCATTCAGGACTCATTCTTTCTGAAATCTGGTGTCATTGAGACCATTGTTAATCCAGAGTCACTGTATGGAAGGACAAGGAGTGACTCCAGATGGACAGTGGGGAAATGAGATCAGCAATTTTCCCTGTGAGGAGGGGCTCTTATTAGCTGCTCTCCCCAGAGAGCTAAAGGAGGGAAACTGCTCAGATGCTCTGTCCTTCTCTACTCAGGATATTGGGGTTCAGCTTTCTGGGTCAGACGCTGCAGCCTCCGTTGTGATCTGGGAGGCCAGGCTTGGCAGCTGCTGCTCCCCCAGTGGGGCTCTGTGCTGGGAAGTGACCTTAATTAAAGCTTCTTCTCTGCCCGGCCCAGGGGTTGACTCTCTCCAGCTGGTACTAGCCCCCTAGGGCAGCCCTGGACCTTATTAATACTAATTTCTGAGCCAGACATCCCAAGTAACTGAAAGGAACGAAGGGAATATGCTGGGGTCTGGCCTTAAAATGACTCCACACAAACAGACCCCCTAATTTCTCGTCCCATTAGCAATTGCAGGATAAAATCCAGCCATGCGGAAGCAAACTACCCAGGAATGGGACTTTTCTACCAGACAGGCAGGGAGAGGGGACAGGGAAAAGGAGAAAGAGACTGAAAGGGACCATGAGAGAGAAGAGTTTGGAGAGAGATTTCCAGATCTCTAATCTGCCCAGAAAGATGTATTGCTGCACCCTGGATAGAGTCACTTTCCTGTGGAAAAGATGAGACTCAGACAGGAAAATCCAGTTCCTGACTCCCTTTTCCCTCGCTGGGGTGTGGCTGCCATGGGGTCAGTGTCTGAGGGAATCCCCCACAGTGACTCCTTTGGTTCTGCTTTTTTCTAGCCTTGTGTTCAGAGACTGTTATGGGATGGGGGGAGGGAGAAGGGAGGTTAAAAATATCTGTGATCTTAGCCTTGGCAGGAGAGGCCAGGTCTACACTGCACACAGAGATCAAGCCTTTCTCAGCATGGCAGACTCTAGGGTGTCTGTCTGCAGGGAAAGGGCCTGGGAGAAATCATTCTGTGAAATGAATTAAAGCCTGTTCTGAAACCTTCTCAACTGCCCTTCTCACCCTGCCAGGCTGCAGAATAATGTCCATGTTTTGCTCCAGTTCATCCGGTCCTCTGGTTGGACAGGGGAGAGAAATGGCTGCAGAGGAGCCAGTTCAGGTAGGTATTATCAGGGGGTTGGTGGTGGGTTCCTCCAGAAGGGAGCAGGACAGCAAATACACAGGAGATGGGAAGGTTTGCACAGTCTGGTTTGTAGGAAATGCACAGGGTGGAGAAAGGGAGGAGGACAGGAGTGTGCTAAACCTGCTGGGAGTTAGTTAATAAGTGGCCTAGTTTCTAGGAACAGACTCATGAGGTTCAGGGGTGGAAATGCTCTAGTTTGTGGAGCAGAAAATAACCCAGCTCCATGGAGCTGGGAAAACTGACCAGACTCGTAGTGCTGGAGCCCGACCTGACTAACCAGCGGCTGCTGTGAGATATGAAGGGGGCACCCACCAGTGAGGCTTAGGGGAGATTCCCCTCCCTTCACATCCAGCTCTTCAGAATGGGGAGAGTGTTGGGCTTCCTGCCAGGGAGGTGTCCCTGGACGCTGTTAGGGGCTCTATCTCCTGAATCAGTCAGTGGCTAGTAAGTGTATGATGGCTCTGCTGGGAGAGAGGAGGGGCTCTCTCTTTGTTCCCTCCTCCTGGTGTTCCCTGGATGCTCTGAGCAGGGTGGGGGTGGGACTCTGACTGCAATCCACCCAGAGTTTCTCTTTGCCTCTGTCATGGTATAATTCCCCACTCTGAACCTTAGTGTCCAAAAGATGGGGTACCAGCATGAATTCCTCTAAGCTCAATTACCAGCTTAGCACTTGTAGCGGTGCCACCAACCAGGAATTCCAGTGCCTGGCAAACTCTGGTCCCCCCAAAACCTTGCCCAGGGAACCCCAAGCCCCAGACCCTCTGGATCTTAACACAAGGAAAGTAAACCCTTTCCCTCACTGTTGCCTCGCCCAGGCTTCCCCTCCCTGGGTTACCCTGGTAGATCACTGGGATTCAAACTCCTTGAATCTTGAAACAGAGGAAAATCCACCTTCCACCCTCCCTCTCTCTCTCCCTCCCAGACTCTTCCTGAGAGAGAAAGTAATCCTAACACAGAGAGAAAATAACCTCTCTCTCCCCCTTCCCTCCTTTCTCCCCACTAATTCCCTGGTGAATCCAGACCCCATCCCCTGGGGTCTCACACCAGAATAAAAAACACAATCAGGTTCTTAAACAAGAAAAGCTTTTAATTAAAGAAAGAAAAACAGTAAAAATAATCTTTGTAAATATAAGATGGAATATGTTACAGGGTCTTTCAGCGATAGACACTGGGAATACCCTCCCAGCCTAAGTGTACAAGTACAAATTAAAACCCTTTCAGTAAAATACAAATTTGAACTCCTTCCAGCCAAATACGCATTTGCAAATAAAGAAAACAAACATAGGCCTAACTCGCCTTATCTACCTAGTACTTACTATTCTGGACATATAAGAGACTGTATCAGAGAGATTGGAGAGAAACCTGGTTGCATGTCTGGTCCCTCTCAGAACCCAGAGAGAACAACCACTAAAATCTAACAGCACACACAAAAACTTCCCTCCCTTAAGATTTGAAAGTATCTTGTCCCGATTGGTCCTCTGGTCAGATGACAGCCAGGCTCACTGATCTTGTTAACCCTTTCCAGGCAAAAGAGATATGAAGTACTTCTGTTCTATTAACTCTTACTTATCTGTTTATGACAGCCTCCTGTCCCCCATGTATAGCGGGGCTGTGAATGGGGCAGCAGGTACTGAGTGTTGGACTCTCACTCTTTCAGGGGCCGGTGACCTTCGAGAAGGTGGCTGTGTATTTCACCAGGGAAGAGGGGGCTCTGCTGGACCCCACTCAGAGAGCCCTCTTCAGGGATGTCATGCAGGAGAACTATGAGAATGTGACCTCTCTGGGTAAGAGTTACTCTTCCCTCTGTTCTTGGAAGGGGAAAAGAAGAGATATGATTCATGCCAGCCCCCAATGCCACCTCTGCTCTGCCCTGTTTCAGCATCACCCCAATATGCCAGTGACACACACACTACCAGAGACCCTCCTCTGCTGCAGAACACTTTGGGAACAGAGCACAGGAGCCATATTGTACAGTATCAAATATCTCCTGTTTGCTCAACTAAAATTGAGAGTTAGGTGCAGCATAATCAGCAGAAGCTTCCTACCCCTGACCTCTCAAACCCTGAGCCTTCTCCACCCAGACCACAATTATGCTTGGGGTGTAACGAGCAGGCTGCTGGAGTCAGAGCTGCTGGTCCAGAGTTCCTTATCACACAGACAGTCCATGTGTCCTTGAATGCTGGCTGGGGATATCCAGAGAAGGAAGCTCAGTGGCAGATTTAGCATTAATGGGGCCCTGTGCTCAGCTCCATGTTAGGGATCCCTCCTTAGGACCCAGGAAAGAAAAAGAACATACTCTCATTTCCCTCCCACCCCCATTTTTCATTTTTTTCTTCATCCTCCTCCTATAAGTAATAGGAAGTAAATGAGGATAAAGTGAGGTACGTTGATTGTTTTTGTGGTCTGAGTTTTCCACAGACCACTTGAAAATCACTGAGCATCTCATTACATCACTTAATGATCTTTCCAAATATTGTTTGTACTGTTAGCTAACTATTGTAAAGCACTTTGGGTAAGAGCCCTTATTAAAAAAAAAATTAAGAAATGTTGGAGTGCAGGGTCTGGCCAGGAGTTAAGGTGTGGGAGGGGGCTCAGGGCTGGGGCAGGTAGTTGGGATGTGGAGCGCTTACCTGGGACAGCTCCCATTTGGTGCGAGAGATGCAGATATCAATGTGGGGGCGTGTGTGCAGGAGCTCCCATATTTGGTGCTCAGAGTGGGGATGAGGATGTGTGGGGGGTGCAGAAGTCAGAGCATGAGGTGTGAGGGTTGGGTATGTGGGAGGGGGTGCAGGAGTCAGGGCTTTGGTTCTGCGGGTGCTTCCAGCCCCCTCCCCTGGGTGGTTCACAGCAGGGGCTGGGAGGTATGTGATAGGGGAGTGCTTTGTAAAGCAGTGAACAAGTAACCAGGAAGCTTTGCAAACAGGGTTGCTAACAAGTAGTTTCGTAAGGGAGTTTGGAAGGGGAGTGGGAAGCGGGCGAGGTTCTCTTGCCAACTTTTAAAACATTTAAGCTATAATACAAACTTCTTGGTTGAAACAAAACCCCTGTTGTTAACCTAGGTAGCTGTAAGAGAGACTGCAGGCAGAAGCTCAGCAGCAGAGTGGGGGCTATCCTGTTTATTGCTCTCAATGTAGCATGTATGATTACCTGCCCTGTGGGCGGGTGGCGTATGTGTGCATTCGGTGCAAGGAGCTCCTGGCCCTCAGACACCGCGTGGAGGCTTTGGAGGCCAGGATGTGGGAACTGGAGACGCTAAGGGAGGCAGAAAGATATGTTGATGAGACTTTCCAGAACACTTGTAGATTTCTCCCACCTCTGGTCCGACAGCCACTGCGCTGTTGAGGAGGATGAAAGGCCCAGGGAAGGAGATCAGTCAATGGGAGCAGAGGGAAAGCTTCCCATAATTGGAACCCTCCTTCCAGATGGTGTTGGGGTCACCTCTTGCACTGAGGTTACCTTGTCAGAGGAGGGAACTGCAGGCATTAAGAAAAGGCAGCTGTTAGTAATGGGAGATTTGATCATTAGAAATAGGGATAGCTGGGTTTGTGATGACCGGGAGAACCGTATGGTGACTTGTCTGCCTGGTGCAAAGGTTGTTGATTTCTCGAGGCCTCTCGATAGATTTATGTGTGGTGCTGAGGAGGAGCCAGTGGTCATGGTACATGTAGATATCAATGACATAAGGAACGGTAGGTGAGACGTCCTGGATACCAAATTTAGTCTGCTAGGAGAGAGACTGAAATCCAGGACCTCTATGGTGGCATTCTCAGAAATGCTTCCAGTTCCATGCACAGGGCCAGGTATGCAGGCAGAGCTTCAGAGTCTCAATGCGTGGATGAGATGATGGTGTGGAGAGGAGGCTTTTAGATTTATTAGGAACTGGGGAAACTTTGGGAATGGGGGAGCCTATACAGAAAGGATGGGCTCCACCTAAACCAAAGTAGAACCAGACTGCTGGCACTTAACATTAAAAGGTTGCAGAGCAGTTTTTAAACTAAGAGGTGGGGGAAAGCCAATGGCTGCAGAGGAGCTTGTGGATCCGACAGAGATTTGTATTAGAGAAGAATCGAGTGAGAGATTTTTCTAGTTTTAGTCAGGAAGAGAGGCTGGAAGAGGATAAAGTAGGGGCCAGATCAGACAAGAAGCATTCACACACAAAAGAATCTGACACATCAGAAAAGGGCAGACAAATAAACAGTGACAAGTTTTTAAAGTGCTTGTACACAAATGCTAGAAGTCTAAATAATAAGATGGGTGAATTAGAGTGCCTCGTGTTAAAAAAGGCTATTGACATAATAGGCATCACAGAAACTTGGTGGAGTGAGGACATTTAGTGGGACACAATCATTCCAGGGTACAAAATATATTGGAAGGACAGAGCAGGTCATACTCAGGGGGTGGGGAGGGGAGTGGCTCTGTATGTTAAAGAAAATGTAAACTCAAATGAAGTAAAAATCTTAAATGAAATCACATGTTCCATAGAATCTCTATGGATAGTAATTCTATGCTCTAAAAAGAATATAACAATAGGGATCTATTATCGACCACCTGTCAAAGACAGTGATAGTGAGGATGAAATGCCATGAGAGATTACAGAGGCTATCAAAATAAAGAACTCCATAATAGTGTCGGATTTCAATTATCCCCAGATTGACTGGGTACGTGTCACCTCAGGACAGAATGCAGAGATAAAATTTCTGGATACTTTAAATGACTGCTTCATGGAGCAGCTCTTACAAGAACCTGCAAGGGGAGGAGCAACTCTCGATTTAGTCCTGAGTGAAGTGCAGGATCTAGTCCAAGAGCTAACTATAACAGTACCATAATGTAACAGCATTTTAACATTCCTGTGGTGGGAAGAAGAGCTCAACACTGTGGCATTTAATTTCAGAAAGGGGAACTATGAAAAACGAGGGAGTTAGTTAAACAGAAATTAAACGGTACAGTGACTAGAGTGAAATCCCTGCAAGCTGCATGGACACTTTTCAAAGACACAATATTAGAGGCTCAACTTAAATGTATCCCCCAAATTAAAAAAACACAGCGAAAGAATTAAAAGAGAGCCACTGTGGCTTAACCACCATGTAAAAGAAGCAGTGAGAGATAAAAAGGCATCTTTTAAAAAGTGGAAGTCAGATCTTGGTGAGGTATATAGAAGGGAGCATAAGCACTGCCAAATTAAGTGTAAAAATGTAATAAGAAAAGCCAAAGAGGAGTTTGAAGAAGGGGCTAGCCGAAAACTCAAAAGGTAATAACAAAATATTTAAGTACATCAAAAGCAGGAAGCCTGCTAAACAACCAGTGGGGCCACAGGATGATTGAGATACAGAAGGAGCCGTTTTAAAGGTTATAAAGTCATTGCAGATAAACTAAATGCATTCTTTACTTCAGTCTTCATGGCTGAGGATGTTGGCGAGAGTCCCAAACCTTTTGTGGGTAACAAATCTGAGGAATTGCCACAGATTGAAGTGTCAGTAGAGGAGGTTTTTGGAACTAATTGATAAACTTAACTGTAACAAGTCACCGGAACCAGATGGTATTTGCCCAAGAGTTCTGAAGGAACTCAAATGTGAAATTGGGGAACTATTAGCTATGGTTTGTAACCTGTCCTTTAAATCAGCTTCTGTACCCAATGACTGGAAGATTGCTAATGTAATGCCAGTATTTAAAAAGGGCTCTAGAGGCGATCCCGGCAATTACAGACCGGTAAGTCTAACGTCTGTACCAGGCAAATTAGTTGAAACAATAGTAAAGAATAAAATTGTCAGGCACATAGAAGAACAAAAATTGTTGGGCAAAAGTCAACATGGTTTCTGTAAAGGGAAATCGTGTCTTACTAATCTATTAGAGTTCTTTGAAAGTGTCAACAAACGTGTGGACAAGGGGATCCAGTGGACATAGTGGATTTCCAGAAAACCTTTGACAAGGTCCCTCACCAAATGCTCTTACATAAATTATATTATCATGGGATAAGAGGGAAGATCTTTTCATGGATTGAGAACTGGTTAAAAGACAGGGAACAAAGGGTAGTAATAAATGGTAAATTTTCAGAATGGAGAGGAGTAACTAGTGGCGTTCCCCAAGGGTCAGTCCTAGGACCGATCCTATTCAACTTATTCATAAATGAGCTGGAGATAGGAGTAAACAGTGAGGTGGCAAAGTTTGCAGATGATACTTGTGACGATGCGGTTCTTGCAGGACCCAACTAAGAGTGCCAATTCAGGACAAATAGCTTAAAACAGGGCAGTTACAGCCCAAGGCTGGAGTTTTTCCACCTCTAAGGCAAATCAAACCAGCCAGACAAAGAGGACGTTGGTTTCACCCCACTGGTTAACCACAAGTCACGCAAGCAATTCCCTTAGACACTTCAGTCTTCCAGTATCACCACCAGTGCCACTCGTCCTGGGGATGAATGGTTATGAAAACCAACACCCCAATAAAAGAAAAAGGTTCTCTCGATCCCAAAGAATCAAGCTCCAGACCCAGGTCAATATACACATCAGATCTTACCCACAAATCATGCTGTTGCCAATTCTTTAGAATCTAAAATCTAAAGGTTGATTCATAAAAGGAAAAAGATAGAGAGGAGAGCTAGAATTGGTTAAATGGAATCAATTACATGCAGTAATGGCAAAGTTCTTAGTTCAGGCTTGTAGCAGTGATGGAATAAACTGCAGGTTCAAATCAAGTCTCTGGAGTACATCCCCTCTGGGATGGGTCAGTCACTCCTTTGTTCAGAGCTTCAATTTGTAGCAAAGGTCCTCCAGAGCTAAGAGCAGGATTGAAGACAAGATGGAGATGAAGCATCAGCCTTTTATAGGCTTTTCCAGGTGTAAGAACACTTTTGTTCTTACTATGGAAAGTTACAGCAAAATGGAGTCTGGAGTCACATGGGCAAGTCCCTGCATACTTTGCTGAGTTACAAGGCATATCTGCCTTCTCTCAATGGGTCAGTTGAATAGCTGATGGCCCTTGATGGGCCATCAAGCATGCTAGGCAGAGCAAATACCAACTTGTCTGGGATGTCTCCCAGAAGCACAGCATAAGTTTGAAATACAGTATAGAGCCAGTACTCATAACTTCAACTACAAAATGATACATACATACAGACAACATTATAACCAAGAACCCATAACCTGGTCTTGGACACCTTGTATGACCCCCTTTACATAAGATTTGGTGCCACTACAGGGCCTTGGTTGCAACCATGTTCTATATGGTCCCAGATTATATCAATAACGTCACAATATTAAACTGCTCAAGATAGTTAAGACCAAAGCAAACTGTGAAGAATTTCAAAAAGAGCTCTCAAAACTAAGTGACTGGGCTACAAAATGGCAAATGTGTATAAATGTAAAGTAATGCACACTGGAAAAAATAACCCCAACTATACATACAATATGATGGGGGCAAAATTAGGCTAATCAGGAAAAAGATCTTTTTGTCATTGTGGATAGTTCTCTGAAGACATCCAGCAGTGTGCAGCGGAAGTCAAAAAAGCAAACAGGATGTTAGGAATTATTTTAAAAGGGATAGACAGTAATACAGAGAATATCTTATTGCCCTTATATAAATCAATGGAAATAACTAATTTAGACCCCATCATTCTGTATGTATAGTTGGTATTATGTTTTCCAATGGGCTGCACTATGTGTTATCCTGACATCTAGTACTGCTGAGATCCTGCATTCAGTAATATCCCTGCCCTTCCTGTTCCCTTTCTCCATCGAGCCCCACGCTTATGTTTCCAGCTTCCCCAGGACTCTCTCTTTGTCTCTGAACCCGTCTGTCAGCAAGAAGCAGTGCCAAGGAGACTGATTTCTGGGATGTAGATTTACTTTCTGTGTGTTTTAGGAGAATCTTTGAAATTGAGTGTCTGTGACATTAAGCACAGTACAATCTGGACTGTTGAACAGCTCTGTCCCCTCAGTTCCCCAAGCTGAGGTGCCTTTTCCACTGCTCTACTGTGAGAGCAGCCACTCCTGGGAAGTTCACACACAGTCCCCAGCATGTAATTCACTCCCAGCTACACAGTTTTAAGTGCTGCTCGTCAGTGAGTCACAAATTACAATACCCCACAGGAGAACCCCAGAAAATTCTCTGCTCCCAGACTTCCCCCAGAAATGTGCATCTTGCACTGTCCAGCACACTCCTGAAGAATGGGAGCTCATATGAAATCTGTTGTTTCATCAGTGGAAAGTGACATGCACCAGCCTTGTTATTCCAAATGGAGTTTCCAACACACTTTAATCCAAACACACTGGTTTGATTAAAAAAGGAAATAAAATTATTAACTACTGAAAAAAAAAGATTTCAAGTGACTACAAGTAATGAGGCATAAAAGTCAGAATTGTTTACAAAAGAAATGCAAGATAAAACACAAACTAATGTTTAACTAAACAAACTAAAAGATTTAAAACAAATGTTTCTCTCACCATCTGCTGAGACAGGCTGCTTCTCCTTTCAGCCAGGACTCCCCCTAACCTGCCCCTGACGCCCACATTCAGTTCTTCAGGAGTTGTCATGAGCAGAGGGAAAGGGGAGAGAGAGAGAGAGAGTCTCATGCATTTTTCTCACCTCTTTTTATAATTCAGTCCTTCGTACTAGAAACAAATTCAGTTCCCAGCTGAGTCATGGTGACAGGCTGTCATAGATACAAGCTTCAAGTGTCCCTGTGATGGAATGTAAATGTCGTCTTCACACCTTCCCCCTCCTGGAGAATGGCTATTTGACCAGCTGTTTGCCTTACTGTCTCTGTGGAACTTAGGGTTAGGGTTGCAGCTTTTTCAGTAACATCATACTGTAAAATGTCATAACTTTACATACAATGTTGCTACACATTTTAACAGGAGGATATTCAGTAGATTAAGTCTTTACAAATGGTACCTCACAAGCTATACAGTAATAAATGAAGTGGAGGGGAGAAATCTCTCTTTTATAAACACCCAGCCAGCCAGTTGGCTGTAAAATCCCTGTTGGTGCGAGTTCTCTGCTTGATTTACCTCTAAAGGGTTAACGAGCCCATAGGTAAAAGAAAAGTATTGGGCACCTGACCAAAAGAGCCAATGGAAAGACTACAACTTTGTTAAATTGGAAAGTAACTTTCCCTTTGTCTGTTCTCCAGAGAAGGAGACATGGAGTAGCAAAGCTGTGTAAGGCTTGAAGCAGGTATGAAAATTCATTTTTCATACCTGGAAGAAATGATTTGGCTAGGGAATGTTTAGATAGACACAATCAGGTTTATTTTTTATTTTGGCTTTCCGATCTCCTTTGTGCTGTCTCAGATGCTTTTGTTTGCTGGTAAGCTTTAAGCGGAACCCTCAGGAAAGCTATAAGCAAAAAGCCTAAGTTCCAGATGTATTGTTTTCTTTTTCAATTTTAATAAAATTTACCTCTTTTAAGAACAGGATTGGATTTTTTGTGTCCTAAGAAGTTTGTGCGTGTTGTTTCATTAGCTGGTAGCCACAGCTAATTTCCTTTGTTTTCTTTCTCAGCTCTTTCCTGGAGGGGAGGTGAAAGGGCTTGAGGGTGCCCCAGAGGGAAGAATTCTCAAGTGCTCCTTCCTGGGTCCAAGAGTATGGGGTTTTTTTTGCATTTGGGTAGTGGCAGCATTTACCAAGCCAAGGTCAGAGAAAAGCTGTAACTTTGGGGGTTTAATACAAGTCTAGAGTGGCACAAATTAATTTGTAGAATCCTGTCGGGCCCCCCCTTTCTGCACTCGGAGTGACAGAGTTTGGATTCAGCCCTGACACATACTATGAACAAAATTGATCATAATTTTCTAGAAGAGTGAACATAGGGGAACAGACTTGCACAGTGTCTGTGTGTTCCCAACATACATGTGGGTATTATAGTCCCTCACAAGCAAGGTGTTCAGCATCTTCAAACACCTGAGGAACCGGTCCTGGGAATTGACTGGTTTATTAAATGACACTGTATGGAATCGAGAGACACTTTATATTATTATTATTTTATTATAAATACTGTGGCAAATTGCCAGTACTGTTATGCTGGGTCTCACACTCTCTTCTTTGGGGAAGGTTCAGGGTGCCATTGCTTGCCTCTGAATCGGTATTTTAATTACCCCACTAGTGTCCTTGAGGAGGGGAGTGGAGAGGGAGGGACCTGGGCCCACCCTCTTCTCCAAGGCCCTGAGGTTAGTGGTGAACCACTTGAACTGGCGGTCCCTTCCCTTGGGCTGCTTCCCGCTCCTGCCCTTCAGCTTGTGGAGGGGCTTCTTGCCCTCCTTCTACACAAGCCAGGTGCCCCTTACCTAGGGTTTTTGGATTTCTCAGCCCACAGCAGCACTCCTCCAAATTTCCCTTTTATCTCTCTTCAAAACTGTTCTCTGCTCCAACCAAACCTTCCTGCCCCAACTCCCACACTGTCTGGCTGAAGCAGGGGTTTTTATTACCTGACTGACTGCTGGTGCTCTAGTTAATCTATAGCAAACCTTCCTCCCCTTGCAGGGAATAAGGCTCCCTGCTAACACTCTCCTGCTGCCCTCTGGCCATGCTGTATCACAATACCAATATGATGAAATTGCAATGAATTGTGCTATATGTGCCATGTAAGGAGTCAGTGAAAATGTTATGAGTGTCCAAATATGATGATTTTGTTTCTATCTTTGTATTGTGAGTTACAGATCTGTAGGGTATATCTGTATTCCAGACTTGTGTAGTGTTTCTGAGCGACACCCCCAGACATATTGGCATCAGCGCTGCCCAGCCTGTTCGATGGCCCATCCAGGGTCATCGGCTATACAATAAACCTATTGAAAGGATTAAGGGGATACACCTACTGAGTCAGCAGGATATGCAGGGGTATGCCTGTTATGGCAAACTTCTGGCACTATTATGATGGGTCTTGTGCACTCTGCTTTGAGGGGGAGTTCAGGGCACCATTTCTTGCCCCTGAATTGGAATATTAACTGTCCCACTAGTGTTCTAGAGGAGGGAAGTGGAGAGGGAGGGACCTGGGCCCTCCCTCTATTCCAGGTCCCAGCCCAGGGGCCCTGAGGATAGTGGTAAACCACTTAAACTGATGGTTCCTTCCCCGGGCTACTTCCTGCTTCTACGCTTCAGCTTGTGGGGGCTTCCTGTCCTCCCTCTTTACAAGCCAAGTGCCCCTTATCTAGGGTCTTGGACTTCTTAGCCCACTGCAGCACTTCTTCAAACTTTCCTCTGCTTCCCTTCAAACTGTTCTCTGCTCCAGTACCAATCCTTTCTGCTCCAACTCCTTCCCTATCTGATAGGAGCAGGGGTCTTTATCAGGTGGCTGACTGCAGGTGCTCCAATTGGCTTCAGGAGCTCTAGTTAATCTATAGCAAACTTTCTTCCCTCTACAGGAAATAAGGCTCCCTTCTAACCCTGTCCTGCTGCCCTCTGGCCACGCTGTAATACACTGTGTACTGAGAACTCCAAGGCTTTTCCATGCCATGTGCTGCGAAGCTTGTGTTTGGGACACAGGAAGTAGAAGCCACTTGGCAAAGGGAATATAAAGGGCAGCTGCATCATCTCCATTTTGTCTTCAATCCCCCTTCCTACCTCTGGAGCAACTTCTCTACAAACTGAAGGCTTGAACAAAGGACTGAATAATGTGGATGTGTACCAGGGAGCCTTTCAAGCCAGAAATTCACCAATACTGCTAAGAACCAGATGTATAGATTTCTGAATGTGTCTGACTGCTTTCCCATTTAACAACTCCCTTTTTCTTTCTTTCTTTTATAATAAACCTTTAGTTTAGATGCTTTCTTGCTTATAAACCTTTAGTTTAGGTGCTAAGGATTGGCTGGCATCATAGTATTTTGGGTAAGATCCAAACCCATACTGACCTGGTAATATGGCTGACTCTGGCGTAAGAAGAACACTTTGTTTATGTGAGCAGAATTTTTAAATAACTTCTCACTGTGCTGGACCTAGGTGCTGATTGGGAGTCAGAGAACTGGAATGTAATAAACGGGGCCGTGTGATTTCTTTTTTCAATTTCTTGATAACCAGTGTGGGGGATCAGAAGCAAAGTTGGTGACTGTTTGGTGACTTTAACTTCCGTGTTAACCACCAGTTTGGGGAGCCTCTTCTCTCCCTTTTTCAGCCTGCCCTGGTCTTGGTATTTTCAGTGAGGACTAGCCCAGGCACACCAGGTCACACTAAGTATTAAAGTTAAATTAATAGAATGTTTTTTATGACAAAGTTTTATGAAATCAACGGAACTCCTTTGCTTTCTTTCATCTGAGCAGGGTTTCCAGTTTCCAAACCTGATGTGATCTCCCAGCTGGAACAAGGGGAAGAGCCATGGGTCTCAGACCTCCAGGGTTCAGAGGGAAAACAGACCCTGAGATCTCCCTGCAGAGGTGAGGAAACATTAAACAAACTCTGAGTGTGAAAGTGCCTGAAGAAAACATCTGGGATGCCCTACAAAGCCCTTGAGAGGTCTCTCAGTTCATTATTGTTGCCAGCAGGGGTCATATCCTCAGGGTAACTATAGTTCATGACTTCCCGTAGATTCTAGCAGACACCAGGCAGTAGCTTCCTCCCTTCCCCCTGAGAATTTGGATGGGATTTGAAAGCCAAATTGATCCCCTCCTCTCTCCTGTTTTGGGAAAGAGTATGGGGGAGTTCAGTTTCTGATTTTTATTTGACCTCCTTCCGGCACTTAGTTTGTTTTGGCTTTTCACTTTTCATCCCTGTTTGAGGTTTCTGTCTTCTTCACAGCAGGTGATGTAATGGCATATGAGAAAGAGGAGCAGAATTCTCAGCAGAAAAATGTTCAACAACTGAATAAACACAGAGCATTATTGCAAAGATCAAAAACCAATGTGTCCAGGAGTCATGAGGAGGAAAAATCCTGTGAGATTCAGCACAGACCAGAAATAGAGCAAGGAAACCAGCCAGGGGTGAAAATGGGTAAACGTATTTCCTCTCAGGGAACTCAGAAAGACCTCAAGGAAACCACAACAAAGCAGGAAATCATCATTGGAAAGAGAAAAAATACATGCACAGAGTGTGGAAAAACCATATGTGACTACTCAGCCCTTCTTAATCATCAGAGAATCCACACAAGCGACTGTCCCTATGAATGCTGTGAGCGTGGGAAAAACTTCACTCACAGATCATCCCTTTCTGTTCATAGGAGAATCCACACAGGGGACAGGCCCTATAAATGCCGTGAGTGTGGGAAAATTTTCACTTACAGGTCAGGCCTTTCTAGACATCAGAGAATCCACACGGGGGAAAGGCCGTATGAATGCCGTGAGTGTAGGAAAACCTTCACTTACAGATCAGTCCTTTCTGTTCATCAGAGAGTCCACACAGGGGATAGGCCCTGTGAATGCAGTGAGTGTGGGAAAAACTTCACTAGCAGCTCAGCCCTTTCTGAACATCAGAGAATTCACACAGGGGAAAGGCCCTATGAATGCCGTGAGTGTGGGAAAACCTTCACTCACAGATCAGCCCTTTCTATTCATCAGAGAATCCACACAGGGGAGAGGCCCTACAAATGCAGTGAGTGTGGGAAAACCTTCACTAGCAGCTCAGACCTTTCACAACATCAGAGAATCCGCACAAGGGACAGGCCCTATGAATGCCGTGAGTGTGGGAAAATTTTCACTGATCAATCAGGCCTTTCTAGACATCAGAGAATCCACACAGGGGACAGGCCCTACGAAAGCAGAGAATGTGGGAAAACCTTCTCTTGGCCCTCAGCCCATATTAGCCATCAGAGAATCTGCAAGGGCTATGAATACCATAAAAACTTCTAGGGCTATCAATTTTTTTTCTTTAATACTTTTCCTGATTCCCATATAATAACTTTTTTAATCTGTTTGAACTGTTTGCAGCACTTTTATCCCTCAGCTTGTCCAGATGAGTGGCCCATTTATGCCTTTTGTAGTTTACCTTCTTTTGAGGCGGGCCCATTTGTCCTTTCTATCAACTCAATTATCCCATGAGTAGTTGGAGTGTGCCCTTCCTACGAGGAACCAGGGAGCGTCACACTTATACCATTCCTTCTATTGCAAAGTTATTGTTAGAGTCACCAATGATACAGATTGTATCATTCCCAGTTGTTCTCACGTTGCTCTGGGTTCTGCTGAAGAGCAGTTATATTGGGAATTTTTCATATTATAGTTAAATAAAGAGGAGCAGGGGGAAAAAGTGTCATTTCAGCCTCTGTGACATTGGAAGGAGATGGGGTGACTCAGAGATTCCTTCCTTCCCCATCACTCCAGAACTGTTACATTTTGGCTTCTCTGTGCAGAGTTTATTTTCATCACATTATATCCCTACACTTCTCACAGTGTCATATGAGGAAGAGTTCTCAGCTGCCTGTGCTTGGAGGTGATGATTTGATTTCTTTAATCCTATGTCAGAGTCGCTATGACTGGAGATGAAAGTGTCAAAGACCTGGGAGGGGAATTTAAATGGATCCCAAACATAGTGTGGTTATTTGGCATTTAAATTCCAGGTTTCATCTATTGGTAAAGCCAGTTCTGGCAAGGGGACTATTTAGTCCCCCTTTATGGGGATGCTAGGATACTTACAATTTTGTAAATAATATAACTGACTATTGAGAGAGTGCTGAGTGAAGCTGCTTTGAATGGAACAGAGGAGAATGTGATGGGAGAATCTCTTGTCCAGATTCTGAATAATCAGATGTAACCTGCTCTGGAATTTCTCTTGACACTTTCATTGTCATGTATTCTGTCTCTCTGTGATCTGAGTTTCTCTCTTTCCTGAAGGCTGTTTGCTCATCCAATTGGATATTAGTTCTGTTTGATAGGACGTAGCTCAGATTTATTGGAGAATTTAAGAGAAATTAGGACTTTAGGAAATGGTCATTTGTCACTTCAGCTTTGCTTTTTCCCCACCCCTCCATGATGACAAGGAGAAAGTTCACGTGCAGTTCTGCCAATAGTGGAGAGCTCTCCAATTCACTGCACATGCTAACAAAGAAACAGCAGTGATTTAAAATCTCCATTTGGAAATGGTGAACAACAGCAGAACACCAACTAACTGAAGGAAGTGCATATGATCACACTGTAGTTCAATTCTTTAAGTCAGTATTTTCTCAGATGATTAAGGGAGAGAATTCCACATTAAGTGATTTCTAACTTGGTAAAATGCCCATGTATTTGGTTCCTGAAGCATTTTTGTAACCCATGCCCACAGAAGATCTTTCCTAGCTAATCCTATGGTATTTGGAATGCCCTCCTTCACGATGCAGATGTGGAGGAAAGAGAAGTGGTATTTTTGTTGAATTTATCCTTAATAGATGCTCAAAATGTATATAAAATTAAATCAATGTTGGAAATCTAATAGCTGCAGAAAAATAGCTCATGTAAAATAGAAATTCTAGCTCTGGTAATGAAGATTCTGATCCAGGCCTGTATCCAGTCCTTTCCTCAAGAATATCCAAAAAATACTGTTTCACTTCATAAATACAGTTGTGTGGCAGTAAATGATGACCCTAAAGTTTCATAAAAGCAAAGAATGCTGAACAAAAATGTGTGGGAAATACGGATGTATCTGAGAAAATGGCTTGGAATGAAGGAAGACAAAAATTGATCAGTCGAGAGAAAAGGTAGTTTCCCCCTGGTTTGGAGCTTCTCTTACAACTACTGGAATAGAAAAGCTAAGCAAATGGTGTTCTATTGCTGCAAAGGAGACTGAAGTGAGGCCGTTTTCTCCAGATAAAAGAAAATGGTCATGTCAGGAGTGGGATTTGAAACCACATCTCTATGCAAAGACCAGAACACCTAAGAGATAGGAAAAGAGAGTCTTAAAATTGGCACTTTAGACCAGTCCACAATCCTAATGCTACAAAGAATGTGACTTATCAGCCCTAGTTTTCACTGATATTTGATTACACTCTTTAGGGAGGTTGAGATGGCACATCTCTTTCAACTCCTAGAGACCTTCTACAGCACAGCTGATTTTTAGACACACTCATCCAGACCTAAATTTACACATTTCCTGGAGCTCCATGAGTTCTGCGGTGTTGGAATCTCCCTGCTCACGTTTTAAGTGAACAAAAGATGGTTGCTGGCGTGCTGAGAAAGTAATAGTGACCCTAAAATCCTGCCCTGGGGGCCAGACAGTTGAGCAACCAGCATCCAAAATCTCTACCGTCATAGCATCCTATCCGGCAACAGTTCACTTATCAATAGCTGGGGTGTGAAATCCTCATTTCTTTGTTGTTCTATCACTGTAGTCTGCACTTTCCTATTGCTTGTCTGTATAACCTCTGTCTGGTTCTGTGATTGTTTCTGTCTGCTATATAATTCATTTGTTGGATGTAAACTAATTAAGGTGGTGGGGTATAATTGGTTAGATAATCATGTTACAATATGTTAGGATTGGTTAATTAAACGTCAGTAAAATGATTGATTAAGGTATAGCTAAGCAGAACTCATGTTTTACTATATAGTCTGCAGTCAGTCAGGAAGTAAGGTGGGGAATGGGAATAGGGGTAGGGGAATTGCAATTATGTTTTGCTAAGGTGGGGAATAGGAACAGGGACACAGGCAAGGCTCTGTGGTGTCAGAGCTGGAAAGGGGGATACTGAGGAAGGAAATTGGAATCATTGCTTGCTGGAAATTTACTCCAATAAACATCAAATTGTTTGCACCTTTGTACTCCATGTATTGCTGCCCTCTGGTCACGCGAGAAGGCCCAGGAAATGGGAGGGTGATGGGATAACAAGTACGTCTTTCAGAGTGTGAAACCAGTACCAGTATCATTAATCTTACCTAAGCCATGGTTACATAGTGCTAAATGAAAGGGAAGATTGTTCTGTCAAGGTAGCTATTACAGGGATGGAAAACCCCTCCACTCACTGTAGCAACTGTCTATTCCACAGTGCTGGAGCAGAGTGAGACTAGATCTGGCTGCAGTTTGATGCTGTGGATGTTCAGGCACCAAGACAACAGCAATGACCACACACTAATGCTACTGTAGTTGGCAGGATTTGAACCTGCATAAGGAGACCCCAATGGATTTCTTATCCATCGCCTTAACCACTCAGCTACAACTACTTGATGTACAGGGGCTTCACTACACAATGATTCTGTTCTCACAGAATTGTCACTTCAAATTGCTCAGACCAGCTCCCCCAGCACACTCCTGGCTGTGCATTAGTGTAAGTGTGTCCGTGGCTGAACAGCAAGAATTCCTGCCCATTTCCCTTCTGGCTGGAGTATGGTTAGAGAGTGTTTGCTGTTAACGACATTGCTATTGATTGTTGTTCATTCCCCACACTGACAATGCAGACCGTCCCTTTCCTATTCGAATCTCCACCAGATCATGCCAATGGCCGGGGGCAGGATTTCTCTGGGGAACTGAAATATTTCAGGGGGTTGGTGCGTGAGCTCAGCCTTGCATCCATCTCTGATGTTTCGTGGACTGACAACAGCAGTGTAAAGAAAGAGCTGAGCCAATATCTCACTGTCGGAGGTGAAGGTGGCCATGTCCCCTCTGTCACCTCCAGAGGAATAAGGCAACTCTTCAAAGGAAAACGTTAGAAATGGTAGGGGAGAAATAGGAAAGGAAAAAGCCCCTTTTCTCAGGAGATGCAAACTCGACTCCCTCCTATCTCTGTCACCAGTGGATTTTTCTTCCCTCCTTGTGAGGTGTAAATAAAATAAAGAGGAGACAAGGTGGTTTGGCACAAACAAAGGTAAGTGTAGTCAAGGTAAAGGTACAGAAAACTGGGGGAACAGAGGAAAATGCAAACAATTAATACAATGAAACATTGACTGGCTTTGGGAGACTAACGCTCAGGCCCATAAACCCTCCCTTGGAAACTGGAAAACACTAAACGATGCCCCAGCACAGAAACCTTTTTCCACTGTTCAGGTGCAGTGAATGCCACGTGCTGGCACAATGTCCAGGACCTTCCACTCTCCGGCTGGTTTAGAGCCGTTGAGGAGCAGCACTGGGGAGTCCAGATGACGGTTTGGTTTCTTCGCTGGCAGGGAGGCCCTCTGGGATGCTGGACACCGGGAATGCAGGATGGCAGGAATGGGGGTGACAGGCCTCCTATTCCTCAGTCTCACGGTGGGACCGAGGGGATTCTTTACTCTCCAGCTCGGGAGCACTGTGAAGACCCGACTGTGGATGGGTGACTCAGAGATTCCCTCCTTCCTCATCACTGCGCAACTGTTACCTTTTGTCTGAGCCAGGCAGAGTTTATCTTCACCACTTTCTGTCCATCCACTTCTCAAAGTGTCATGTGATGAAGCATTCTCCATTGTCTGTCCTTGGCGATGATGCTTTGACTTCTTTAATCCTCTATCAGAGTCGCTATGACGAGCTGAGTGTCAAGGACCTGGGAGAGGAATTCAAATGGATCCCAAACACAGTGTGATCATTGGGAGTTTAAAGCCCAGGTTCCATTTATTGGTAAAGTCACTTCTAACAAGGTAGCTGTTTTGTCCCCCATTATGGCACAAGTTTGAAATATGGGTAGCATAGAGCCAATATTCATAATATCAACTACAAAAATGAAACAGCCAGCAATAGGAAGGAGGGATAGCTCAGTGGTTTGAGCATTGACCTGCTAAACTCAGAGCTGTGAGTTCAATCCTTGAGGGGGCCACTTAGAGATCCAGGGCAAAAATTGGTCCCGCCAGTAAAGGCAGGGGGAAGGACTTGATTACCTTTCAAGGTCCCTTCTAATTCTAGGATATTGGTATATCTCCAGTTACTACCTTTAGCATAATTATAATCAGCCAATCAGAACCTCTCAATAGACTCCTTACACAACAACCTTTCTACAATATTGGCTACAAATATAGAACAGTGGTCACAATGGTGATCTATACAATTACAGATTATGTCAATAACATCACAGGAGGTGACACAGCATCAGTGAGACGGATACTGGAATAGTGCCTCCAATTTTGGTGTCCTCATTTGAAAAAGATGTGAAATTGGAGCTGGGTCAGCAAAGAGCCACCTAATGTTCTGAGGGCTGGAGAAAAATGCCTTCTCGTGAGCTCTAATGGTCTCATCTGGCCATAACGTCGACTAATTTCTGAAAAACTGAATGTAGCACTGGGAGCAGCATCTGATGTTTTCCTGTCTAGCGAGCTTGCTTCCTAGAACGAACACTCCTTGAGTGGGGTGATCCACAGGGAGTAGCTCAAACCACCAAAGTGCCTGGCCAGGGGCAGGACATTGGCACAGCAAGGGAGGGGTGTGGCAGTGACAGTACAAAGGCCTTTTGCAGGACCTCAGACTATTGGTCAATGGTGGTGGGAAGGTGGTGACCTCACAGAGAGATGCTGACATCAGCCAGGCAGAACAGGGGCAAGGGACCAGGGAAAACTCAGAGACCCCTGTGGCTTCGCTTCAGCAAGTCTCCTTCTCCAGGTCTCTCTTTGAGGACTGAGAGTATTTGGGTTCACATACATGAGCGCCAGGAGGAACCTCTTTCAAGTTTTCTCCTTCCCTTATAGTGATTTTACTAGAAAACAGCCGTCCCTGGTTAGAAGGTAAGAGCCTCCTGGAGGTTAGAAACCTGTTCAGTCTCATCCATCTGGTGAGAGTTGAATTCTAGGTCTGGAAAACACGAGCTTAAGGAGGCAGAATTTTATTGCTCACTTGGGATTTCGCCCCTTAGAATCACTGGGGATATTAGGGTTTTTCCTTTTTGTTTCACCTCTTCCTCCCTCCCTCCCTCCCTCCTTTCTCGTCTTCTCTTGCTTCCTTTGTCCTTTTACCTGTTCCCCTCTGAACACCAGGAGTGTGGGTGGGTGGGTGTTACAGGGAAGTGCTCTGCAGCTCCCACTGTGGAAGGTCCACCCAAAAATGTGGGGCCGAAATAGTGCTCAGGCAGTGATCCTCACCAGTGACCTGGGCCATCTTTTGGGCTCTCTGGTGAGAACCCTCAGCCTCCCGTCCTCAGTCTCTACCCTGATTGGCTGAGCAGGGGGATATTGACAGGGAGGGGACTCAGGTCCTTGTTGTTCTCTTTTAAGACCAAGGAAATAAGTCAGAACCAGTTCTGTGTTTGATGGGTTTTTCTGCTTCTCTGCATTAGTTGTCTCTGAGCAGTTCATGATTCTCTCTAATATTGCAGTTCTCCTCAAATACTTGCTGAATAATTACTGTCACTGTTGTTGGTCTGGAGCTCATCTGAGAGCACTTTACTCAGGACATTCAATGTATGAAATTCAAGATCCAATGGTTAGTTTGAAAATCAGGGCTCTTAGGTCCTATTCTCAAGTCTGCCTCTGGCTGGGTGTGTGACCTAAGACAAGTCAATTCTCCTTCCTCAGTCTTAGCTTCTCCCTCTTTCAAGTAGAGATAATAATGATCTGCTCCTACCAACCTCACAGTGCGTGGAGGCAGGGGTGGCTCTAGGATTTCTGCTGCCCCAAGTAAAACAAATTTTGGCTGCCCTCACCCCAGCCCTGGACTCCCCGCCACGTGCTCGTGCTGTCAGAGCCCTGGGCTTCCCCCTAGCGGCAGCCCCCTGCCACCCCAGCCCTGTGGTCTCCCCCCACACACCCAGTGCCAACAAGATAGGTTTGTTCTCCCCAGTCCACCCAGGCTGAACTGCTCCCGTTTATACTCCGTCTCCAGTCGGAGCATGCCCAGAGAGGGTGAGGGGATGTGGTCTCTTCAGCCCACAGGGTGCAGTTAACCCTAGCAGTGACAGTGCAGGGTTAATGCACCTCATCACAGACAGCATTTCCCAAATTTTGGGATTAGTTAGGAGATTTCTTCAGGAGTAACTTCCTGTAGGGACTGGTCACAAATACCTTGGGAACCAAATACCTGGGCATTTTGCCTAGTTCCAAGTCACTTGCTGTGGAATTCTATCCCTGGATCATCGGAGACAATATTGACTTAAACAATTGAACTACCCTGTGACCATGTGCACTTATTTCTGTCAGTTGTACCATTTGGGGTCTGCTACTGTTCACCTTTTCAGAGTGGAGATTTAAAAACAAACTGTTTCTCTGATAATATCTCCAGCAGCTTGGAGTATTCTCTCCTGTTGACTGAACTGCATTTGATTTTTCTCCATGTCATCATGCAGGGATAGGGGAAAAAACAAACCTAAAGTCAAAAAATGATGGTCATTTGTCTGAAATTTCCCAATAAATCTGAGCTACAATCTGTCAAACAACACTAACATGCAGGTATATGACCAAGGAGCCTTCGTGAAAGATAGAAAACCCATATCACAGACAGGTAGAAGACACTTTCATTTTAATTTAAAGTGAAATTCCAGACTAGGTTATATCTGATGTCTCAGAATCAGGATGAGAAATTGTCTCCCGATGCACTGAAACCTCCTTCACCCAACGCTGTCGCATTAGTGTTATTTACAGAAGTTTTAGCACCTTCATAACAGGCAGAAAAAACAGCCGACCTTCCCAGAAGTGGCTTTGCCAATAGAGGGAAAAGGAGATTTGAACAGTGCTTGGGATCCATTTGAAATCCCCTTCCAAGTCTGTGACACTTTCATTGTCTGCCAGAGTGACTCTGATTTAGGATCAAAGACCTACAAGCACCATTCCCAAGCATGGACAGCCAAGAACATGACCTCACCAGACACGTTGGGAAGTGAAGGAATATGAAGGTGTCATAAACAGATAAGTAAGAGTTAATAGAACAAAAGTGCTTCATATCTCTTTTGCCTGGAAAGGGTTAACAAGAACAGTGAGCCTGGATGTCACCTGACCAGAGGACCAATCAGGGGACAGGATACTTTCAAATCTTGAGGGAGGGAAGTTTTTGTGTGTGCTGTTAGTGTTTGGTTGTTGTTCACTCTGGGGGCTCAGAGGGACCAGATGTGCAACCAGGTTTCTCTCCAATCTCTCCAATACAGGCTCTTATAAGTTCAGAATAGTGAGTACTAGGTAGATAAAGCGAGTTAGGCTTATGGTTGTTTTCTTTATTTGCAAATGTGTATTTGGTTGGAAGGAGTTCAAATTTGTATTTTACTGAAAGGATTTTAATTTGTACTTGTATACTTAGGCTGGAAGGGTATTCCCAGTGTCTATAGCTGAAATACCCTGTACCTATTCCATTTTTTTAAATTTACAAAGATAATTTTTACTGTTTTTCTTTCTTTAATTAAAAACTTTTCTTGTTTAAGAACCTGATTGTTTTTTTATTCTGGTGAGACCCCAGGGGACTGGGTCTGGATCCACTAGGGAATTGGTGGGGAGAAAGGAGGGAAGGGGGAGAGAAAGGTTAATTCCCTCTCTGTGTTAGGATTGCTTTCTCTCTTAGGGAGAGTCTGGGAAGGGAAAAGAGAAGGAGGGGGAAGGTGGATTTTCCTCTCTGTTTTAAGATTAAAAGGAGTTTGAATCACAGTGATCCTCCAGGGCAACCCAGGTAGGGGAAGCCTGGGAGAAACAACGGTGAGGGAAAGGGTTTACTTTCCTTGTGTTAAG
Source organism: Gopherus flavomarginatus (assembly GCF_025201925.1). NCBI lineage: Eukaryota > Metazoa > Chordata > Testudines > Testudinidae > Gopherus > Gopherus flavomarginatus. The sequence continues at coordinate 45,741,655 of NC_066625.1, read as the reverse complement.
ATCCAGAGCGTCTGGGTCTTGGGGGTCCCCAGGCAAGGTTTTGTGGGGACCAGAGTGTACCAGGCACTGGAATTCCTGGCTGGTGGCATCTCTACAAGTACTAAGCTGGTAATTGAGCTTAGAGGAATTCATGCTGGTACCCCATCTTTTGGATGCTAAGGTTCAGAGTGGGGAATTATACCATGACACACCTATTTACTCAATTTAGAATTCTACAGGCTGCATAGTTTCCTCTTAAAATGAGAAAACAGCATGAAAGCTGCAGTTATTAATGTAGCCAATAAGGATACATTAAAAGCAATCAAAATGACTGGTGACAAATGTCTAAAAATGATTCTACTGGGTGGGAGATAAGGCAAAAAAGGGGGGCAAGGAAACTTGGATGATGAATAAAGGTATAAAGTTATTACTGCTCAGGTTCTTCAGAGACCCCACAGTTTCTAATAACCCAGGGGACAGGACTCCTTACCCAGCGAGGTCACCGTCTCATAGTTCTCCTGCATAACATCCCGGTAGAGGGCTCTCTGAGTGGGGTCCAGCAGAGCCCCCTCTTCTCTAGGGGAATACACAGCCACCTCCTCGATGGTCACCGGCCCCTGAAAGAGCAAGAGTCCAACACTCAGTACCTGCTGCCCCACACTCATGGGGGAGAGGAGCCAATCAAATGGAAGCTCTGGGTGGCTCACAGTCAGTCCCACCCCACCCCGCTCAGAGCAGCCAGGAAACGCCAGGGTGAGGGGATGAAGCGAGAGCCCCTTGTCTCTCCCAGAAGATCCATCACTCCCCTACTAGCCACAGACGGATACAGGAGATGGAGGCCCTAGCAGAGTGCAGGGAGAGCTCGCTGGCAGGGAGCCCAATGCTGTTCTCATTGTGAAGAGCTGGACAGGACCAGACTTAGTGGGGGGCAGACTACATGACGGTCCGGGGGGCCTTGCTGAGGGGGTTCCTCCAGCAGGGGTGTCCTGTCTCTCCTCTCCCCACTTCTCTTCAGCTGTCTGCCCTACAGCTGTTCCTGCAGCCCTGCCCCCTCGCGCCACTTGGAGCTGTCACTGCCAAGCTGCTCCCAGGAGCCTCCTGTGTGCTGCGCTGGGGGGATTGCTGATGTCGGGGTGGCCCCACCCTCCTGCCTCTGTGTCCAGTCTCTGCTGAGCTGAGCTGAGAGGACAAGATTCTGTGCTGCTGTCTCTGGGTCAGGAGTGGGAGCTGCTGGCCCCTGCTGCTGTGTGAACGAGCCTTCGGACTAGTAAGTGCCGTGGTGCTGGAAGTGACAATGGGCTGTGTCTCACACTCCCCCAACACACACTCCCCCCACAACGGACACTTCAATTACTGTTATTACTTCTTTTTACTTCCTGTCAAAATGTGCAAAGTACATATAGTCTCTGTAATTTTATTCTTTCACATTTGGTCAGGATGATAGTGCTGTTAGTTTAGCTTTTTAACTGGTCTGTGCATTTTGTCTTTTTATTTATGTCTTATGCTTAAATTCGGTTCTTTGAGTAATGAGTTCTAAAATGCCTCACCTGTCCTGGCTGCAGTAATTATCATTATTACTGTTATTACCGTATTGTGCTTTGTCATTCATTATTTCAAATGGTGTAAGCAAATAATAACTGTACATTTTGCTTGTACTTACCTTAGCAAGGCTTGTTTGAAAATAATAGCTAAACTCAAAACTTCAGACACTGTGCAGATGAAGATCACTTATCTTCAGATTGTATTTTTAGACTGTGATGAGTCAGGGAGTGGGAGGATTGACCTGGGGATGTTGCGGGGGAGTTTTACTGGGACTGTCTGCATTGGGGATGGGATATCAGGGTGTGACTACACTTGAGGGACAATAGCTGAGCCTGTGATCTGAGCCCAGGGGGGGATGGGGCCACATGACACCTTCTGCCTGAGGAAATTGGAAGGGCTGGAGGAGGAGCCAGGGTGTGTGGCTGGAGGAGGCGGCTGGAGGGAGGGTTCAGTTTGGAGCTGGCAAGGGAGCCAGGTCTGGATCCCTACCCCCCCAAGATGGACCTGACCTGGTCCTGTCGTCTGTACCTACAAGCTCTGTTTGGGACTGCGTTCCTGTCGTCTAATAAACCTTCTGTTTTACTGGCTGGCTGAGAGTCACGGTGAATTGCAAGAAGTGGGGGAGGTGCAGGGCTCTGACTTCCCCAAACTTCATGGTATAGTTATATCTGGAAAGTAACTTAAAATTTCTATGAAAATAAATGCAGTTCCAAGTACGATAGCAATGATGGTGTCAAATGTTAGTGAGCCACAAACATGACTGTGAACACTAAATATAAATGCCAAAATAACTAGAAAATAAATTCCTATTCTTAATAAAAGAGAAAGAACCTTAATCGCATATGTAAATTAAGTAAATATGTTGTCAGTGAAGTGAAAAACAATTGACTAAAATAGAGGAGATAATGGCACTAACACAGAGTGTGTCTGTTAAGTAAAATCTGCTTCCTTTCTCTATATTTATTTATCTCTGCTAAAGAGAGGGTGCAAAATATCAAACTTGCGTTTCTGATACTTGCATCAAAGCTCCAGAATTGATACCTCAAGGCTTGGGACAGGGAATGTCTTGCTGTATTATCTCCTGATTGTTCTAAATTTACTTTTAAATTTAATATGTGGCTGTAATTGGAGTCAGTATATATTTGTCTCTCTTTATATAACAATTAGATACAGTGCTCATCAGTGAATTTCTAAGTTATTTTCTGCAAAAAAGCCCTACAGTTTTCAGGGAGTCAGTAGCCCCTGGAATCACAGTTAAAGTTGTCCCCCGCCCCAGAATCTGAAATGGCCCCTTGTGAGCCAGGAGCAGCCACAGAGCTTCAGGGTATCTGGGGCTCCAGCAAGATGCAGCCCCCGTGTGAGTGCGCAAAGCCCGTCGTGAGCTGCAGGCAGAGCACCGGGCACCACAAGCCACAGCAACAGTGTAGGAGTAAGGGTGGGAATGGTAGCCAGTGATTTTAGTTTACTGTTCATTTACTGTGTGGTGTTATAAATAACTAACACGTTATGTTATACAGAATCACTGTATGCTAAATAGGGAATAGATTTATCAGTATGTATCGAGAATAGTCATGTATTCGGTATCTAAGTAAATAGGGTTGAAACAAAAGGCCTGTAGGCTGAGACCTGCACGATTTTAGCTTCACTATTTTAGGCCTTGGAGCTAAGAAACGCTGACAGAAGCAAATGACCGAGGAGTAACCCGATGCCCTAAGATGATGGGAGAAGAGGTATCAAGTGGTAACAGGATGAACAATCAGCCAGAAGATTAATTTAAATAAAAAATATTCTGGAAAGGCACCTCTGTTTCCAAATGTGCCTTAACCACAAGATACAGGTGGTGCGTCAATGCTAATGAGGTATAATCAGAATCACATTATAAAAAGGGGGTGCCCAGAGCAGGAAAATTGAGCTCCCTGTGGGAAATTCCAGCAGGAACCATCCCTCTACTGATGATCAATCCACAAGAGACTCATCAGACTCTAATATTATTGTTCAGGATGTGAGTAGAACTAGAGTTGTAACTTTTGCACAGGTCTTTATAGAATTTCTATGTTGGGTGATCATAACCTTAACTGCAGCAAAGAATCCTGTGGAACCTTATAGACTTAACAGACGTTTTGGAGCATGAACTTACATGGGTGAATACCCACTTTGTCAGATGCATGTATTCACCCACGAAAGCTCATGCTCCAAAACGTCTGTTAGTCTATAAGGCGCCACAGGATTCTATGCTGCTTTGACAGATTCAGACTAACACGGCTACCCCTCTGATACATAACCTTAACTGTAACTTAACTGTAACTTTAATAAAACTTGTAAAACCGACCAGACCTTGTGCTTGTGAATGTCTGCGTGGTCACTACCCTTGGTCTATGTGTGCTCCTAGAGACTGTACATTTGAAGCAAGTATCAGAGGCGACTTTCACTCTGTTAAGCTTGACACTGTCGCCCCTAGAGCCGACCCCGCGGCAGTGCAATGCCGCATTACAAACTGCACTTTACATAAAATAAAAGGCTGCACAATACACCGCACACCAGGGCACCATCACTTCTGCGCTGCGGCAGCTGCTGATGGTGGCATTGCCTTCAGAGCTGGGAGCTCGGCCAGCAGCCGCCGCTGGGAGGCCGCCTTGCCAGTGCTGAATTTGTGCCAGGGCTGAGCTCTGGCGCCTCTTTCAATAACATTAAGCGCTAGAGAGAGGCATCAGGGTCTGGACGTGATAGTGGGGAACCTGTAAGGGTCAGGGGTGATGGGGGGCACCAAAATACAAGTTCACCCAAGGCGCCATTTTCTCTAAGGCCAGCCCTGGAGCTGGGTATGGGGGAGGGGCACATCCTCAAAGGCCGTGGTTCTCAACTAAGGGGCCCTGGACCTCTGGGGGGCTGTGAGCAGGTTTCAGGGGGTCCTCCAAGCAGAGACAGTGTTAGACTCGCTTGGGCCCAGGGCAGAAAGCCCAAACCTCACTGCCTGGGGCTGAAGCCTGGGGTCATGATACCTGCCACCAGGGGCTGAAGCCAATGCTTGAGCAATTCGCTTTGGGGGGGGGCCTGTCACATGAGGCCCCAGGCAATTGCCCTGGTTGCCACCCCTAACGCCAGCCCTGGCTTTTATATGCAGAGAACCAGGCATATGCAGGGCAGTGGAGTTTTTATAGCACGTTAGGGGCCTTAGAAAGAAAAAGCCTCACTGGTGGGTGCCCCCTCACATCTCACAGCAGCTGCTGGTTAATCAGGTCGGGCTCCAGCCCTGGGAGTCTGGTCCGTTTTCCTAGCCTCACCTAGGGAGGGTGTTTCCTGTCCCACAAATTAGAGCATTTCCACCCTCTAACCTCATGGATCTGGTCCTAGAATGGAAGCTGAATATTAAACCAGTCCCAAGAGGTTTGCCACACTCTGGCCTCCTCCCATTCTCCACCCTGGGAATTTTTTGGCAAACTCCAACCTCCAAACCAGACTGCCCAAGCCGCCCACTTCCTGTGTATTTGGTGTCCAGCTCCCTCCAGCAGGAGCCCACCAGCTCCCTCCACCGATAATCCCTACATGAACTGGCCTCTCCGCAGCCTTTTCCCTTCCCTGTCCCATGGGAGGATGGGATGAGCTGGAGCGAAACATGGATGACATCCTGCAGCCTGGCAGGGCTGGAAGGGCAACTGTGGAGGTTTCAGAACAGGCTTTAGTTCATGTCACATCATGATTCCTCCAGGATCTTTCCCTGCACAGACACAGCCTAGATTCTGCCATGCTGGGAACATGCTCCATCTCTTTATTACAGGGGACACCTGCCCCTCCTGCCAGGCTAAGCCCACAGGGAGATTTTTCAGCCTCCGCAGTAACAAAGTCTCTGAACAAAATGCTAGAAAGGAGCAGAACCAAAGGGACTGGGCATGCTCCATAGGGACACTGGCTCCTCCCTTCCCCTGCTGTGCGGCCATTTCCTGTTTCTGGCAGAAATCGGCCACCTCATCTCCCCCCTAGAGGCAGCAATGTCTGCGGGCTCCCCCAACCAGCACCTACTAACCACCACCCACATTGAGGGAATGACACAGGACAGCAAATTACCACCTAACCAAGGACAAATTGCTGCAGATAAAACGGGCTGGTTTCATATCCCAAAGCTGAGGAGAATTTAAGAATTATGGAGAAAATAGGGAAAATAAGAGACTAGAGAGTCAATAATTGTAGGGAAAACGAGGGAATCTCCTTGGATTTTCTAGCCACATGTGGGGAGGGGAGAGAAGGGGAAGAACTAGAGAGAATTGTTATCAGGTTTTGAGATGGAAATAAATGGCACAAACAGGAAAAGGATGCAAGTAGCTCACCCCCATGACCACAGGCGTGAGCAGCACATTTCATTAGGGTTTGCACCCAGGGAGCCCCACCCCATCCACTGCCTCCCACTTCCTGCCCCCTGGCTGCCCCCCTTGGAACTGCCCCTGCTCCTTGTCCCCTGACTGCCCCCTCCTGGGACCCTGCCCCTAACTGCCCTCCAGGACCCATCCCCCTATCTAAGCCTCCCTGCTCCTTGTCCCCTGACTTCCCTCTCCTGAGACCCCCCCCACTGTAATTTCCTCCCTAGGACCCTACCCCCTACCTATCCCCCTGACCCTTATCCGCACCCCTGCCCCCCGACAGGACCCCCAGGACTCCCGACCCATCCAACTCCCTCTTCTCCCTGCCTGCCCGACACCAGTCCACCCCCCACCCCCCGACAGGCACCCCCCAGGACCGTCAACCTATCCAACCCCCCTCCCCCTTGTCCCCTGACCACCCCCTCCAGAGACCCCCCAACCCACTAATCACCCCCCTAACTATCCAACCCTCCCACCCCCTGGCAGCTCTGTCCAGTGGCTGCTCCCACCCGCACACTCAAAGTGGCAGAGGAGGTTCCCTCTCCTTCGGTGGGAAGGTTGCCTTGTGGTTAAGACTCAGGCTCAGGTGTTCTGGGTTTGAGTCTCTGCTCTGCCACATACTCCCTGCTTAGCCTTGGGAAAGTCACTGCACCTCTTTGTGCCCTAGAGCCCACCTGCCAAATGGGGCCAATGCTGATCCTGCCTCCTGGGCTAAATCCATTCATGGCTGGGTGATGGGGGGGGGGAATGGAGATCCCAACATGGGGAGATTTGGGCTGAATTTCTCCACAGCCGGAGTGAGAGCCAGCTCCACAGGGTGGATGGGAGCGAGAGGGGCTCAGGGCAGCTGCACACAGAGTGGGATCAGGGCTTCAGCCCTGCAACTTTTACCACTAAGGTGGCTGGGGCACCTGAACTGGGGACTTCAGCCCCACATCTTCTTCCAGGGTCCAGAGCTTCTCCTCCCTGCCCCAGCGTGGCTCCTCTCCCCCTCCATCCCCTCCATCCAGTGCAGCTCCTGATGGGGTCTGGGCTTCTCCCCCCACCTCCCAACCCAGCCTGGCTTCTCCTTCCCTGCCCCAGCTTCGTGCTTCTCCTCCTCCCTCCCTCCCTCCCACTGCAGCTCCTGCAGGGGCCCGGGGCTTCTCTTCCTCCCCACCCACCCCCAGCATGGCTCCAGCCCAGTCTGAGGCTTCTCCTCCCCGACTCCAGCTCGGCTCCTCTCCCTCCCGCCCCCTGCCTGTATCTGGAGTTTCTCCTCCCCCCAACCTTCCACTGCCCTCATCCCTAGCCTAGCTGGGCTCCCCCGGGCACCCGATGCTGCTGTGGCCAGAGCCGAGCCTGGCGGGTGGGGAGCAGCGATTCACGTGGAGGCCATGGCAGAGCTATCAGCCCAAGAGGTGCGGGGCTGGTATCTGTGCTCCCACAACCTCCCTAGGCACCCCCAGCCATCCCTCTAGCCTGGACATAGGTATCTGTGTCACCCACGAACCCTATAGGCCCGCCAGGGACCTCTCCAGCCTGGACGTAGGTATTTGGGCCCCCCACAAACCATCTAATACTCCCCAGCAATCCCTAAAGATGGGAGATAGTTATCTCTGCCCCCCACGAACCTGTAAGGCCCACAGGGACCCCTACAGCCTGGAGATAGGTATTTGTGCACCTCAGAAACTCCCTAATCCTTCCAGGGACATCTCCAACCTGGACGTAGGTATCTGAGCCCCTCACGAACCCCCTAATCCCCCCGGGACCCCAACAGCCTGGATGTAGGGCTATGGGCGACCACAGCCCATCTATGCACCCCAGGAACATCCACAGCCAGGACGTTGGTATCTGTGCCCCCTATAAACCCCTCAATCCCCATGGGAACTCCTACAGCCTGGACATAGGTATCTGTACCCCCCACGAACCCGCAAAGCCCCCAGGGACCTTCACATCCAGGAATCTCCTAAGACCTCCGGGACCCCTCCAGTCTGCACGTAGGTATCTGTGACCCCCAGAAACCCCCAATCCCCTCGAGTTCCCTAGACCCTGGACGTAGGTATCTGATCCCCTAGGTATTTGTGACTCCAACGAACCTCCTAAACCACCCAGGACCCCTCCAGCTAGGACGTAGGTATCTGTTCCCCCCTCAACCCCCAATCTCCTCGGGACCCCTAGACCCTGGATGTAGATATCTGTCTCCGCCCCAATCCCCGAAGCACCCTCATTACCCCTTTAGCCTGGACGTAGGTATCTGTGCTCCCACAACCCCCCCAAACGCCCCAGCGACTCCTTCAGCCTGGACGTACCTATCTGTGACCCCCACGAACATCCTAAGCCCCCAGGGATCCCTACATCCTGGACACAGGTGTCTGAGCACCCCACGAACCCCCTAAGCACCTCGGAACACATCCAGCCTGGATGTATCTGAGCCCCCAGTGAACCGACTTATCTCCCCGGGACACCAACAGCCTGGACCTAGGTATCTGTGCCCCCCACAAACGCACTATACCCCCCAGGACTCCTCCAGCCTAGATGTAGGTATCTGTACCCCCACAGCCCCTCGGGACTCCTACAGCCTGGAGGTTCGTATCTGTGCCCCCCACAAAACCCCAACCCCCCCAGGACCCCTTCAGCCTGGAAGTAGGTATCTGTGCACCCCACGAACCCATAAGCACCTATAGGGATGCCTACAGCATGGAAGTAGGTATCTGGGCCCCCCAAAACCCCCCTAAGCCCACCAGGGACTCCTACAGCCCAGAGATAAGTATCTGTGCTCCCTCAAACCCCATAAGCCCCCCGGACCCCTCTAGCCTGGACTTAGGTATCTGTGCCCCCCACGAACCCACTTACCCCCTCAGGGACTCTCCAGCCTGGATGGAGATATCTGGGACCCCCACCCCACAACCCCTAAATGCCGAGGAACCCCTCCAGCCTGGAGGTAGCTATCTGTACTCACTAGAATCCCCCTTAGCAACCCAGGGACCTCTCCAGCCTGGATGAAGATATCTGTGCCCCTCACAAATTGCCTAAGCCCCCCCCCAGGAACCCTCCAGCCTGGACCTAAGTATCTGTGCCCCCCAACACACTAATTCCCCCCGGAAGCCCTATTGCCTGGACATAGGTATCTCTGCCCCCTACAAACCCCCTAAACCTCCCAGGGACCCCTACAGCCTAGATGTATGTATCTATGTCCCCCAGAAAATCCCTAATCCACCCGGGGACCCCTGCAGCATGGACTTAGGTATCTGTGCCCCCCAGGAACCCCATAAACGCCCCCAGAACCACTCCAAACTGGACATAGATATCTGTGCCTCCCAAAAAAATCTCTAAGCCCCCCAGGGACACCTAGAGCCATCCGCAAAACCCCCTAATCCTCCCTGGAATCTCTCCAGCCTGGACATAAATATCTGTGCCCCCCACAAACCCCCTAAGCCCCCTGGGACCTCTCCAGCCTGGATGTAGGTATCTGCACCCCTCCGGATGCCCTAAGCCCTCACAGAATCCCTATAGCCTGGATGTAGGTATCTGTGTCCCATAAAATACCACTAAGCCCCCCCAGGGACCCCTCCAGGACATATAGAGGTATCTGTGCCCCTCACCAAATCCCTAAACCCCCAGGGATCACTGTGCTCACCACAACTCCCTAAGTCGTCCAGGGATCCACCCAGCCTGGACGTAGGTATTGGTGTCCTCCACGAAGCCCCTAATCCCCACCAGGACCTCTACAGCCTGGATGCAACTACTTATGCACCCCACAACCCCCCTAACTCCCCCAGGGTCCCAACCATCCTGGACGTAGGTATCTGTGACCCTATGACCCCCCCTTAAGCCCCCCTGGAATGCCTCCAGCCTGGACGTAGATATCGGTACCTCCCATGACCCCTAAGCCCCCCAGGGATCTCTACAGCCTCTATGTAGGTTTGATGCTCTGAGCATTACCCTGTGTGGCCACATGGTGTCACTGTTGCTCCGTGAGGGAAATGCTCTGTGCATTACCCTGCGTGGCCACATGGTGTCACTGTTGCTCCATGCGGGAAATGCTCTGGGCATTACTGTGATGGAGTAGGGACTGTCTGTGTGGGGGACGGGAGAGCAGCGGGTGACTTTAAGTGACGGACAGGACCTAAGCCTGTAACTTGAGTTAGGCAGCGGGGAGGAGGTCAGCACCTTTGCCTGGGAAGCTGGACAAAGGAAGGGGCCGGCTGGAGGGAGTTGGGTTAGTTCAGTATTGGTTTGGAGCTGGGTTGTTGGAATTCAGGGAATCCCAAACTCGGAACTAAGCTTCCTGAATTCCCAGAAGGACTCGATTGAGGGGTCCTGACTGTGCCCAAAAACTCTGCGGTATCCTTCGTTCCTGTTGGCCAAAAAACCCTTCTGTTTTACTGGCTGGCTGAGTCACTCTGTGTCCCAGGAAGAGGGCTGCAGGGCCGGATTCCATCACACTCCGTGACACCCCCTAAACACCTCCGGGACGCCTGCAGCCTGGATGCAGGTATCTGTGCCCCCCACCAAACCCCTGAGTCCCCCACGGACCTCTACATCCTGGACCTAGATATCTGTGCCCCCCACGAACCCCTAAGCCCCCCAGGAACCCCTGCAGCCTGGACGTAGGTGGAACCTTTCTGCCAGGCTGAATTGATAGCAGCAAGGACTGGGTGCAATACATAGGGGTCCCTTCCCTACAACGTAATGCAAACCAGCTCGAGCCCCCTCCCAGTGACATGGGAAAATTTTACATATGCACCCCTAGGTACCTCAGAGAGGCAATACTTCCACTCTCGCAAGCACAGACTCTGGGTGTAACAGAAAACATTTAATAACGTGAGATAAACAACATAGCATTAAACTGGGAAAACACCTCAACTAGGCTGTGTTCTTTTCCCAGGGCTCTTGAGTCCAGCAATCCCCAAATCACCCAAGACTCCAAAGTCCAATACCTCAAAGGTATCAAGAGACCAGCAACGCCAAAATCACCCACAGTCCCAAAGCCCCAGAGTTCAAGAGTCTATCTGCAGGGTTTTTCCCCCTGCCAGCCTGGGTAGAAAGGGGCACCTTACGTGGTCCACTGCCGACTGCCCTGCCTCTCCGTAGGATTCTGCTTCCACCTTCCCCATGAACTGCTCTGCTCCATCCACCAGCTGCTCTGCTCCACCAGCCGACCTGTGATCTGCTCTAGCTGTCTCCTAAAACTGCTTTAGTCACCTCACTCCATGGGAGGCTCCAACCACCCCACAAACTGCTCTTCTCCATCAGCTATTCTGCTCCACAAAATAGCTTCAGACTCCCCCACTAGCTAGCACAGGTCTTTAGAGATTTCAGCTCAGGAACCTGCAACTTCAATTCTTAAGAGATCAAAACTCAGCTCTGGTATTTAACTGTTAAAAAAGAAGAAAGTGCATTTGCTGTTTCTATCTCACCCAAGGAGTCCACTCCCTTGTCTAGCGAGTGCCACTCAATTGATGGTGAGAATCCCTGTCTCAAAGCAGTTTCACAGTTCCTCATCCACACAATCAGGATGACAACACTCCACATCTCATGCCCCAACAACAAATAAACTGGGGATACCACAGATGCCAAACCAACCATCCCAGGCTGCCGTGGCCATGTCAGGTGGGGTGGGTGTGCCTATGCAAACACGATCAGCCCCTGAATTTCTTTTCCACACTCTCCATAATTCACCGCCAGATGTCAGGGTAGAGTTCATCCTGCTTCTGCTTACATACGTATCTGTGCCCCCCACAACCGCCTAATCCCACTGGGACCCATCTAGCCTGGATAAAGGTATCTGTGCTCCCCGCAAACCTCTAAGCCCCCCAGGGAACCCACAAGCCCAGATGTAGGCATCTGTATGCCCCACAAACCCCCTAAGACCCACAGGACCCCCCAGCCTGTAGGTAGGTATCTGTGACCCCTAGAGCCCAACAAAGACCCTGAGGACCCCTACAGTATGGATGTTTGTATCTGTGATCCCCACAAACCGCCTAAGCTACCCAGGGCCCCCTACAATCGGGACATAGGTATCTGTTCCCCCCCCAACACACCTAATCCCTCCAGGGACCCCTCCAGCCTAGACGTAGGTATCTCTGACCCCACAAATCCCCTAAGCCACGACAGGACCCCTCCAGCATGGACACAGGTATCTGTGCCCCCAAAACCCTCCTAAAATCCCCAAAACCCCTCGAGCCTAGACGCAGGTATCTGTGCCCCACACAAACCCGCTAGGCCATGATGGGACCCCTCCAGCCCCGACATAGTTATCTGAGCTCCCCACAACCCCCTAAGCCCTCCGGAACCCCTCCAGCCTAGACTCAGGTATCTGTGCCCAACACGAACCGCCTCAGGCCCCCAGGACCCCTCTTTCCTGGATGAAGGTATCTGTGCCCCCCCACAAACCCCTAAGCTCCCCCAGGATCCCTATATCCTGGACGTAGTTATCTGTGCACCCTCACAAACCCACTGATCCTCCCAGAGACCCCTACAGCATGGACATAGGTATCTGTACCCCAAAAATGCCCCAAAGCAACCCCGGGACTCCTACAGCCTCGGAATAGATATCTGTGCCCCCCCACAACTCCCTAATACCCCCAGAATCCTTCCAGCCTGGACGTAGATATTTGTGACCTCCAGGAACCCTTTAAGCCCTCCCCAGGACCTCTCCAGCCTGGATATAGGTATCTCTGCCACCCACAAGCCCCCTAAGTCCCATAGGGCCCCCACCAGACTGGTTGTAGGTGTGTGTACACCACTCAAACCCCCTAAGCTCCCCAGGGCCAACTCCAACCGGGACGAAGGTATCTGTGCAACCACAACCCCTTAAGTCCCCCAGAGACCCCTCCAGACCATACGTAGGTTTCTGTGCCCCTCACCAACTCTCTAAACCCCCAGGGACCAATACAGCCTGGACGTATGTATCTGTGCTCACCACAACCCCCTAAGCCATCCAGGGACCTCTCTAGCCCGGACGTAGATATTTGTGAACCCCATGAAGCCCCTAATCCCCACTTGAATGCCTCCAGCCTGGACATAGCTATCTGTGCCCCCCACTACCCCTAAGCGCCCTCCCCCCGGATCTCTACAGCCTCTAAGTAGGTGTGATGCTCCGTGCATTACCCTGCGTGGCCACACAATGTCACTGTTGCTCCATGCGGGAAATGCTCTGTGCATTACTGTGATGGAGTAGGGACTGTCTGTGTGGGGGACGGGAGAGCAGCGGGTGACTTTAGGTGAGGGACAGGACCTAAGCCTGTAACTCGAGCTACGCAGCGGGGAGGGGGTCAGCACCTTTGCCTGGGAAGCTGGACAAAGGAAGGGGCCAGCTGGAGGGAGTTAGTTCAGTTTTGGTTTGGAGCTGGGTTGTTGGAATTCAGGGAATCCCAAACTCGGAACTAAGCTTCCTAAATTCCCAGAAGCACTCGATTGAGGGGTCCTGGTAGTGACCAAAAACTCTGCTGTATCCTTCATTCCTGTTGGCCAAAAAAACCTTCTGTTTTACTGGCTGGCTGAGTCACCCTGTGTTCCAGGAAGAGGGGTGCAGAGCCGGATTCCACCACACTCCGTGACATCACCTAAGCCCCTCCGGGACGCCTGCAGCCTGGACGTAGGTATCTATGCCCCCCACCAAACCCCTGAGCCCCCCAGGGACCCCTACAGCCTGGACCTAGATATCTGTGCCCCCCACAAACCCCATAAGCCCCCCAGGGTCCCCTGCAGCCTGGACGTAGGTGGAACCCTTCTGCCAGGCTGAACTGATAGCAACAAGGACTGGGTTCAATACATAGGGGTCTCTTCCCTACAACGTAATGCAAACCAGCTTGAGCCCCCACCCAGTGACATCAGAAAATTTTACATACGCACCCCTAGGTACCTCAAAGAGGCAATACTTCCCCTCTCACAAGCACAGACTCTGGGTGTAACAGAAAACATTTAATAACGTGAGATAAACAACATAGCATTAAACTGGGAAAACACCTCAACCAGGCCGTGTCCTTTTCCCAGGGCTCTTGAGTCCAGCAATCCTCAAATCACCAAAAGGCTCCAAAGTCCAATACCTCAAAGGTATCAAGAGACCAGCAACGCCAAAATCACCCACAGTCCCAAAGCCCCAGAGTTCAAGAGTCTATCTGCAGGGTTTTTCCCCCTGCCAGCCTGGGTAGAAAGGGGCACCTTACGTGGTCCACTGCCGACTGCCCTGCCTCTCCGTAGGATTCTGCTTCCACCTTCCCCATGAACTGCTCTGCTCCATCCACCAGCTGCTCTGCTCCGCCAGCCGACCTGTGATCTGCTCCAGCTGTCTCCTAAAACTGCTTCAGTCACCTCACTCCATGGGCGGCTCCAACCATCCCACAAACTGCTCTTCTCCATCAGCTATTCTGCTCCACAAAATAGCTTCAGACACCCCCACTAGCTAGCACAGGTCTTTAGAGATTTCAGCTCAGGAACCTGCAATTTCAATTCTTACTGAAAATAAAACAGCTCTGCTATTCAACTGTTAAAAGAGAAAAAGGAACAATTGGTGTTTCTGTGTCACCCAAGGAGCCCACTCCCTTGTCTAGTGAGTGCCACTCAATTGATGGTGAGAATCTCTGTCTCAAAGCAGTTTCACAGTTCCTCATCCACACAATCAGAGTGACAACACTCCACATCTCATGCCCCAACAACAAATAAACTGGGGATACCACAACTGCCAAAGCAATCATTCCAGGCTGCCATGTCCGTGTCAGGTGGGGTGGGTGTGCCTATGCAAACACGATCAGCCCCTGAAATTCTTTTCCACGTTTGCCATAATTCGCCAACAGATGACAGGGTAGAGTTCATCCTGCTTCTGCTTACATAGGTATCTGTGCCCCCCACAACCTCCTAATCCCACCGGGACCCATCTAGCCTGTATAACGGTATCTCTGCTCCCCACAAACCTCTAAGCCCCCCAGGGAACCCACAAGCCCAGATGTAGGCATCTGTATGCCCCACAAATTCCCTAAGACCCTCAGGACCCCTCCAGCCTGTTGGTAGGTATATGTGACCCCCAGAGCCCCACATAGACCCTTGGGACCCCTACAGCATAGACGTTGTATCTGTGATCCCCACAAACCGCCTAAGCTACCCAGGGCCCCCTACAACTGGGACGTAGGTATTTGTTCCCCCCCAACACACCTAATCCCCCAGGGACCCCTCCAGCCTAGACGTAGGTATCTCTGACCCCATGAATCCCCTAAGCCATGACGGGACCCCTCCAGCATGGACATAGGTATCTGTGCCCCCACAACCCTCCTAAGACACCCAATTCCCCTCCAGCCTAGAAGCAGGTATCTGTGCCCCCCACAAACCCCCTAGGCCATGGTGGGAACCCTCCAGCCTCGACATAGTTATCTGAGCTCCCTACAATCCCCCTAAGCCCTCCGGAACCCCTCCAGCCTAGACACAGGTATCTGTGCCCAACACGAACCCTCTAAGGCCCCCAGGACCCCTCTTGCCTGGATGAAGGTATCTGTGCCCCCCACAAACCCCTAAGCCCCCCCAGGATCCCTATAGCCTGGGCGTAGGTATAGATTCATAGATTCATAGATTCTAGGGTCAGAAGGGACCAATGTGATCATCTAGTCTGACCCCCTGCACAAAGCAGGGCACAGAACCCTACCCATCCACTTCTATAACAAACCCCTAACCTTTCCCTGAGTTATTGAAGTCTTCAAATTGTGGTTTGAAGACCTCAAGCTGCAGAGAATCCACCAGCAAGTGACCCATGCCCCACGCTGCAGGGGAAGACGAAAAACCTCCAGGACCTCTGCCAATCTGCCCTGGAGGAAAATTCCTTCCCGACCCCAAATATGGTGATCAGCTAAACCCTGAGCATGTGGGCAAGACTCACCAGCCAGCAGTCAGAAAAGAATTCTCTGCAGTAACTCAGATCCCATCCCATCTAACATCCCATCACCAACCACTGGGCATACTTATCTGGCGATAATCAAAGATCATTTGCCAAAATTGGGCTCTCCCATCATACCATCCCTTCCATAAACTTATCAAGCTTAATCTTAAAGCCAGATATGTCTTTTGCCCCCACTACTCTCCTTGGAAGGCTGTTCCAGAACTTCACTCCTCTAATGGTTAGAAACCTTCATCTAATTTTAAGTCTAAACTTCCTAGTGTCCAGTTTATACCTATTTGTTCTTGTGTCTACATTGGTACTAAGCTTTAATAATTCCTCTCCCTCCCTAATATTAATCCCTCTGATATATTTATAAAGAACAAGCATATCCCCCCTCAGCCTTCTTTTGGCTAGGCTAAACAAACCAAGCTCTTTGAGTCTCCTCTCATACGACAGGTTTTACATTCCTCGGATCATCCTAGTAACCCGTCTCTGAACCTGTTCCAGTTTGAATTCATCCTTCTTAAACATGGGAGACCAGAACTGCACACAGTATTCCAGGTGGGGTCTCACCAGCGCATTATATAACAGTACTAACACCTCCTTATCTTTGCTGGAAATACCTCACCTGATGCATCCTAAAACCGCATTAGCTTTTTTAACGGCCATATCACGTTGGCAGCTCATAGTCATCCTGTGATCTACCAATACACCAAGGTCCTTCTCCTCTGTTGCTTCCAGCTGATGCATCCCCAATCTATATCTAAAGTTCTTATTATTAATCCCTAAGTGCATGACCTTGCACTTTTCACTATTAAATTTCATCCTATTACAATTACTCCAGTTTACAAGGTTGTCCAGATATTTCTGTATGATATCCCAGTCCTTCTCCGTGTTAGCAATACCCCCCAACTTTGTGTCATCCGCAAACTTTATTAGCACATTCCCGCTTTTTGTGCGATGGACATAGGTATCTGTACCCCAAAATGCCCCAAAGCAACCCCGGGAACCCCACAGCCTCGGAATAGGTATCTGTGCCTGCCCCACAACTCCCTAATATCCCCAGAACCCCTCCAGCCTGGATGTAGATATTTGTGACCTCAAGGAACCCCCTAAGCCCTCCCCAGCACTTCTCTAGCCTGGACATAGGTATCTCTGCCCCCCATAAGCCCCGTAAGACTGATAGAGCCCCCACCAGCCTCGTTCTAGGTGTGTGTACACCACACAAACCCCCTAAGCTCCCCAGGGCCCCCTCCAACCAGGACGTAGATATCTGCACAACCACAACCCCTTAAGTCCCCCAGGAACCCCTCCAGATCATACGTAGGTTTCTGTGCCCCTCATCAACTCCTTAAGCCCCCAGGGACCACTACAACCTGGACATAAGTATCTGTGCTCACCACAACCCCCTAAGCCAACCAGGGACCTCTCCAGCCTGGACTTAGATATTTGTGTCCCCCATGAAGCCCCTAATCCCCACTCGAATGCCTCCAGCCTGCATGTAGCTATCTGTGCCCCCCACAACCTCTAAGCCCCCCAGGGAGCTCTACAGCCTCTACATAGATGTGATGCTCTGTGCATTACCCTGCGTGGCCACACGGTGTCACTGTTCCTCTATGAGAGAAAAGCTCTGTGCATTACCCGGCGTGGCCACACGGTGTCACTGTTGCTCTGTGAGGGAAATTCTCCGAGACCCTTGCAGCCTGGACGTAGGTATCTGTGCCCCCACCAAACACCTAACCCCCTGGAGACACCTCCAGCCTGAACTTAGGTATCTGTGCAGCCCACAATCCCCCTAAGCCCCCCAGGAACCTATACAGCCAGGACATTGGTATTTGTACCCCAAATACACTCCTTAAGCCCCCCAGGACACTCCAGTGTGCACGTAGGTATATGTGCCCTTCAGAAACCCCCTAACGCCCCCCGGGACATCTACAATCTGGGCGTAGATATCTGTGCCCCTCACGAAACCTCTAACCCCCCCGGGACTGATACAGTCTGGATATATATATCTGTGCCCACCCCAACCCCTAAGACCTCCTGGTACACCTACAGCCTGGACATAGGTATCTTGGACCCCCCACTAACCCCTTAAGACTCCCAGGATGCCTCCAGCCTGGACATAGGTATCTATACCCCCACTAACCCCCTAAGCTCCCCTGGTACCACTACAGCCTGGATGTAGGAATATGTGCCCCCCACGAACCCCCTAAGCCTCCCTGGGACCCCTAGAGCCTGGAGATTGATATCTGTGTCCCCCCCCCAAACTCTCTAAGCCTCCCAGGGACCCCTATGGCCTGGACATGGGTATCTGTGCACCCCAAGGCCCCTAAGATCCCTCAGACCCCTACAGCCTGGATGTAGGTGTGATGGTGCTTCTCGTGGGAGCCAGCTCAGGTCACTCAATCAGGGTGAATGCAAACAAAACAGGGCAGACAAATCCCAAACGCTGATGGTGATTTCAATACTTAAATTTACCAAGCCAGCACAAAACAGCTTCTGTAGTACCTCACTGGTTAGTTAGAAGTTTAAACCATGAAGTTCCCTTAAAGAACCCAGCCTCAGGCCTCCGTCCAGACACACCTGTCAGATATGATGATGATTCCTGAAAATCTTACTTCAACATATAAAAGAAAAGATTCTTCCGATCCCAAAGGATCAGCCACATAACCAGGTTCAATTATAACTTAGATCTTACCTAAAATGCATGCTATAGCCAATTCTTATTAACTAAGCTAAAATGTATTAGAAAAGAAAAGAGAGAGAGGGCGTTGGTTAAAAGATTAATAGACATATAGACTTAAATTCAATTCTTGAGGTTCAGATACATAGTAGAGATGAGATTGTAGTTGCCAAAAGTCCTTTTAGAAATAGTCCATAGGTTATAGCCCAATTTCCATGTTCAGGGTGGCTCCAGTCAAAGACTGGGGATCTCAATCCTTGTGGCTTAAGGTTTCCTCCTCTTGAAACCCAAAGCAGATCTGAGATGAGGAAGGATTGTGTCCCAGGGTTCTTATACATTTCCAGCAGCCTTTCGGCCTGAGAAAACAATAGGCTTAACTCTCCTTCCAAACATCCTGGCAATTACTACAGGGTAATTTATTCATTAAACAGTTCAAATACAGATTACTACAACCTTCAAAGAGACACAGAGATAATAATACTATTTCACTCAAGTATCATCATAAATATTAATATTCCTTTCTTGCTTTTTGAATTAAAACTATAGCAACAGACAAGACTTGTTTGCTTACATCACAAAACCTGAGCAAACATCTCCTCTTCTACCTCTAACAATGCAGACTTGCATTTCAAAGCTCTGTTCATTTACATATCTTGCTAACCAGTTCTTAAGGTTCACCCAAGGGTCAGGTCAGTTGGTGAAGTGAGTTAATTAACTCTTTCTGGCCCTGTCACCTTTCAGTAAGTTATTATATTATACTTATAATGTCACAGTCACGGTGAGTCGACTGCAGCAGCTCCCCATAGACTCTATCTGCGTCTCTCACCGAGCTGGAGTACAGCAGTCGAGGGGAGAGCACTCGATGTGTTGCATCTACACTAGATGCGATATATCGACCCCCATTGAATCGATCGCTGCCCACTGATTCGGCAGGTGGTATAGATATACCCTGAGTATCTGGTGATTGGAGCTGGACCCCGGAGGGGGACACATTGAAGGAAATCAGGGGTTAAGGTGCCTCTATTGTCAAGTGTCAGGGCTGCTGTGGCTCAGAGGAGGGTGCTTGACTGCCTGGCAGGCTTAGGCGCCGCAAGCCTGGCAGACGGGAGAATTGAAGCGGCCACGGCATGCTCGTGGTGCTCATGCTCGGAGCAGGGGTGAGCTGGGGTGTGGGGGGTGCCGCAGGGCAGAGCGGGGGAGTTTCCACAAGAGGGAAGCCTCAGTGTGGAGGGGGGGAGCTTCCACGAGTGGGGCACCTCAGGGCGGGGGCGTGGGAGGAAGGGCGCAAGTTGGAAGTTTCACCTAGGGCGTGAAATATCCTTGCACCGGCCCTGCCCCATGCCCTGCCTGCAGCCAGCCCTGCACCCCTTGCCCTGCCTGCAGCCAGCCCTGCACTCCCTGCACTACCTGCAGCCAGCCCTGCACCCCCTGCCTTGCCCTGCCAACAGCCAGCCTCTGTCTCCAGCCTGCCCTTCACCTTCTGCCCTGCCCGCAACAGCGGCATCCTCCCTGCCCTGCCTGTAGCCAGCCCTGCAGCCAGCCCCTGACACACCCCCTGCCCTGTCTCCAGCCAACCCCTCATGCACCCCCCTGCCTGAAGCCAGCCAGCCTCGCACTCCTTGTCCTGCCAGCAGCCAGACCCTTCCTCCAGCCAACCCCATGTCCACTGGTGCCCTGCAGTTCCCAGGACAGTAACCGTGCACATCTGCTTCAATGAGGGGGGCAGGGAGCAGCTGGGACCCACACATGTGCACACCCTTGGGTGACCAGAAAGCAAGTGTGAAAAATAGGGACAGGGGTTGGAGGGTAATAGGATTCTAGATTAAAAAAAAGACCCCAAAATTCGGACTGTCCCTATAAAATTGGGACATCTGGTAACCCTAGCACACTCCCAGGACTCCTGAGTTCCATTGCTGGGTTTCCTATTGGTTCCACTGCTGGTTGTTTTCCTTTTTCTGTGAGACTTTGGGCAGGTTGCTCCCACCTCTAGGGCTCTGTCCCCAGCAGTTACATGGATATTTCATAGTTTCCCGCTATTGGATAGTGCTGGGAGAATCCCCCAGCAAAAGCTGCTCTGACAGTGCTAAGCAGCATCTGACCATTCAAGGGAGGAGCGCACTGCCCAGGAGGAGTGTTTGGCTCTGGGGTTTCACTTCAGCCCAGTCTAGAGAGAAGGGCCCAGCCACGGAGTTTGGCTCAAGAAGACCAAGTCTCCAGTTTGTTAAGGATGTTTTGAATTTCAATCCTGTGCTCCAAAGTGCTTGGTGTCAGTTGTAAATTTTAGAAGCATGCTCTCCACTGCATTTTCCAAATTATTCATGAAAATATAGAATAGTACCTGACACCGGACTGATCCCTGCCAGACCCACTATGTACACCCTCTCCATTGGGCAGCCAAACATGGAGAAGGGCTCCTGGAGTCTGGGCTTTCAACCAGCTCTGCACCCACATTACACTGATTGCAGCTGGACTGCATTTCCCTCTTTTGCTTCTGAGAATATCCTACAGGACTGTGTCAAAAGACTTAGTAACACCAAGCTAGATCCCATCTACTGTTTACCCACCTCCACCAGGCCCAGAACCCTGCCGAAGAAGGAGAGAGGATTGGTTTGGAATGATTTGTTCTTGACAAATCCACGCTCACTAGTCGTAAGAACCAAATTATCCTGTAGGTGCTGCTGACAAACTGAGTGTTTAAGAATGTATTGAAGGATCTCTCCAGCTATGGCAGTGAGGCTAGCTAGTCTGTAAGTCCCAGGGGTCTCTTTGATCCCCTTTTAGAGATAGGTCTAATTTGACCCCCTTCACCACACAGGCCTCCTGTATGATACAAGAGCTACTTTTGGGGGAAAAACATTCCAGAAAGGGGTCTGGTCTTCATTGAATGACGTCACGAGATGGCGAGTCCACCACTTCCCTTGGTAGCTTGTTCCCGTGGTGAATCATTGTCACTGTTGACTATTTGTGCCTTGGTTGTAATATGAATTTGTTTCTTTTCACCTTCCAGCCATTGGCTCTTGTTATGCCTTTTTCTGCTCCATTCAAGAGCCCTTTAATACCCAATCTTTTCTCTCCATTAAGGCCCTTGAAGACTTCAATGAAGTCACCTTTCAATCTTCTTTTGAGAAGCTAAACAGGTTGAGCTCTTTCAGTAGCTCACTGGAAGGCATTTTTCTCCAGCCCTGAGAACATTTGGTGGCTCTTTGCTGTCCCAGCTCCAATTTCACATCTGTTTCAAATGAGGACACCAAAACTGGAGGCAGTATTCCAGTATCAGTCTCACTGATGCCGTGTCACCTCCTGTGATGTTACTGACATAATCTGTAACTGTGTAGATCACTGTTGGGACCACTGTTCTATATTTTCAGCCAATATTGTAGAAAGGTTATCGTGTAAGGGGTCTATGGAGAGGTTCTGATTGGCTGATTATAATTATGCTGTCTCTAGATGTGTATCATTTTTGTAGTTGACATTATGAATATTGGCTCTATACTGTCTGTATTTCAAACTTGTGCTCTGCTTCCGGGCAACACCCCAGACAAGTTAGTGTCAGTTCTGCCTAGCCTGCTTGATGGCCCATTAAGGACCATCAGGTATACAATTGACCCTTTGAGAGAAAGCAGATACGCCTTGTGACTCAGCAAGGTATGCAGGGGCCTGCCTATGGACAGAGCTCTGAGGGTATGGCTACCCTTGCCGCGGCAGCGCTTTGAAGGGCGAGTGTGGTCGCAGCACCAGCGCTGGGAGAGAGCTCTCCCAGTGCTGCATGTAAACCACCTCCTCATGGGGTTTAGCTTACAGCTCTGGGAGCCGCACTCCCAGCGCTGTGGCACTGTTTACACTGGTGCTTTACAGCGCTGTATCTTGCAGCACTCAAGGGTGCGTTTTTTTCACACCCGTGAGTGAGAAAGTTGCAGCGCTGTAAAGCACCAGTATAGCCAAGGCCTAAGATTTTTCTGTGCCACGTGCTGGATAGAGTGTCCTTGGGACCAAGAAAGCAAAGACCACATGGCAAGGGACTATAAAAGGCTGATGCCTTATCTCCATCTTGTCTTCAATCCTGCTTCATACCTGGAGGGACTTTGCTACAAACTGAAGCTCTGTACAAAAGACTGAATGCCCCATCCCAGCTGTGGATGGACTCCAGAGACTTGATTTAAACCTGCAGTTTATTCCGTCACTGCTACAAGCCTGAACCAAGAACTTTGCTATTACTGTATGTGAAGGGTTCAAATCCATGTGCATTTTATATAACAACCTGGTCTATGGATTGTGCCAGCTCTTTTCCAGACCCAAAGTCCAGAGTATGGTCAAGGGACCACAAGCCTAGCAAATAATGATCAGCTAAGAGAAAGCTGGGGTAAACAGAAAGCCTTGCTTGCTATGATAGGCCTGGCCAGCAAATTGCCAGGTGTTAAATCTAAGAACTAAATAATTCTGTCTTATTCAGAGTTGCAGATTGAACAAAGAATCCCTGTTCCTATTGTATTAGACTCTTCTGTAGGGAGACGTTCTTCCCACAGATCCAATCTTGAGTTTATGAAAAGTTGGCACATGTCAGTATAAGATATGGCATCCTTCCACCTCCCTTCCCAGGGACCAATGCCTGCCTTCAGACACACAGAAAACAATCTTTATTGCCATATACTTTCACTGTTTCTTTGCTTTAACCCCTAGGAATGTACCTGTTGGACAATCAAAGGAGTTGCTCCATTCTTATGGACCTCAAATCAGAATTCAACATATATATTTTATGCTAATTACATTTTATCAAAGTATTAATGAAATCTTAACTTGCTAACTTGAGGACATTGGTGGAGACATTATTTAATCGGTTAATTATTGGCTACTGTGCTTATCATGTCTTGAGGCAAAGCCTATCCCAGGGTTTGGATCTGCCTGCACAGTCACTTTCCCCCGCCCTTGGAAAAGCTATATATTCTATTGTAATTAATTAATTAACAGTGTCTCTGAGCCTAATAAGCAAGGTGACACTCCGCCAGCACTGTGTGTAATAAACTCCTATTCTTGACCTGTCCACGGTGTAGATTTATGTCCTTCACAGATACCTGCTGAATAAAAAGGAGATTCGGCATCCAGATTGGCTGAATGTATCTTCTCTCCCCACAGCTTGGTGATCTTTTGAGGAAATGGAGAAGACTGCCTTTGCCTAGCTGTACATCACTTGCAAAAGAAACAGGTTTTTTTGGTGACAAGTGTTGAAAGGAGGCACTAGACAAACGTGGAGACAGGAAAAACGTCCCCCAACTCAACTGGCATCTGTGGATGCTGAAGCCACAACACAAAGTGCTAAACAGTATATGAGCACGGCTGGTGTCAGAAGAGTCTCTACCAAAGCCTTTTCCACCAGCATGGGCCTCTCTGTGCACAGAACTCCTGGCAGTGTGATGGCTGCAGGCAGTGGAGAACTCTATTTTGGCATCTCTTTTCCGCTGAACATCTGCAGTGGCTGTTTAAAGGTCTTTGGATAGTGATCTTTGGGAAGAGCTGGCTGAAGTGTCTTCCTAGTAACCAGGAGATCCTGGCTTGGCCTGCCAGTTCTTCCTTGCAAGTCTTGAGGGAAATGGGGAACGGCTGTAGTTTGCAATTTGCAGGTGTTGTCCTGGACCATCAAATGGAACAGTTGCAAGGGCTTTCTTGAGGTAGGCACCATGGCTTAGCTGGCTAAAGAACCCTGTCTAGTAAACAGTAGATCCTGGGTTCAACTGCCAGTAGTGCCTTGTTGTATGGGTTTTGTCTCCTCTGCTCACATTTTCCTGTGTCTTTCTAGGAAACAGAAGAGACCTCCCTTGGTATCCAAGTCATTGCTTACTGAGGAAAAGGCTTCTTTGGAGAGAAACATTGGAAAGAATCAAATCACAAGCCTGGAGTTGATGAAAAGGCTGCTGTGACTGGCATTGGCATGGTGGTTGCTTCAACTGCAATTGCAGCAACACGAGAGCCTGCGCCACACATCCTTGTGATTCGCTGGGGATGTCTGTGCACAGATATCATGTCATCTTCCTTTTGATTGTCACTGATGAAAAATGGAGCAGCTGGGAGAAAAGTCCCAGAGGCACCTGCCAGGTAAGGTGGAGTTAGGGATGCAGCACCCAGTGGTGCTTTGCCAGATGTGTCCATTCCTCTCACCTTTTGGCCAATCTTGTGAGGAAGCAGAGAAGACTGCCTCTGCCTTGCAATGCAAA
Organism: Gopherus flavomarginatus; assembly: GCF_025201925.1. Lineage (NCBI taxonomy): Eukaryota > Metazoa > Chordata > Testudines > Testudinidae > Gopherus > Gopherus flavomarginatus. The sequence continues at coordinate 45,717,043 of NC_066625.1, read as the reverse complement.
TGCTTCCAAAGGAAACCGGTCATTTTTTCTGACCAGCGTTGGAAGGAGCCACCTAAGAAACGTGGAGACAAGGAAAAGGTCGCTGTAACTCAACTTGCATCCATGGTTCTTGAAGCCACAATGCAGAGCACTGAGCGACCACAGCTGGGGACAGAAGGGGCTTTTCCAAAGGCATTTTCCACTAGCAGGCTCTTCTCTGTGCACAGAATTCCTGATAGTTTGATGTCTGCTGGCACTGGAGATCACTATTTTGGCATCTCTCTCTTTGTCTCAGTGAGCATCCGCTGTGATTGTTGAAAGTCTGTGATGGGATCTATGGGATGCAACCTGAACGGTGGGACCCCTGAGCCCTGTGTCCCATCACCTGGGCTCCCTCTCACACTGTGATGCTGAACAAGCTGTGAATCTCTGGCAGATATTGCACTTACACAGACATCCACAGGCAGGGACACAGCAACTGAGTTACATGAATGCTTCTCCCAGCCAGTCATAACACTAATGATAGAGAGTCGCCCCCCCCCACAGCTCTGCAGCCTTGCACCCCTGGATCATACCATCTTGCCTTAATCAGAAACCTGATCAGTGTGAGTTTATTATGCAGGGTCCACCCTTCCCTCATTGTGAATAGTACATGAACCAGCCTTGTAATGGAGCTGAGATTTCCCAAGAACTTCAAGCAAAATACAATAGTTTAAGTACAGCGTAAAACAGATTTATAACTACAGACAGATGGAGTTTTAAGGATTATAAGTGGTAGAAATAAAAGATCAAAGTAAATTACCATAGAAATTAAAGATAAATTCACAATCTAAACTTTACACCTTATTACTCTAGGCCGTAATTAGGTTATGCACACAGAAAGGCTTAATGCTTGAGCTGCAGCACATGCTGGGCAGGCTTAATGCCGGGCTACCCCATGGCAGGAGAGAAGATGATGACTCAGCCCCTGGAAGGGCAGGCTGGGCTTCCTGGATCCCATGTGCTCACAGCCAGCGCCCTACCCCCACTCACAAGTCGTCCATGGTGCGCCCAACTCAGCCAGAATGGAGCAGCGATTTTCACTGCAATATGTCCACTTATGGCCTGCAGGCAACTCCCAGACCCACCACAGCCCACCATCGTGGCCAGAAAGGAGCCCACTCAGCCTTGCCATTGCTGCTTTTCCTTCCCCACAGAACCCCTCTTCTTCTCCTGGGCTGCAAGGAGCCATCCCTGGGAAGCCAAGAGACAGGCACAGGATTCTGCCTCCCAGCAGCCAATCACATCTCCCCAGGCTCTGCAGAACAAAGGGTGGTGCTCTACTAACCCTACTTAGCAGCAATGATGTGCTTAGTTTCTGCCCTGCCTTTCCTCTTTTTCCCCATTCTTGCCTCACTTCATCCTTTGGCAAGTCACACAAAAGAGGCTAGCAGGAAGAGCCTGCCTCCACAGGCAGAGGAGACCAAGCCACAAGCCTCTGAAAGGTAACACGCCTAACTCCTCTAGGTTCTCCAGCCTGACACCAAGGTGCTTTCTCCACTGCTGTCAGCACCTTCTGTCATGCAGGGGTTGGAGTTTTCCCAGGGACAGGCCAGTGGCAGAAGGAGGAGCACCTTCCTGAACAGCAAGGGGATGTGGGGAAAGGAAACCAACATGTTTCTACCTGGTTTTGAACCAGGAACCTTTTGCACATTAGGCAAATGTGATAACCACTACACTACAGAAACTCCATCTGCTTGGTTGTTGTTCACCCTGCCACAGACCGATGGACAAAGCTAGAGAAAGTGGTGGCAGCCCTTCGATGGGTCATCTGGCAGAGCAGAGGACTGGGGCCAGCACTCAGGAAGTCGTCCTTACATCACCCTTGTGACTCTAGCTTGAGGGGGAGCTTCTTTTTCTTCCCCTTGCTGAGAAAGAGCAAGAGAAGAATGAAAAGTCAGGTGGACTAACTCGGTGCAGAAGCCCATGCTGTCTTTTCCTGCTGCATAGCCTGAAATGAGGGACTCATGGCAGTTAAAGGAACTGCTGCACTCTCAGAAAACATCCCACCTGTGCACAAAGCGGGATAGAATAGCCTGTTAGTCTAGCACGCTCCCTACTGAACTACTTCAGCAGCTGCTAGGTTTCTTTTTAGCCTATTACTTTTCTGTCTGGGATGTTGTTGTCAGCTGTGGCACAGAAAAAGGACGTCATTGCGAGCCGCCCATGAAGACAAAATTAACTTTTGCCTTCCTTGCTCGGCTTTACTTGTTTCCTCACCCTATTCTTGCCTTAGTTCCTGTGTTATCTGAAGGCGACGGGGGCCAAGCAGTACGAGGAGGAAGTTGGGCAGCTAGACCCTGGTGGCAAAAGTCCTGCCACCACTTGCCACCCCACTCTCTTCTCCCAGCTTCACATATTGGCCGCCAGGGACTTGGTGCCCAGCAGCACAACGGAAGGCAGTGGACAGACCCACCCTCGCGTTGAAACTCCGGCTCATTAAACTGTATCTTCAGTTGCTGATGGCCAATGAGAGACTGACATCGCTTGCTATTTTAGCACTTGAAAATGCCATTGGTCAGTCATTGGATCTCTTCAGTGCCGTTACAGAACAAATGAAAATAGAATCTCACTGTGACATTCTGTACCTTTGGGGGAGCGTGCTGTAACCCCCATATTCCTCATTTTCATACAATCATCACCTTACATACAGAGCATGACTTGTAAGGTATCGGGGAAAGGATATGATCTGCTGAAAGCCATTTCTCTACCCATAGATGTTTACCATTCATGCATATGAAGTTATGAGAATTGTGCAGTGTGGTTGTCACTATGCTGTAAGGTGGGCTAGTCAGCCAAATATTAGCTGCCTAGTGACAACAGCAAGGAAAGTAACCAACACCCGGACAGGGTGTCAAACAACCATCGACAGCCATTGTCCAGCAAGGGAGCTACAATGCAATGACTTACCTGTATGAGGACACGCCAGGGGAATTGCTCAGACTTGCTTGGAGAGATGCAGTGATGCTCACCTGACTCTGAAGGGGGGGGGAGGGAAGCCAAGAGGGAAGAAAGGACACGATAAAAGGAGAGACATTTGCTATGCCATGCCACCTACATCTACAGACACTCCCACACCAAGCAACTGAAGCGCTGAAGAAAGGGGAGAGCCTGGCTGAAAAGCCACCAGCCGGCCTGTGGTGAGAAGTATCTAAGTTTGTAAGGGCATTGAAAGGGTTAAGATCAGCTTAGAGTGCATTTTGCTTTTATTTCATGAAAACAACGAGGGTCCGGTGGAACCTTAAGGACTAACAGATTTATTTGGGCATAAGCGTTTGTGGGTAAAAAACCCACTTCTTCAGATGCATGGAGTGAAAATTGCAGATAGAGGCATAAATATATATTGGAACATGATGTGAAGGGAGTTACCTTACAAGGGGAGAACGAGGGTTGAAGGTTAATTCAGTCAGGGTGGATGTGGTCCTTTCCCTATAATTGACGAGGAGGTGTCAATACCAAGAGAGGGAAAATTGCTTTTGTTGTGAGCCAGCAACCCCCAGTCCCTTTTCAAGCTCAAATTAATGGTGTTAAGTTTGCAGATCAATTGTAACTGTAATTTCTCTTTGAAGTCTGTTTTGAAGTTTTTTGAATGGCTGTTTTTAAATGGCTACTTTGAATGGCTACATTTAAATGTGTTGTTAAGTATGGCAGTCCCATGTGGTCTAGTGGTTAGGATTCCTGGTTTTCACCCAGGCAGCCTGGGTTTAATTTCCAGCATGGGAACAATGCAGAACTTTCCCTTGGAGGGGAGGCAAGAAATGGGAAGGGATCCTGCCAGCAGTGGAGCTGGACAGTGTTGGGAGCAGTACTGGATTTGACGTGGTGCCATAGTGCTGGGCCCAAGCTCAGAAGGGGCCTGTAACAGTAACTTCCTACCCTATGCAGAAATGGAGCCTCAGAGCAGCCTGGATTCAGCGTGGGAGCTGAGACCCCACAGGGCCCTGGGAGCTGTAGTTCCTTGGCCAGCTCCCTGCCTTGGAGCAGAGAAGGAACGTTTCCCAGCATTCCCTTGGCTGCTATCAACAGGAAAGGGAGGGGGGAAGCTGCGAGACTCCATGTGCTGCAGCTTGCTGTGGCTGGGGGGCTGGCTGCTAGAAGGGGGTGGCACTGTAAATGGGGAACAGGTGTTCCCAAAGAGTAGCAGGCTTTGGCCCAGGTAGCACCCTCAGTAGACTTCCCCAGACTGGCTTAGGGATGCTGGTGTGACCTCGCCTGGCAGCCCCCAAAGAAGGAACTGGGCAGACTAACGGATAGGGCCCCTCTCTATCTGAAGCTGGGCAAGAGAGGTATGTGGATCCCACCAGAAGGTAAAATGGTAAGTAAGGGAGGGGAGGCTCTACTGGACCTGGGCAGCTTTAGATACAGGACAGGAGGATTTCCATTTCTGAGCCATGAAAATAGAAATTGACTTTTCCTTTCCAGATGTATCTAATATTCAGACAGGGAATCTAGCCCCTGCCTTCCAAATCTGAACACCTCAAAATCAGGGGTGCTCAAGCTCAGTTTGGGAAGCTGTTACTTCATTTCTCCCAAATCAAATATGCTGATCCACTGTCATTTACTGTAGAAAAAGTAGGATAAAATTGAGCAACAAATGTTGGGGTCTTCCCAGTGCTAATGAGGGCTGGAATTGCTATTTTCAACAGCCATTACACTTTTTTTTTTTTAGTTTTGTTTGTTTAAAAGGAAGACAGTGATATTGCACTGGCAAATTCCCCATAGAAACAAAGAATGGAACAAAAGAATAATAAAGGCACCTCAACTTTCCTCATTTATGTAGGACAGTCTTATTAGATGGATCCAGACATCTTCCAATCACAGAAGCTGAAAATTGTTCCACTTTACTGCAGTTCTGTAACCATGCGGGAACCTAGAAGAGGAAAGTGCCTAACTCCAGAGTCTGCAGCTGCCTAGGGCCAGTGCTGAGGATTTAGAGTCCCTAGTGCTGCCCTTGCAAGGTTCAAGCATGCTCAGCCCTGGCATTGCCTCCGCTCCTGCAGCTAGTAGCTGCAGCTGTCTAAGGCTGGCCTCTGGAAGTTGCCCCATGGCTGTAGCCAGAGAAGCTACAAGTGGCTCAATGACTCCTGGGGCCATTAAGCTAGAGCAGCTAAAGACACTGGAGTTAACCTCAAGGAACAGAGGTCACCAGTAGGAAAGGAATTTCATGGGGAGCAGGGAAGGGGGGAGCAGGTCAGGCTTGCAGAGGGAGCTTCCAGCTGGTTGGGAGCATGTCCAAAGTAGAAAGGAAACAAGTATGGGGAGAGGTGGTGGTGACCAGGTAGCAGACTAGCATGTAGATGGGAGCAGAGGGAGAGAGGCTGGTGTCTTCAGATTCCCAAGGGCTAAGTCCTCACTTTGGGGAAACGGTGTTTGCAGGTGGCTTGCTCACATGGCAGGATGGGGGCTGAGGGAGGGATCTGTCAGAACTGATCAGGTGTCTGCTGGCTTTAGAACTTTGAGCTGAGACTAGGACCACATGCAGTGACTGGTGACATGGGGGGGTACTGGAGACATGGCTAGAGAAGGTCTGAATGAGGAAGGAGATTAATATGTGGGGAGTTTCCTTGGTCACTATGAAAGTTCTGCTCACTGTGGACACTGGTAAACCCACATGGGTGTACAGCTCAATAAGAAAACCCGCGGGCTGAGGGAGCTGTGTATGGCAATGCATATAGTCATGGAGAGGTGTGTGATCAAAATGAAAAATGTCTCTGAGGTTCAGTACCGGGTATACGATGGCACCAATGGCACTGCCCCACCAGGCCCACACTCGGAGCCCACAGTGACTACACTGGGGCCCACAAATATGTTTGGTGCCAGGGCCCACAAAAGGTTAATCCAGCCCTGACTGCTCGAGCACTATTTCAGCCTCACATTTTTGGGTGGAACTCCCACAGTGAGAGCTGCAGAGCACTCCCCCGCAACACACACGCACACACTCGTCCTGGTGTTGGGAGGGGAACAGGAGAAAGGACAAAAGAAGAGATGAAGAGAAAGGAGGGGAGGACAGGTGGATGGAGGAAAAGGTGAAACAAAAAGGACAAACCCTAATGTCCCCATGATTCTAAGGGACAAAATCCCAGGTGCGGAATAAAATTCTGCCTCCTTAAGCTCGTGTTTTCCATGCCTAGAATTCAACTGTCACCAGATGGATCAGACTGAACAGGTTTCACACCTCCAGGAGGCTCTTACCTTCTAAACAGGGATGGCTGTTTTCTAGTAAAATCACTAAAAGGGAAGGAGAAAACTGGAAAGAGGTTCCTCCTGGCGCTCACGTCCATGAACCCAAATACTCTCTCAGTCCTCAAAGAGAGACCTGGAGAAGGAGACTTGATGAAGCAAAGCCACAGGGGTCTCTGAGGTTTCCTTGGCCCCTCGCCCGGTCCTGCCTGGCTGATGTCAGCATCTCTCTGTGAGGTCACCACCTCCCCACCACCTTGGACCAATAGTCTGAGGTCCTGAAAAAGGCATTTGTGACGTCACTGCCACACCCCTCCCTTGCTGTGCCAATGTCCTGCCCCTGGCCAGGCACTTTGGAGCTTTGAGCTACTCCCTGTGGAGCACCCCACTCAAGGCGTTTTTCTAGAGTATCCTCAGATGTCTGAGCACACGAGTGCCATGGCAATGAACTGACACACATGGCACCAAGATGAGATCATTAATAGACTAACCTATAGGAGAAGGAAACTCCAGCATTAGTAGGGGAGAAACCCCTACTGAACATGCATTAAACCTAGCAGCCCCTGCGTGGGGTCGGGCGGGGGCTGGGGGGGTGAGACCGGGCTGGGGGGGCTGGGAAAGGGGCGGGTGGGAAATGACTGTGCAGCCCGGACATGGCGGGGGGGGAAGAGCAGGTGACCCCCGAGGAGCGAGGAGAGAAAGGGGGAGGCTGAGATCCCCTCGAATTTACCGCTGCCCCCTCCCATGGGGACCCCCCCTCCTCTCCCATCCTGCCCCCTTTCTCCCTAGAGAGCAATGAGCAACACCCAGTGTGACCCCCCCTTCCCTCAAATCCCTGAAAAGTTCCCTGTTCCCCTCCCCTGATTGTGCCCCATTTTCTCTCCCCTTTGCCAATGGACAGTTCAAATCTGAGATTTGAGGTGTTTTCCCCCATTTTCACCTGCAGTGATTTGTCCTTGTGTGGGTGGGAAATGGTTCCCCCGAGTGATTTCTGAACTGGGCAGAGGGTTAATGCGCAGAGGCTGGGGGGGCCCCTCTCTGCTGGCAACAGGCCGTGGGAAGGGCCAGGAAAGGGAGGGGGGAGCAAGTGTCCCCCATAGAGAGGGTCCAGCCCCAGGCTGCTACCAGTAGCACATTCCTATCCTGGCCGGGGGGGGGGCTTTCTCCAGCTGGGACCTGCCCCCTGGGCAGCCCCAGGCTCTGACCGCATCAGCCCCTGCCTGGAGCCCCCAGTGAATGAGAGACCCCGGGGGGGAGGGGGAGGGAGCACTGGGCCCTGGCAGGAAAGTGACTCTCTCCCCTCAGATCTTGGTGTTTTTCTCTCATGTTGTCAAATATGCAGTTTGTGACACAATTTCTTTGCAAATCTCAAAGATTCAAATAAAATAACCTAAACATTTGCCCCACTTCTCTCTAGTTGTCTATTTCTAATTGAATATGCCCTGACATTTTCCTGTCTCTAATTATAAAATACTAAGAAAATCTCAGATTTACACCGTTTCTCAGATTCTTGAACACAAAATATTTGCAAATGTTGCCTATTTCCTCTTTATTCATTTATCAAGTATTCACGTGAAACACTCAGATTTTACCTCCTATCAACAACTGATATAAAATCCCTCTGATTTTCCACTTTCCTCTCTATAATTTGCAAAATGGATCCAAAATCTCTGATTTCCACCCTTTCTTTCATTGCTGAACAGTGATCTGAAAGCTCAGGTTTTCCCTCTGTGTCATTATCAAATGTCAATTAAAAATCCTCTCGAGTTTTGGGCTGTTCCTTATGTTTCTAAATCCCAACAACTTCTTCCTTCGGGGGAACCTGTTGCCCTGAGTAGCTCTCCATCCTGGATGTTGCAGAGGATTAAATTTCCCAGTGATTGTCTTTCCCCTCTCCTTTGAGAATCATTTGTTCCCTCTATTAGCTCTGTTAGATGTTTGCCAAAGAAAGAGACCAGCCAGATATTTAATACACATCAAAGCGAGAGGCCTCCCCCTGTCTGGGGATCAGTGGTTTGCAGCTGGTAATGGGAGAGTTGGCTGGACCCTTTTCTTTTTTCCAGCTGGCACAGGATGAGGGAGTCACTCTGAGTGCAGCGTGGCTTGAGAATTATCCCAAACCCCAAGACAAATGGTCTCTGTGAAGGGTTGCTTCCTGCAGTGCTAAGATGTAGCCACCTCCGGGAGGATCCATGGTGGCTATTATTTGCTAGTGACAGGCCACGGACATTTCTTACCTATTTTGCCCCTCCATGCCAGGCCTGCACAACATTCGGCCCGCGGCCCACATGCGGCCTGTGAAGCCTCACTGTGCGGCCCGCATGTGGGCCCATTCCTCATCTGTGGGGAATCCAGAGCCCATTAAAGTTCAGCCGCGGCCGGGATTCAAAAGGCTCTGAGCTGCCTGCAGCCGCAGGGAGCTCAGAGCTCTTTAAATCCCAGCCACCAGGGCCGGCTTTAGGCCAATTCAACCAATTCCCCTGAATCGGCCTCGCTCCTAAGAGGGCCCCACGCCAAAGCCCCAGTATCGTGTACCAGCAAAAGCCAGTGCGCTGGACCAGGGTGGCCCAGCTTCCCCAGGGGGCAATTTAAAAGGCCTGGGGCTCCCAGCAGGGGCTGGAGCCCCAGGCCCTTTAAATTGCCACTAGAGCCCAGCTGCTGGAGCCCTGGGGTAGGGCTGCAGAGCTCTGGGGGCTATTTAAAAAGTCCAGGACTCTCATTGCTTCTACCTCCCCGGCCCTTTAAATAGCCGCTGGAGCCCCGACGCTTCCCCAGGGTTCCCGCGGCTATTTACAGAGCTGGGGCAGTGGAAGAAGGGGGGCCCCGGGCCCTTTAAATAGCCCCCGAGCCCCAGGCTGCTGCTGTTACCCTGGTGGGAGAGAGGGGAGGTGGAGGAGGCACTCATCATAGAGGATGGGCTGTACCCCCTGTACCTGCACCCCCTGCCCTGCCTGCAGCCAGCCCGTCCCCAGCCAACCCCTGCTGCACCCCCTGCCCACACCAGCCCCGCATCTCCTGCCTTGCTTGCACCAGTTCCTGCCTGCAGCGAGCCCGTCTCCAGCCAGCCCCGCACCCCGCCTTGCCTTCAGCCCTGCACCAACCCGTCTCCAGCCAGCCCTGAACCCCCTGCCCTGTCCCCAGCCAGTCCCTGCCACACTGCCTGCCCTGTCTCCAGCCAACCCCTGCCGCACCCCGCTGCCTGAAGCCAGCCAGTCCCGCACTCCTTTGTCTTCAGCCCTGCCAACCCATGCCGCACCCTCCCTGTGGCCCTGCCTGAAGCCAGCCAGCCCACCCCACACCCCTTGCCCAGCCTGCAGCCAGATCCTACCTCTCGCATCCTCCCCCTCCCCCACCTCCAGCTAGCCCCATGTCCACTGGTGCCCTGTAGTTCCCAGGGAAGTAATCCTGCACACCTGCTTCAAAGAGATGAGCAGGGAGCAGCTGGGACCCACACATGTGCACCCTAGCACACCCTTAGGGAGTGGCAGAGCTCATTTCTAGTTCAGACCCATCTTTTTAAAAAAAGAACTTTAGGTAGGGTTAACATACATCTCTACTTTCCCAGACATGTCAGGCTTTTTGGTTCTTAAATCGCCATCCGGGAGGAAAATACGGACGTATGGTAACTCTACTGGTACAAAAAATACATATTGTGGCAGAACTTTTTATAGGGAACAGGTTGTTAAGAACTGAAAGGCTTTTTTTTTCCCAGTCATCCCTGCGGGGCCCCGCCAAAAATGTTCAAACTGGGCCCCTGTCATAAACAGATAGCTAAGGGTTAATATCTCTTTCACCTGAAGCACCTGACCAGAGGACCAATCAGGAAACCTGATTTTTTCAACTCTGGGTGGAGGGAAGTTTGTGTCTAAGTCTTTGTTTTCTGTCTGCCTGCTTTCTCTGAGCTTTGGAGAAGTAGTTTCTACTTTCTAGTCTTCTGTTTCTAAGTGTAAGGACAAAGAGATCAGATAGTAAGTTATATGGTTTCTTTTCTTTGGTATTTGCATGAATATAAGTGCTGGAGTGCTTTGATTTGTATTCTTTTTGAATAAGGCTGTTTATTCAATATTCTTTTAAGCAATCGACCCTGTATCTTGTCACCTTAATACAGAGAGACCATTTGTAAGTATTTTTCCTTTCTTTTTTATATAAAGCTTTCTTTTAAGACCTGTTGAAGTTTTCTTTACTGGGAAATTTCAGGGAAATTGAGTCTGTACTCACCAGGGAATTGGTGGGAGGAAGAAATCGGGGAGATCTGTGTGTTGGATTTGCTAGCCTGATTTTGCATTCCCTCTGGGGGAATAGGAAAGTGCTTTTGGTTTCCAGGACTGGGAACGGAGAGGGGTAGTCACTCTGTTTGGATTCACAGAGCTTGTGTCTGTGTATCTCTCCAGGAGCACCTGGAGGGGGGAAGGGAAAAAGGATTATTTCCCTTGGTTGTGAGACTCACGGGATTTGGGTCTTGGCGTCCCCAGGGAAGGATTTTCAGGGGGACCAGAGTGCCCCAAAACACTCTATTTTTTTGGGTGGTGGCAGCAGGTACCAGGTCCAAGCTGGTAACTAAGCTTGGAGGTTTTCATGCTAACCCCCATATTTTGGACGCTAAGGTCCAAATCTGGGACTAAGGTTATGACAAAGCTACAGTAATTAATGTAGCGAAGAAGGATATATTAAACACAATTTCAAAATGACTGATGACAAATGTCTAAAATGATTCTACTGTGTGGGAGATAAGGCAAAAAATGGAGGCAAGGAAACTTGGATGATGAATAAAGGTATAAAGTTATTACTGCTCAGGTTCTTTAGAGACCCCACAGCTTCTAATAACCCAGAGGACAGGACTCCTTACCCAGCGAGGTCACCGTCTCATAGTTCTCCTGCATGACATCCCTGTAGAGGGCTCTCTGAATGGGGTCCAGCAGAGCCCTCTCTTCTCTGGGGGAATACACAGCCACCTCCTCGAAGGTCACCGGTCCCTGAAAGAGCAAGAGTCCAACACTCAGTACCTGCTGCCCCACACTCATGGGAGAGAGGAGCCAATCAAATGGAAGCTCTGGGTGGCTCACAGTCAGAGTCCCACCCTACCCCGCTCAGAGCAGCCAGGAAACGCCAGCGTGAGGGGATGAAGCGAGAGCCCCTTGTCTCTCCCAGCAGATCCATCACCCCCCTACTAGCCACAGACCGATATAGGAGATAGAGGCTCTAGCAGGGTGCAGGGAGAGCTCGCAGGCAGAGAGCCCAACACTGTTCTCATTGTGAAGAGCTGGACAGGGCCAGACTTAGTGGGGGGCAGACTACATGACGGTCCAGGGGGGCCTTGCTGAGGGGGTTTCTCCAGCAGGGGTGTCCTGTCTCTCCTCTCCCCAGTTCTCTTCAGCTGTCTGCCCTACAACTGGTCCTGCAGCCCTGCACCCTCCCCACACTTGGAGCTGCCCCTGCCAAGCTGCTCCCAGGAGCCTCCTGTGTGTTGCGCTGGGGGGATTGCTGATGTCGGGGTGGCCCCACCCTCCTGCCTCTGTGCCCAGTCTCTGCTGAGCTGAGCTGGGGGGACAAGATTCTGTGCTGCTGTCTCTGGGTCAGGAGTGGGAGCTGCTGGCCCCTGCTGCTATGTGAACGAGCCTTCAGACTAGTGAGTGCCGCTGTGCTGGAAATGACAGCGAGCTGTGTCTCACACTCCCCCAACACACACCCACACACCCCACAACAGACACTTCAGTTACTGTTATTACTTCTTTTTACTTCCTGTTAAAATGTGCAAAGTATGTATAGTCTCTGTAATTTTATTCTTTCACATTTGGTCAGGATGATAGTGCTATTATTTTAGCTTTTTAACTGGTCTGTGCATTTCATCATTTTATTTGTCTTATGCTTAAATTCAGTTCTTTGAGTAACTAATTCTAAAATGCCTCACCTCTCCTGGCTGCAGTAATTATCATTATTACTGTTAGTAACATATTGTGCTTTCTCATTCATTATTTACAATGGTATAATCAAATAACAGACTCTAAAATTTGCTTGGACTTACCTTAGCAGGGCTTGTTTAAAAAAAAATTAGATAAACTCAAAACTTCCGACACTGTGCAGATGAAGTTCACTTATCTTCAAACTGTAAAAGCAGCAAAGAATCCTGTGGCACCTTATAGACTAACAGACGTTTTGGAGCATGAACTTTCGTGGGTGAATACCCGCTTCTTCAGTTGCATCTGAAGAAGTGGGTATTCACCCACGAAAGCTCATGCTCCAAAACGTCTGTTAGTCTATAAGGTGCCACAGGATTCTTTGCTGCTTTTACAGATCCAGACTAACACGGCTACCCCTCTGATACTATCTTCAAACTGTATTTTTAAAGCTGTGTGTAAAGTAACTTAAAATTTCTATGAAAATAAATGCAGCTTCAAGTATCATACTAACAGCAATGATGGAGTCAAATCTTAGTGAGTCACATACATGGTTGTGATATGCAGAGAACCAGGCATATGCAGGGCAGTGGCGTTTTTATAGCACGTTGGGGCCTTAGAAAGAAAAAGCTTAAGAACCCCCCCACCAAGCCTCACTGGTGGGTGCCCCCTCTACATCTCACAGCAGCCTCTGGTTAATCAGGTCAGGCTCCAGCACTGGGATTCTGGCCCATTTTCCTAGCCCCACCTAGGGGGGTTGTTTCCTGTCCCACTAATTAGAGCATTTCCACCCTCTAACCTCATGGGTCTGGTCCTAGAATGGAAGCCGCATATTAAACAAGTCCCAACAGGTTTGCCACACCCTGGCCTCCCTCCATTCTCCACCCTGGGAATTTTTTGGCTTATTTTGGCTCCAAACCAGACTGCCCAAGCCTCCCACCTCCTGTGTATTTGCTGTCCCTCCCCTCTAGCAGGAACCCACCAGCCCCCTCCACCGATAACCCCTGCCTGAACTGGCTCCTCCACAGCCGTTTCCCTTCCCTGTCCCATGAGAGGATGGGATGAGCTGGAGCGAAATATGGATGACATCCTGCAGCCTGATAGGGCGAGAAGGGCAGTTGTGGAGGTTTCAGAACAGGCTTTAGTTCATGTCACATCACGATTCCCCCAGGATCTTTCCCTGCACAGACACAGCCTAGATTCTGCCATGCTGGGAACATGCTCCATCTCTTTATAGCAGGGGAGACCTGCCCCTCCTGCCAGGCTAAGCCCACAGGGAGATTTTTCAGCCTCCCCAGTAATAAAGTCTCTGAACAAAATGCTAGAAAGGAGCAGAACCAAAGGGGCTGGGCAGGCTCCATAGGGACACTGGCTCCTCTCTTCCCCTGCTGTGCGGCCATGTCTTGTTTCTGGCAGAGATCGGCCACCCCATTTCTGCCCCCAGAGGCAGCCATATCTGCGGGCTTCCCCAGCCAGCACCTACTAACCACCACCCACACTGGGGGAATGACACAGAACAGCAAATTCCCACCTACCCAAGGACAAATTGCTGCAGATAAAACGGGCTTAGTTCACATCCCAAAGCTGAGCAGAACTGAAATGGCAATCGGACAAATACAGAGAAAATAGGGCAAAATAAGAGACTAGAGAGTCAATAATTGTAGGGAAAATGAGGGAATCTCCTTGGATTTTCTAGCCACATGTGTGGAGGGGAGAGAAGGGGAAGAACTAGAGAGAATTGTTATCCAGTTTTGAGACAGAAAGAAATGGCACAAATAGGAAAAGGATGCAAGTAGCTCACCCCCGTGACCATAGGCATGCGCAGCACATTTCATTAGAGTGTACACCCAGGGAGCCCCGCCCTAGCCCCACCCCATCCACTGCCTCTCACTTCCTGCTCCCTTGCTGCCCCCCTCAGAACTCCCCCTGCTCCTTGTCCCCTGACTGCCCCCTCCTGGGGCCCTGCCCCTAACTGCTCTCCTGGACCCAACCCCCTACCTTTCCCCCTGACCCTTATCCGCACCCCCAGAACTCCCAAGCCCCATCCAACCAATCCCCATCCCCTGACAGGACCCCCATAACTCCCGACCCATCCAACTCCCTCTACTCCCTGCCTTCCCCAACCCCGCTGCAGCCCCCGAGCCCTCAACCCATCCAACCCGCCTGCTCCTTGTCCCATGACCACCCCCTCCAGAGACCCCCCGACCCACTAATCACCCCTCCAACTATCCAATCCCCCCACCTCCTGGCAGATCTGTCTCATGGCTGCTCCCACCCACACACTCAAAGTGGCAGAGGAGGTTCCCTCTCCTTCGGTGGGAAGGTTGCCTGGTGGTTAAGGCACAGGACTCAGGTTCAGGTGTTCTGGGTTTGAGTCTCTGCTCTACCACAGACTCCCTGCTTAGCCTTGGGAAAGTCACTGCACCTCTCTGTGCCCTAGAGCCCACCTGCCAAATGGGGCCTATGCTGATCCTGCCCCTGGGCTAAATCCATTCATGGCTGGGTGACGGTGGGGGAAATGGAGATCCCAACATGGGGAGATTTGGGCTGAATTTCTCCACAGCTGGAGAGTGGAAGCCAGCTCCACAGGGGGGATGGGAGCGAGAGGGGCTCAGGGCAGCTGCACACAGAGTGGGGTCAGGGCTTCAGCCCTGCAACTTTTACCACTAAGGTGGCTGGGGCTCCTGAACTGGGGACTTCAGCCCCACATCTTCTGCCAGGGTCCAGGGCTTCTCCTCCCTGCCCCAGGGTGGCTCCTCTCCCTTCCACCCCGCCTCCAGTGCGGCTCCTGCTGGGGTCTGGGCTTCTGTCCCCCACCTCCCAACCCAGCCTGCCTTCTCCTCTCCTGCCCCAGCTTGGCTCTTCTCCCCCTCCCTCCCTTCCACTGCAGCTCCTGCAGGGGCCCAGGGCTTCTCCCCCGCACCCCAGCATGCCTCCAGCCCAGTCCGGGGCTTCTCCTTCCCCACTCTTACCCCCAGCCCCCTGCCAGTATCAGGAGCTTCTCCTCCCCCCAACCTTCCACTGCCCCCAGCCCCAGCCCAGCCGGGCTCCCTGGGGCACCTGATGCTCCTGTGGCCGGAGCCGAGCCTGGCGGGCAGGGAGCAGCGATTCACGCAGATGCCATGGCAGAGCCATCAGCCCGAGAGGTGCGGGGCAGCCCCAGGGAAGCGGGGCGAGCTGTGCTGCTGCTGGCCCCACACCCCCGCCCACCCCGAGCCCTGAGGCTGTTTGGGGGGGGGAGACTCACTCAGCCCCTGCAGGATCAGGGAGAGGGGAGCAGCTGAGCGGAGCCTGCCCAGCAAACAGCTGATCACAACTGTGCACATGCTGCCCCCAGGGAAAAGCTCAGCTGGATGTAGGTATCTGTGCCCCCCATAAATCTCCTAAGCCCTCTGGGACCCCTCCAGTCTGCACGTAGGTATATGTGAGCCCCAGAAACCCCCTAATGCCCCAGGAACCCCTACAGCCTGGACATAGGTATCTGAGACTCCAACGAACCTCCTAAACCACCCAGGACCCTCCAGCTAGGACTTAGGTATCTGTTCCCCCCTCAACCCCCAATCCCCTCGGGACCCCTAGACCCTGGAGTAGGTATCTGTGTCCGCCCCCATCCCCTAAGCACCCCCATTACCCCTTTAGCCTGAACGTAGGTATCTGTGACCCCCACGAACCCCCTAAGCCCCCAGGGATCCCTACAGCCTGGACACAGGTGTCTGAGCACCGCACGAACTCCTTAAGCTCCTCGGGACACATCCAGCCTGGATGTATCTAAGCCCCCAGTGAACCGCCTAATCTCCTCGGGACACTGACAGCCTGGACCTAGGTATCTGAGCCCCCCACAAACCCCCTAAATCCCCCAGGACCCCTCCAGCCTCGAAGTAGGTATCTGTAACCCCACAGACCCCCTGGGACTCCCACAGCCTGGAGGTTGGCATCTGTGCCCCCCATGAAACCCCAACCCCCCGGGACCCCTCCAGCCTGGACATAAGAATCTGTGCACCCCACGAACCCATAAGCACCTGTAGGGACACCTACAGCATGGACTTAATTATCTGGGGCCCCCTCAAACCCCCTAAGCCCATCAGGGACCCCTACAGCCTAGAGATAAGGATCTGTGCCCTCTTGAACCCCATAAACCCTCCTGGACCCCTCCAGCCTGGACATAGGTATCTGTGCCCCCCACAATCTCTAAGTGCCGAGGAACCCCTCCAGCCTTGAGGTAGGTATCTGTGCCCACCAGAAACCCCCTTAGCCCCCCAGGAACCCCTCCAGCCTGAATGCAGGTATCTGCCCCTCACAAACTGCCTAATCCCCCACCCCCGGGTAACCCTCCAGCCTGGACCTAGGTATCTGTGCCCCCCCAACACACTAATTCCCCCTGGAAGCCCTATTGCCTGCACATAGGTATCTCTGCCCCCCACAAACCCGCTAAGCCTCCCAGGGACCCCTACAGCTAGACATATGTATCTGTGCCCCCGATAAAACCCCTAATCCACCTGGGGACCCCTACAGCATGGGCCTAGGTATCTGTGCCCCCCAGGAGCTCCCTAAACCCCCCAGGAACCACTCCAACCTGGACATAGATATCTGTGCCTCTCAAAATAACCCTAAGCCCCCCAGGGACCCCTAGAGCCTGGAGATAGGTATCTCTGCCATCCACAAACTCCCTTAATCCTCCCCGGAACCTCTCCAGCCTAGACGTACATATCTGTGCCCCCACAAACCCCCTAAGCCCCCTGGGAACCCTCCAGCCTGGATGTAGATATCTGTGCCCCCCTGACGCACTAACCACCCCCCCGAATGCCTATAGCCTGGATGTAGATATCTGTGTCCCCTACAATACCACTAAGCCCACCCCCAGGGACCCCTCCAGGACCTACACAGGTATCAGTGGCCCTCACCAAGTCCCTAAAACCCCAGGCATCACTGTGCTCACCACAACGCCCTAAGCCATCCAGGGACCCCTTCAGCCTGGACGTAGGTATTGGTGTCCTCCACGAAGCCCCTAATCCCCACCAGGAACTCTACAGCCTGGACGCAAGTACCTATGTCCCCCACAACCCCCCTAACTCCCCCAGGGTCCCAACCATCTTGGACGTAGATATCTGTGACCCTACAAACCCCCTTAAGCCCCCCCCCGGAATGCCTCCAACCTGGACGTAGCTATCTGTACCTCCCATGACCCCTAAGCCCCCAGGGATCTCTACAGCCTCTACGTAGGTGTGATGCTCTGTGCATTACCCTGCGTGGCCACATGGTGTCACTGTTGATCCATGCGGGAAATGATCTGGGCATTACCCTGCGTGGCCACACGGTGTCACTGTTGCTTCATGCAGGAAATGCACTAGGCATTACTGTGATGGAGTAGGGACTGCCTGTGTGGGGTATGGGAGAGCAGCGGGTGACTTTAGGTGAGGGACAGGACCTAAGCCTGTAACTCGAGCTAGGCAGGGGGGGGGTCAGCCAGTTTGCCCGGGAAGCTGGACAAAGGAAGGGGCCGGTTGGAGGGAGTTAGTTCAGTTTTGGTTTGGAGCTGGGTTGTTGGAATTCAGGGAATCCCAAACTGGGAACTAGGCTTCCTGAACCCCCAGAAGGACTGGACTAAGGGGTCCTGGTTGTGCCCAAAAGCTCTGCTGTATTCTTCGTTCCTGTTGGCCAAAAAAACCTTCTCTTTTACTGGCTGGCTGAGTTACTGTCTGTCCCAGGAAGAGGGGTGCAGGGCCGGATTCCACCATACTCTGTGACAACCCCTAAGCCCCTCCGGGACCCCTGCAGCGTGGATGTAGATATCTGTGCCCCCAACCAAACCCCTGAGCCCCCCAGTGACCCCTACAGCCAGGACCTAAATATCTGTGCCCTCCACAAACCCCCTAAGCCCCCCAGGGACCCCTACAGCCTGGACATAGGTGGAACCCTTCTGCCAGGCTGAATTGATAGCAGCAAGGACTGAGTTCAATTCATAGGGGTCCCTTCCCTACAATGTAATGCAAACCAGCTCGAGCCCTGACCCAGTGACATGGGAAAATTTTACATACGCACTCCTAGGTGCCTCATAGAGGCAATACTTCCCCTCTCGCAAGCACAGAGTCTGGATGTAGCAGAAAATGTTTAATAACGTGAGATAAACAACATAGCATAAAATTGTGAAACACCTCAACTAGGCCTTGTCCTTTTCCCTGGGCTCCTGAGTCCAGCAATCTCCAAATCACCCCAAGGCTCCAAAGTCTAATATCTCCAATGTTTCAAGAGTCCAGCAACCCCAAAATCACCCACAATCCCGCAGCCCCAGAGTTCAAGAGTCTATCTGCAGGGTTTTCCCCCCTGCCAGCCTGAGTAGAAGGGGGCACCTTAAGTGGTCCATTGCCGACTGCTCTGCCTCTCCATGAGATTGTGCTTCCACCTTCCCCACAAACTGCTCAGCTCCATCCACCAGCTGCTCTGCTCTGCCAGCCAACCTGTGATCTGCTTCAGCTGTCCCCAAAAACTGCTAAGCTCACCTCACTCTGTGAACCACTCCCACAAACTGCCCCTTTCTGCTAACTGCTCTGCTCTGCAGTATAGCTTTAGACTCCCCCACTAACTAACACAACTCTTTAGTGATTCCAGTTCAAGAACCTAGAACTTCAAATCTTAAAAAAATAAAAAAAAACCAGCTCTACTATTCACCTACTAAAAGAAAAAAAAGAGACAATTGCTGTTTCTGGCTCACCAAGGAGCACACTCCCTTGTCTAGCGAGTGCCACTCAATTGATGGTGAGAATCCGTGTCTCAAAGCAGTTTCACAGTTCCTCATCCACACAATCAGTTTGACAACACTCCACATCTCACGCCCCAGCAACAAATAAACGGGGAATACCACAGCTGCCAAAGCAACCTTCCCAGGCTGCTGTGGCCATGTGAGGCAGGTTGGGTGTGCCTATGCAAACACAATCAGCCCCTGAAATTCTTTTCCACACTCGACATAATTCACCGCCAGATGTCAGGGTAGAGTTCATCCTGCTTCTGCTAACATAGGTATCTGTGCCCCACACTACCCCCTAATCCCACTGGGACCCATCTAGCCTGGATAAAGGTATCTGTGCTCCCCACAAACCTCTAAGACCCCCAGGGAACCCACAAGCCCAGATGTAGGCATCTGTATGCCCCACAACCCCCTAAGACTCACAGGAGCCTTCCAGGCTCTAGGTAGGTATCTGTGACCCCCAGAGCCCTACAAAGACCTTCGGGACCCCTACAGCATGGATGTTTGAATCTGCGACCCCTACAAACCATCTAAGTTACCCAGGGCCCCCTACAATCGGGACATAGGTATCTGTTCCCCCCCAACACACCTAATCCCCCTGGGAACCCTCCAGCCTAGATGTAGGTATCTCTGACCCCACGAATCCCCTCAGCCACGACAAGACCCCTCCAGCATGGACATAGGTATCTGTGCCCCCAAAACCCTCCTAAGACCCCCCAAACCCCTCCAGCCTAGACACAGGTATCTGTGCCCCCCACAACCCCACTAGGCCACGATGGGACCTCTCCAGCCTCAACATAGTTATCTGTGCCCTCACAACCCCTCTAAGCCCCCCGGAACGCCTCCAGCCTAGACGCAGGTATCTGTGCCCAACACGAACCCCTTAAGACCCCCAGGACCCCTCCTGCCTGGATGAAGGTATCTGTGCCCCCCACAAACACCTAAGCCCCCCCAGGATCCCTATACCCTGGACATAGGTATCTGTGCACCCTCACAAAACCACGGATCCTCCCAGCGACCTCTACAGCATGGACGTAGGTATTTGTACCCCAAAATGCCCCAAAGCAATCCCGGGACCCCTACAGACTCTAAATAGGTATCTGTGCCCCTCCAAAACTCCCTAATACCCCCATAACCTGTCCAGCCTGGATGCGGATATTTGTGACCTCCAGGAACCCCCAAAGCCCTCCCCAGGACTTCTCCAGCCTGGACATAGGTACCTCTTCCCCCCACAAACCCCCTAACACACATAGGGCCTCCACCAACCTGGTTGTAGGTGTATGTATGCCACACAAACCCCCTAAGCTCCCCAGGGCCCCCTCCAACCAGGACATAGGTATCTGCGCAATCACAACCCCTTAAGTCCCCCAGGGACCCCTTCAGACCATATGTAGGTTTCTGTGCCCCTCACCAACTCCCTAAACCCCTAGGGACCACTACAGCCTGGATGTATGTATTTGTGCTCACCACAGCCCCCTAAGCCATCCCGGGACTTCTCCAGCCCGGATGTAGATATTTGTGTCCCCCATGAAGCCCCTAGTCCCCACTGGAATGCCTACAGCCAGGAAGTAGCTGTCTGTGCCCCCCACGACCCCTAAGCCCCCCCAGGGATCTCTACAGCTTCTACATAGATGTGATGCTCTGTGCATTACCCTGCGTGGCCTCGTGGCCACATGGTGTCACTGTTGCACCATGAGAGAAATGCTCTGTGCATTACCCTGCGTGGCCACACGGTGTCACTGTTGCTCCTTGTGGGAAATGCTCTGTGCATTACCTGGTGTGGCCACACAGTGTCACTGTTGCTCCATGCAGGAAATGTTCTGTGCATTACCTGGTGTGGCCACAGTGTGTCACTGTTGCTCCATGCGGGAAATGCTCTGGGCATTACTGTGATGGAGTAGGGACTGTCTGTGTGGGGGATGGGAGAGCAGGGGGTGACTTTAAAACCGGAAACGTGCTCAGCCTGTAACCTGAGCTAGGCAGGGGGGACAGGGTCAGCACCTTTGCCCGGGAAGCTGGACACAGGAAGGGGCAGGCTGGAGGGAGTTGAGTTAGTTCAGTTTAGGTTTTGGTCTGGATGGTTGGAATTCAGTGAATCCCAAACTGGGAACTAAGCTTCCTGAACCCCCAGAAGGACTCGATTGTGGGGTCCTGCTTGTGCCTCCAAGCTCTGCTGTGTCCTTCACTTCTGTCCAATAAACCTTCTGTTTTACTGGATGGCTGAGAGTCACTGTGTGTCCCAGGAAAAGGGGTGCAGGGCCGGACTCCCCCACACTCTGTGACAGACCCTAATCCCCTCTGGCATCTCTGCAGCCTGGAGGTAGGTATCTGTGCCCCCGCACAAACCCCCTAAGCCCCCCAGGACATTGGTATCTGTGCCCTATAGGGACTCCATAAGCTTCCCGGGACACTCCAGTGTGCACGTAGGTATAAGTGCCCCTCAGAAACCCCCTAACCCCCCAGGATCCCCTACAGCCTGGATGTAGGTATTTGTACTCCCACACCCCCCCCAATCCCCCCAGGACCGCTACAATCTGGACGTAGATATCTGTGTCCCTCACAAAACCTCAAGCCCCTCCTGGGACTGATACAGCCTGGTCATACGTGTCTGTGCCCACCCGAACCCCCAAGACTCCCTGCAACCACTACAGCCTGGACATAGGTATCTTGGGCCACCAAAAATCCCCTAAGACTCCCAGGATGCCTCCAGCCTGGACGTAGGTATCTATGCCCCCTACTAACCCCGTAAGCCCCCCTGGTACCACTACAGCCTGGATGTACGAATATGTGCCCCAACGAACACCCTTTAGCCCCCCTGGGACCCTAGAGCCTGGAGATTGGTATCTGTGTCACCCCCAAAACTCTCTAAGCCCCCCAGGGTCCCCTATAGCCTGGACGTAGGTATCTGTGCACCCCAAGGCCCCTAAGATCCCCCGGACCCGTACAGCCTGGATGTAGGTGTGACAGTGCTGCCCGTGGGAGCCAGCTGAGATCATTCAATCAGGGTGAACTGCAAACAAAACAGGGCAGACAAATCCCAAATGCATTTGGTTATTCCAATACTTAGATTTACCAAGCCAGCACAAAACAGCTTCTGTAGTACCTCACTGGTTACTTAGAAGTTTAAACCACGCAGTTCCCTTAAAGTACCCAGCCTCAGGCCTCCGTCCAGACACACCTGTCAGATATGATGATGATTCCTGAAAATCTTACTTCATCATGTAAAAGAAAAGATTCTTCCAATCCCAAAGAATCAGTTACATACCCAGATTCAATTATAACTTAGATCTTACCTACAATACATGCTATAGCCAATTCTTATTAACTAAGCTAGAACGTATGAGAAAAGAAAAGAGAGAGATTGTTGGTTAAAAGATTAATAGACATATAGACCTGATTTCAATTCTTGAGGTTCAGATTCATAGCAGAGGTGAGCTTGTAGTTGCCAAAAGTCTTTTAAGAAATAGTCCATAGGTTATAGTCCAATGTCCATATTAAGGGTGGCTCCAGTCAATAACTGGGGATCTCAGTCCTTGTGGCTTAAGGTTTCCCCCTCTTGAAACCCAAAGCAGATTTGAGATGAAGAAGGATCATGTCCCAGGCTTCTTATACATTTGCAGCAGCCTTTCGGCCTGAGAAAACAATAGGCTTAACTCTCCTTCCAAACATCCTGGCAATTACTACAGGGTAATTTATTCATTAAACAGTTCAAATATAGGTTACTACAACCTTCAAAGAGACACAGAGACAATAATACTATTTCACTCAAATATCATCATAAATGTTAATATTCCTTTTTTGCTCTTTGAATTAAAACTGTAGCAATAGACAAGACTTGTTTGCGTACATTGCAAGACCTGAGCAAACATCTCCCCTTCTATCTCTAACACTGCAGACTCGCATTTCAAAGCTCTGTTCATTTACATATCTTGCTAACCAGTCCTAAAGGTTGGCCCACGGGTCAGGTCAGTCTGTGAGGGGAGTTAATTAACTCTTTCTGGCCCTGTCACCTTTCAATGAGATATTAGGTTATACTTACAATGTCACAGTCATGGTGAGTCGACTGCTGCAGTTCTCCGTAGACTCAGCCTGCGTCTCTCACCGAGCTGGAGTACAGCAGGCGAGGGGAGAGCACTCGATGTGTTGCATAGACGTGATATATCAACCCCCACTGGATCGATCGCTGCCCACCGATTTGGCAGGCGGTATAGACATACCCTGAGTATCTGGTGATCGGAGCTGGACCCCGGAGGGGAACACACTGAAGGAACTCAGGGGTTAAGGTGCCTCTATTGTCAACTGTCAGGGCTGCTGTGGCTCAGAGGAGGATGCTTGACTTCCTGACAGGCTTAGGCGCCGCGAGCCTGGCAGGCGGGAGAAGTGAAGCGGCCACGGTGTGCTCGGGGTACTCGTGCTCAGAGCAGGGGTGAGCTGGGGCGAGGGGAGGTGCCACAGGGCAGAGCGGGGGAGTTGCCACAAGAGGGGCACCTCAGGGTGGAGGGGGGGAGCTGCCACAGATGGGGCACCTCAGGGTGGACGCACGGTGGAGGAGGGCGCAAGGTGGAAGTTTTGCCTAGGGCGTGAAACATCCTTGCACCGGCCCTGCCACATGCCCACCCTGCAGCCAGCCTCTGTCTCCAGCCAGCCCTGCACGTTCTGCCCTGCCCGCACCAGCCGCATCCTCCCTGCCCTGCCTTCAACCAACCCCACAGCCAGCCCTTGACACACCCCCTGCCCTGCCTTCAGCCAACTCCTGCCGCACTCCCCTGTGGCCCTGCCCAAAGCCAGCCAGCCCCCACACACCCCCAGCCTGCAAAAGCCCTGCACCCCGTGTCTGCAGCCAGCCCCTCACCCCCTTCCCTGTATCCAGCCAACCCCTGATGCACCCCTCTGCCTGACGCCAGCCAGCCCCACATCCCTTGCCCTGCCTGCAGCAAGACCCTACCTCCAGCCAACCCCATGTCCACTGGTGCTCTGCAGTTCCAAGGGCAGTAACCCTGCACATCTGCTTCAATGAGGGGGGCAGGGAGCAGATGGGACCCACACCTGTGCACACCCTAGGGTGAACAGACAACAAGTGTGAAAAACCGGGACAGGGGGTGGGTTATAGGATCCTAGAAAAGAAAGAGACCCAAAATTCGGATGTCCCTATAAAATCGGGACATCTGGTCACCCTAGCACACTCCCAGGACTCCTGAGTTCCATTGCTGGGTTTCCTATTGGTTCCACTGCTGGTTCTTTTCCTTTTCCTGGGGGACTTTGGGCAAGTTGCTCCCCCCTCTAGGGCTCTGTCCCCCGCAATCACATGGGGATTTCATACTTTCCCGCTATTGGAAAGTGCTGGGAGAATCCCCCAGCAAAAGCTGCTCTGAAAGTGCTAAGCAGCCTCTGACCATTCAAGGGAGGAGCTCACTGCCCAGGAGGAGTGTTTGGCTCTGGGGTTTCACTTCATCCCAGTCTAGAGAGAGGGGCTCAACCATGAAGTTTGACTCAAGACTACCAATTCTCCAATTTGTTTAGGGTGTTTTGAATTCCAATCCTGTGCTCCTAAGTGCTTGGTGTCAGTTGCAAATTTTAGAAGCATGCTCTCCACTTCATTTTCCAAATCATTCATGAAAACATTGAATAGTACCGGACCCCTGACTGATCCCTGCCGGACCCTCTCCGTTGGACAGCCAAACATGGAGAAGGGCTCCTGGAGTCTAGGCTTTCAACCAGCTCTGGACCCACATTACTCTGATTGCAGCTGGACTGCATTTCCCTTGTTCACTTGTGAGAATGTCCTGCGGGACTGTTTGAAAAGCCTTAGTAACACCAAGCTAGATCCCATCTACTGTTTGCCCACCTCCACCAGGCCCGGAACCCTGCCAAAGAAGGAAAGAGGATCTGTTTGGAATGATTTGTTCTTGACAAATCCGTGCTCGCTAGTCCTAAGAACCAAATTATTCTGTAGGTGCTGCTGACAAACTGATTGTTTAAGAATATATTGCAGGATTTCTCCAGCTATGGCAGTGAGGCTAGCTAGTCTGTAAGTCTCAGGGGTCTCTTTGCTCCCCTTTTAGAGAAAGGTCCTGTCTTGTTTATGGATAGGAAGATGTTCTTTTTCAGGGATCTCAGACGAGAACTGAGGCACAACACTTGGTTTGTTAAGGCCACAAAAAGGGAGGCAGGAACCTCTTCTCTCCTGCTGGCAAAGAACCCCAGGTACCTAAAAGACAGGGATTCACATCCCTGAATGGGCTTTAAAAAAGGCACTGGTTAAAGATTGGCCCCGACTATTTTTGTTTCCACATACTAGACATTTTAGAAAACTTTAGAATTCCTTGGTGCTCAACACTGTGAAACTCCCCTTTCTCCTTCACAGAGGGCTTTAACACCCCTTCTCTCACTCAGGCTCACAACTGCCCAGAGTTCGAGAACTGTCCCTGTTCCCATGGGACAGATGGAGAGGAGCCTGAGGTCCAGAGAAGGGAAGTGACCTCCCCAAGCACCTACACAGCAAGGCGCTGGCAGAACCAGAAAGAGAAACCACCAGTCCTGACTACAGTTCTAACAGACAACAAAACGCCCCCCCCCGCACACCCCCAGAGGCAGGGATAAAGCCCAGGAATCGAGATGGTGGAGAAATTTCATTGAAACTTTTTCTGTCAGAAAATCCCATTCAGGCTAATCCAGTTTGTTTCTCGAAATCATAACAAGTGGGATGAAAGTTCTTTGCAAAAATATTGTGTTCCAAAACAAAAGCATCTCCTGTTCATCACAGTGTGTTAAATTGTCTCCTCGCACACAAAGAGGAGACACTTGGATCTCAAACATTACATAAGATGCTTCAGTCTGAGCTAAGTCGTAGCTGCTCTTAACAATTTCAAAATAAAAAAATACAAATAAAATAGACTATTTCAGCTATTCTATTATGTGTTAATCTGCTCTGAGTAAACGTGATAGAACACCTCATATTATGCCCTACTCCTAGTGACACTCTCCAATGGATCCCCATCCTCCACCCACCGTGAGATAGGTAGGAGCAGATCATTATTATTTCTACTTGAAAGAGGGAGAAGCTAAGGCTGAGAAAGGAAAATTGACTTGTCTGAGGTCACACAGCCAGTCAGTGGCAGAGTTGGGAATAGGACCCAAGAGCCCTGATTTTCAAATTAACCATCGGATCTTGAATTTCAGACATTGAATGACCTGAATAAAGTGCTCTCAGATGAGCTCCAGACCAACAACAGTGACAGTAATTATTTAGCAAGTATTTGAAGAGAACTGCAATGTTAAAGAGAATCATGAACAGCTCAGAGACAACTAATGCAGAGAAGCAGCAAAATTCATCAAACATAGAACTGGTTCTGGCTTATATACTTGATCTTTAAAGAGAAAAACAAGGACCTGAGTCTCCTCCCTGTCAATAACCCCCTGCTCAGCCAATCAGGGCAGAGACTGAGGCTGAAGTTTCTCATCAGAGAGCCCAAAGGATGGCCCATGTCACTGGTGGGGGTCACTTCCCGAGCACTAGTTCAGCCCCACATTTTTGGGTGGACCTCCAACAGTGGGAGCTGCAGAGCACTTCCCTGCAACACACGCACACACCCCTCCTGGTGTTGGGAGGGGAACAGGTAAAAGGACAAAGGAAGCAAGAGAAGAAGAGGAGGGAGGGATGGAGGAGGAGGTGAAAGAAAAAGGAGACTTGCTGAAGCTAAGCCACAGGGGCCTCTGAGGTTTCCCTGGCCCCTCGCCCCTGTTCTGCCTGGCTGATGTCAGCATCTCTCTGTGAGATCACCACCTCCCCCACCACCTTTGACCAATAGTCTGAGGTCCTGCAAAAGGCCTTTGTGATGTCACTGTCACATCCCTTCCTTGCTGTGCCAATGTCTTGCCCCTGGCCAGGCACTTTGGAGGTTTGAGCTACGCCCTGTGGATCACCCCACTCAAGGAGTGTTCATTCAAGGAAGCAAGCCGGCTAGACAGGAAAACATCAGACGCTGATCCCAATGCTACACTCAGTTTTTCAGAAATTAGTCGACTTTATGGCCAGAAGAGACCATTAGAGCATCTAATCTGATCCCCTGCACATCACAAGCCTCCTATTTGACACAATAGCTACTTATGGGGCAAACCCATTCCAGAAAGGCATCTAGTCTTCATTACATAACATCAAGAGATGGAGAATCCACCACTTTCCTTGGTAGCTTGTTCCTGTAGTGAATCATCCTCACTGTTGAATATTTGTGCCTTACTTGTAATATGAATTTGTCTCTTTTCACCTTCCAGCCTTGGGTCTTGTTATGCCTTTCTCTGCTCGTTTAAAGAGCCCTTTAATACCCAATCTTTTCTCTCAATGAAGTCACATTTCAATCTTCTTTTAATAAACTAAGCAGGTTGAGCTCTTTCAACAGCTCACTAGAAGGCATTTTTCTCCAGTCCTCAGAACATTTAGTGGCTCTTTGCTGCCCCAGCTCCAATTTCACAACATCTTTTTCAAATGAGGACACCAAACTGGAGGCTATTCCAATATCAGTCTCTCTGATCCCGTGTCATCTCCTGTGATGTTATTGACATAATCTATAACTGTATAGAACACCGTTGTGATCACTGTTGATGTCAGTTCTGCTTAACCTGCTTGATGGCCCATTAAGGACCATCAGTTATACAATCGACCCATTGAGAGAAGGCAAATATGTCATATGGGCTTGAGCCCAAACTCTGAGACCCCACGAGGGGTGAGGGTTTCCAAACCCAGCCTTCAGTATGAACACAAATATCTTCACCACAGTTTTTATCCCCTCAGCTTTAGCTCAATGGGGCCAAGTCAGATGACCCAGGCCAACCATGCTGCCATCCTTATCCCAGGAGAGATGGACTCTAAGGGTACATCTCCATTGCAATGTAAGCCCAGGTGTGGCACGCTGTGCTCAAAGCCGCACCCTGGAGGACCCATATTCACCACTCTCATATAATGATGACATGGTTTGTACAAAGTCTTCCTGGTGAGGTATCATTTCAAAAGTCTTGATCTATTGAACATTAATATAGTGTTGGATTGTGTGTGTAGCATTGGTTGGGAAGTTATGAAGTTTGCTCTGTGTGTGTTACTGAGATATGTTATGAGATTGGGAAATGCCCACCACAAGCCTTTCAGCCTTTCAGGTGTGACAGTGGAGGAGCCAGACTCGCTGCTGGCCCATTAAAGGGATCCACACTCCCAAGGACTATCCCAGGAACCATGTACAATGCAGACTTCTCCGAGATAGCGCAGCAACAATGGACACTGCTTGACTCACATCATAGCAAAGGTACTTCCTAGCAAGTTGGAAGAAACTATGAAAGAAGGGTAGAGACATCATGACTTGGCCTCTCTCCCCCCACAATTCAACACCTGGTAACACATCTGGAGGAGAAACACTGAACTGAGATAAATCAGAAGAGAATAATAATAATGCATTCAAACCAAAGTCCTCAAACAAACTAGTATTGGTTTTTCAGCAGAAAATTTTCAGTTTGGGGGATTTTCTTTTCCCAGTCACACTTTGCCAAGGGAAACAGAGAGAAAATATTTGAGTTGCCTCCTTCAGAACAGCTTGGTCTAGACACTAGGTCTGCTTCACTGTTGTAGCCTTGCTCAGGATGGGGGTATTTTAATTATTTGGGGAGGTCCCAGAGTGTTTGGGGGAGATGATGAGTCTGTTACCTTTTGAGAGAAAAGCTAAGAAATACAGGACTAGAGAATTTTTTTTAGAAATGTGGGATTTAGGCATTTTATTTAAAGCAACAGGAGGGAGGTCTAAGTTTCTGAAAAGGCTTTTGTCTGTAAGAAGCAACATTGTTTGATCTCTCGTTGTATCAAAGGGGGAGATGTTTGTCTTTTAAAGAAGATGTAAAGCCCAAATACATCTGCTAAGGATGGGATTCAAACCCACATGTACAGAGCACAATGGATTAGCAATCCATTACCTTAACCACTTGACCACCTCATCTGAGCTGCTAAGAAATGGATAGGAGAAGAAATCTAAGGCCGGCCGGGATAGGGACACTAAGGAGTTTTTAAATACTAAGCATAATCAGGGTCTGAATGAGGTCCCCCCTCACATCTAGTGAGGAGCTGGGGAAAGACTTCAGGAATAGACCGTGTTTGCATAGACACACCTACTCTGCCTAGCTATGCATCATGGTGGGGCCGCTTCTCCAAAATGACCAGTTTGGATGGTGGTGGGTTACAAATCACTTTTAGATTGAGTGGAGTGAAATGTTATTCTCCTTCCTGTATGAGTAAAAGGCAGCAGAACATACCTAGTCCATCCTGATGGAGGGGTAGGTAGGTGAGGAATAGCTTTTATTGGACTCCAGAGAAGTGATTGAGAACATGTCCCTAAACCAGTGGTCCCCAAACATCTCACACTGTGCCCTCTTATCCATGGCTGTGGCCCCTAGGAAGCCACGGTCGAGAACCAGGGCTGGGAGTGGGGCCGTTGCTTGCTGGGGAGAGGGGTGTGGACAGGAGTGAAGGGGTCGACGCCGGGCTGGGAGCCAGAGTCTCAGGCTGAGGATCGGGGAAGACCTGGGTCTGAGTGGTGCTCCCTCCCTGCCTTTTATAGGGGCTGGCTCGGGCCCTGAGGTGCTGCCATGAATCTTCCTCTGTCTCCCCCTAGAAGTCATGCCCCACATTATGGGGACCAATTAACACTACTCGCTAAGCAGGGGCTAGTGATGCCAAAGCCCAGGGAAAGGGAGAACAAGTGCGGGGGCCCCAGCGCTGGAACCATGGCCCCACCTTCTGTCTATGGCTCCGCCCCCTTCCACACCTTCCACCCATGGCTCCATCCACTGTCACCTCTGTTCCACCCCTTCCCCCACTGGCCCCACCCTATCACTCCTTTACCCCTACCCCGCTGCAGCCCCGAGACCAGAGAAGCTCTGTGCCCCTGCTGCAGCCCCTGGGCTGTAGCAAGGAGTGGGAGCTCCTCCAGCCCTGGGGCCACCGTGGGGGAGAATTTTCCAGGGGGACCGAATTTGGCTAGGGACTCTAGTCATGGACCCCACTGTCCCCTTGGCAACGCAAGGCTTGGGGAGGCTGAGCCCCCCTCGTGCCTCCATTATGAGCCGCCCAGGCTACCACTGCTCAGTGAGTGGCCAGTCTCTCTGTGTTTTCTGCTGCTCGTTCTGGGGAGCCTGGCCGGCCTTAGGGGTAGGCCCCCCTGGAAGTCACTCAGGGCTCCAGGGGGTCAAAGGGCACCGTGTGGCAGTGCAAAGGTGCTCACTGCTCTCCTCTGCCCCAACGCTCCTCCATGGGCCCACAGAGGGTTGGGGAGAGTGAGGAGCAACACTATGTGCTCCATGTGTCCTGGTCACTTTCCCCACCTGGGCTGTGCTGTGAGGGGAGCATCAGAAGCTGCTGCTCTCTGCCCTCCCCTTATGCAGCCCGGCTGAGGAAAGTGACCTGGATGCAGGGAGCTTGGATGATCTAGCTTCTTGCTCCCGCCCCCTCCCCCTGCCCCGCTGACCCTGCTAGGGAAGGCTGCTGTGTGCTGTCTTTATGGCTGTACATTCAGGGATGCAGGTTGCTCTATCCCATTGTTCCAGGGGCCTCCAACTAGATTGAAAGCTGCTTTTCAACTGCAGTGTGGAGACTGTTTGTGTGTGGGGAGAGACAGTGTGTATGTGTTGGGGAAGAGTGAGTGCGTTGAGCTAGGTAGGAGCAGACCATTATTATCCCTACTTGAAAGAGGGAGAAGCTAAGCCTGAGAAAGGAGAATTGACTTGTCTTAGTCACACAGCCAGTTAGAGGCAGAGTTGGGAATAGGACCCAAGAGCACTGATTTTCAAATTAACCACCAGATCTTGAATTTCATACACTGAATGACCTGAATAAAGTGCTCTCATATGAGCTCCAGACCAACAACAGTGACAGTAATTATTCAGCAAGTATTTGAGAACTGCAATGTTAGAGAGAATCATGAACTGCTCAGAGACAATTAATGCAGAGAAGCAGCAAAACTCATCAAACATAGAACTGGTTCTGACTTATTTCCTTGGTCTTAAAAGAGAACAACGAGGACCTGAGTCTCCTCCCTGTCAATAACCCCCTGCTTAGCCAATCAGGGTAGAGACTGAGGACAGGAGGCTGAGGGCTCTCACCAGGGAGCCCGAAGGATGGACCAGGTCACTGGTGGGGACTAGTTCAGCCCCACATTTTTGGGTGGTGCTCCCACAGTGGGACCTGCAGAGCACTCCCACGCAAAACACACACACACACACACACACACACACACACACACACACACACACACACACACACACACCTGCTAGTGTTGGGAGGGGAACAGGAGAAAGGACAAAAGAAGCAAGAGACAAAGAGAAAGGAAGGAAGGATGGATGGAGGAAAAGGTGAAACAAAAAGGACAAACCCTAATGTCCCCAGTGATTCTAAGGGATAAAATCCCAGGTGCTAAATAAAATTCTGCCTCCTTAAGCTCATGTTTTCCATGCCTAGAATTCACCTGTCACCAGATGGATCAGACTGAACAGGTTTCAAACCTCCAGGAGGCTCTTACCTTCTAAACAGGGACGGCTGTTTTCTAGTAAAATCACTAAAAAGGAAGGAGAAAACTTGAAAGAGGTTCCTCCTGGTGCTCACGTCCATGAACCTGAATACTCTCTCAGTCCTCAAAGAGAGACCTGGAGAAGGAGACTTGCTGAAGCAAAGCCACAGGGGTCTCTGAGGTTTCCCTGGCCCCTCGCCCGTGTCCTACCTGGATGATGTCAGCATCTCTCTGTGAGGTCACCACCTCCCCACCAATAGACTTTGACCAATAGTCTGAGGTCCTGCAAAAGGCCTTTGTGATGTCACTGCCACACCCCTCCCTTGCTGGGCTAATGTTCTGCCTCTGGCCAGGCACTTTGGAGGTTTGAGCTACGCCCTGTGGATCACCCCACTCAAGGAGTGTTCATTCTAGGAAGCAAGTCAGCTAGACAAGAAAACATCAGATGCTGCTCCCAATGCTACACTCAGTTTTTTCAGAAATTAGTCGACTTTATGGCCAGAAGAGACCATCAGAGCATCTAATCATATAATCATAGAATATGAGGGTTGGAAGGGACCTCAGGAGGTATCTAGTCCAATCCACTGCTCAAAGCAGGACCAATCCCCAGCTAAATCACCCCAGCCAGGGCTTTGTCAAGCCTGACCTTAAAAACCTCTAAGGAAGGAGATTCCACCACCTCCCTAGGTAACCCATTCCTGTGCTTCACCATCCTCCTAGTGAAAAGGTTTTTTCCTAATATCCAACCTAAACCTCCCCCTCTGCAAGTTGAGACCATTACTCCTTGTTCTGTCATCAGGTACCACAGAGAACAGTCTAGATCCATCCTGTTTGGAACCCACTTTCAGGTACTTGAAAGCAGCTATCAAATCCCCCCTCAGTTTTCTCTTCTGCAGACTAAACCAGCCCAGTTCCCTCAGCCTTTCCTCATAAGTCTTGTACTCCAGACCCCTAATCATTTTTGTTGCCCTCTGCTGGACTCTTTCCAATTTTTCCACATCCTTCTTGTAGTTTTGGGCCCAAAACTGGACACACTACTCCAGATGAGGCTTCACCAATGTCTGATAGAGGGGAATGATCGCATCCCTCGATCTGCTGGCAATGCCCCTACTTATACAGCCCAAAATGCCGTTAGCCTTCTTGGCAACAAGGACACACTGTTGACTCATATCCAACTTCTCATTCACTGTAACTCCTCGGTCCTTTTCTGCGGAACTGCTGCCTAGCCATCCGGTCCCTAGTCTGTAGCAGTGAATGGGATTTTTCCGTCCTAAGTGCAGGACTCTGCACTCGTCCTAGTTGAATCTCATCAGGTTTCTTTTGGCCCAGTCCTCTAATTTGTCTAGGTCCCTCTGTATCCTATCCCTACCCTCCAGCGTATCTACCACTCCTCCCAGTTTAGTGTCTTCTGCAAACTTGCTGAAGGTGCAATCCACACCATCCTCCAGATCATTAATGAAGCTATTGAACAAAACCGGCCTCAGGACCGACCCTTGTGGCACTCTGCTTGAAACTGGCTGCCAACTATACATGGATCCATTGATCACTACCCAATGACCCAGACGATCTAGCCAGATTTCTATCCACCTTATAGTCCAATCGTCCAGCCCATACTTCTTTAACTTGCTGGCAAGAATACTGTGGGAGACCATATCAAAAGCTTTGCTAAAGTCAAGGAATAACACATCCACTGCTTTCCCCTCATCCACAGAGCCAGTTATCTCCTCATAGAAGGCAATTAGTTTGGTCAGGCATGACTTGCCCTTGATGAATCCATGCTGACTGTTCCTGATCACTTTCCTCTCCTCTAAGTGCTTCTGAAGTGATTCCTTGAGGACCTGCTCCATGATTTTTCCAGGGACTGAGGTAAGGCTGACTGGCCTGTAGTTCCCCAGATCCTCCTTCTTCCCTTTTTAAAGATGGGCACTACAGTAGCCTTTTTCCAGTTATCCGGGACCTCCCCCAATCACCATGAGTTTTCAAAGATAATGGCCAATGGCTCTGCAATCACATCCGCCATCTCCTTTAGCACCCTCGGATGCAGCACATCCAGCCCCATGGACATGTGCTTGTCTCCAGTTTTTCTAAATAGTCCCGAACCACTTCTTTCTCCACAGAGGGCTGGTCACCTTCTCCCCATACTGTGCTGCCCAGTGCAGCAATCAGGGAGCTGACCTTGTTTGTGAAGACAGAGGCAAAAAAAGCATTGAGTACATTAGCTTTTTCCATATCCTCTGTCCACTAAGTTACCTCCCTCATTCAGTAAGGGGCCCACACTTTCCTTGACTTTCTTCATGTTACTAACACCTGAAGAAAGCCTTCTTGTTACTCTTAACATCTCTTGCTAGCTGCAACTCCAAGTGTGATTTGGCCTTCCTGATTTCACTCCTGGATGCCTGAGCAATATTTTTATACTACTCCCTGGTCATTTGTCCAATCTTCCACTTCTTGTAAGTTTCTTTTTTGTGTTTAAGATCAGCAAGGATTTCACTGTTAAGCCAAGGTGGTTGCCTACCATATTTACTATTCTTTCTACACATCAGGATGTTTTTTCCTGCAACCTCAATAGAGATTCTTTAATTCTTTAGAGGATTGGAACTGATTTCAGTGGAGGCACATGTTTGCTGGTTGTTATGCATTTGCACAGGAAAAGATTGAGTGTTTTTCCATTCATTTCAGGGATCCCTACTCAGTGGAACTCCTCAACATAACAGAAATGCAATTACTTTTGTTGAAGGAAGAGGTTTATAAGAGAGCACTTGGGTTTGAACCAAAGACCACTTAATCTGCAGTCAAACACTCTACCACTGAGCTACACCCCCCCAACTGCTGTGAAGGTAAGTCAGTGATCTTAAAGATTTTGAAGGACAGGCCCTGCCTCAGAGGTCTCCTGTTCTCTTCCCAGACCACAGTGCTTTTAAAAATGGGGTTTGATTAAACTTATAGATGCATGTAGACACCACAGCTTGCACACCCACCCACATAGCTTCCCCCAGTGACATAGCTACCACCTCTCGGGGAGATGGATTAACTACACGGGCGGGACAGCTCTCTCCCCTCTGCTTAGAGCATCTTCATTCTTTATGAATAGGTAGGAAAGAACCTCCTGAATGGACAGTAACCAACTGATCAAATATTGGTGGGTCGGCATTCAATACGGGTAACTGGTCATGCTGGGCTGGATTAGTAGGAGTATTGCCAGCAGATAGAGGGAAGTGATTATTCCCCTCTATTCGGGACTGGTGAGGCCACGTCTGGAGCATTGCGTCCAGTTTTCGCCCCTCCACTACAGAAACAAATTGGAAAGAGTCTAGGGGAGGGCAACAAAAATGATTAGGGGGCAGGGGACTTACGAGGAGAGGCTGAGGGCAGGGCCACCCAGAGGGTGGGCAAGTGGGGCAATTTGCCCCAGGCTCTGCAGGGCCCCCATGAGAATATAGTATTCTAGAGTATTGCAACATTTTTTTATGGAAGGGGCCCCCAAAATTGTTTGCCCCATGCCCCCTGAATCCTCTGGGTGGCCCTGCCCACTCCACCTCCTTGACTCATTCTCCTCCCTCTGAGGCCCCACCTGTGCTCTATCCTCACTCCCATTTGGCCACTTCCCACCCCTGCTCTTCCTCTTTGGCTGAGGCCTGCTGGTCCACCTTTTGCTTGCTTCTGTCTTGCCTGAAGGCCTCCTTGTGCCTCTCAACCCCCTACCCCAAGGTGTGCGTGCTGCCCTCACCTCTCTGCCCTTCCCCTGAGACTCACCCTGCCCAAACCTCTCTGCCTCTTCCCCTAAGATCAGCCCTGCCCATCACTTGCACCTCTCTGCCTCTGCCCTGACACCCACCCCGCCCAGCTCTCGCACCTCTCTACCGCCTCCCGTGACCTGCCCTGACCACCACCCACACCTCTCTGCCCTGCCCATGAGACAAGCCCTGTCCACCACTTGCACCTCTCTGCCCCTCCTCTGAGACCCGCCCTGTCCACCACTTTCCTCGGTCATCTCTTGTTATTCCTTGAAACATCAAGGATGGAATGAAAAGCTAAGTTTACTCCAGGGTGAGGAAAGAAAGGAGCCACCAACCCTCTGACAAATCTCAGTGCCCCAGAGAAAACCTGCCCCCTGCTATTGCAATCCCTGATGTGCTGGGGATATGATGGTAAAGGAACTGTCTCAATGATCAAGGCAGGAAATGGACAACAATCTACAGGAACGTCATTGACCACAAACACACTCTCCTCATGCTCCAGCCAGAAGGGAAATGAGCAGGAATTCTTGCAGTTCAGCCAGGGACACACTTGCACAATGGCACAGCAGTATGTGTGTTGTGGAAGCTGGTCTGAGGGAACATCTGGAATTGATCACTCAGTGAGAACAGAACAAGAGTGTAGTGAGAAACCCCTCTCAAGCAAGTAGTTGTGGCTGAGTGGTTAAGATGATGGACTAAAAATCCATTGGGGTGTCCCTACACAGGTTCAAACCCTGCCAACGACAGAGGAATATGTGGCTCTTTAGTTTCAACAGACCTGGGGTCTTGTCTTGTTTCACTCTCAAGCTATGTCTGCACTATTAGGTAATGTGGCTTTAAAGTGTTTTAATTAAACAGCTGTTGCATGTCCACACTATGCCCCTTGTATCACCAGAGCACATCCAGGATGGCCACAGAGAGCAGTGCACTGTGGGTAGCTGTGCAACTGGCTACATGTGCTTTGGGAAGGGTTTGCAATGTCTCCTGGGCTGGTACTGCATCACATGATGCAGGTTTCTCTATCCCATTGTTCCATGGGAATCCTACTAGATTGCCGGCTGCTTTTCAACTGCAATGTGCCTGGTGGGGTAGAGAGTGTGTTTGCATGTGTGGGGAGAGGGAGTGTGTGTGTTGGGGAAGAGTGAGTGTGTGGGCACACTGTCTCTAAGTTCAGACAGCTGCTGCAAGCAACCCGTCCTGAGGCACGGGGAGGGGCACAGCCCCAACATCAGCCCCCGCTTCCCTCACTGACTCAGCTCAGCACAGCAGCTTCTGTGACACACACACACTGCTGCCTGCTTAGCTCTGTGTCAGGAGTGCTGGAACAGGCGGGTTAGAGGGCCATGCACCACTCTTTACCAGCTGTTAGGACAAATGATGGAGTGGGGGGAAGGGTGGAGTCTTGGGGGGGGAAGAGGCGTTCTGTGGGTGTGGCCTTGGGGGGGGATGGTGTGAGTGTGGGTCCTTGGGGAAGGGGTGTCATGGGAGTGCCACAGTTCAGACAACGGTGCCCCCCCCACTGTAAGGAAGCTCCTGCCGCCCCTGTTCTGTGTTCATAGCGTGGGAGAGAGCAGCATTCCACAGCAGTGATTTGCTCCACAGGGCTCTGGCAGGGGGGCTCAGGTGGCGATTTAAAGGGCCTGGGGCTCTGGCCTCTGTAGGGAGCCCGGGGCCCTTTAAATCACCAACCTGGGGGAAGCCGGGCTGGGCTGGCACAGCGTACCCACTCTTGCCAGTACCCCATACCGGATCGGACCGGCTTACTTTCACCTCTGGAAGGTCCTCACATGGATCAATAGCTGGTTAAGAGCTGGGAAACAAAGGGTAGGACTAAATGATCTGTTTTCAGGATGCAAACAGGTAACTAGTGGTGTCTGTGCTGGGACTATTCAACATATTGATAAACAATCTGCTAAACAGCGAGGTGACAAAATTTGCAGATGATTCAAAACTACAGAGGATAGTTAAGTGTGAAGCAGCCTGTGAGGAGATAAAAAGAGATTTCACAAAACTGGGTGAAAGGGCAACAAAATGGGAGATGAAATTCAATGCTGATAAATACAAAGTGATGCACATTGACAAACATAATCCCAACTCTACATATAAAATGATGGGATGTCAAATAGCTGTTGCAACTCAAATGAGAGATCTTGGAGTCACTGTGGATAGTTCTCTGCAAACATCCACGCAGTGTGCAGCGGTCGGTAAAAAGCGAACAGAATGTTGGGAGTCATTAAGAAAGGGATAGATAATAAGAGAGAAAATCTTATTGCCACTGTATAAATCCATGGTACACCCACATCTTGAATGCTGCTTGCAGATACGGTCACCCCATCTCAGAAAAGATGTATTGGAATTGGAAAAGGTTCAGAAAGGGGAATGGAGTGTCTGCCATATTGGGAAGAGAATAATAAGGCTGGGACTTTTCAGCTTGGAGAAAAGATGACTAAGGGGAAATATGATAGAGGTCTATAAAATCATGATTGGTGTGGAGAAAGTAAATAAGGAAGTGTTATTTATTCCTTCTCATAACACAAGAACTGGGGATCACCAAATGAAATTAATAGGCAGCATGTTTAAAACAAACAAAAGGAAGTATTTTTTCACACAATGCACAGTCAACCTGCGGAACTCCTTGCCAGAGGATGTTGTGAAGGCCAAGACTATAACAGTGCTCAAAAAAGAGCTAAATCGATTCATGGAGTACATGCTCTGAGCCAGGATGGGCAGGGAAGGTGTCCCTAGTCTCTGTTTGCTGAGAGCGGGTGACCGGGGATAGATCACTTGATGATTACCTGTCCTGTTCATTCCCTCTGGGGCATCTGGTTTTGGCTGCTATGGGAAGACAGGACACTGGGCGAGATGGACTCAGTCTGACCCAGTCTGGCTGCTCTTACGTCCTTATGCTCCTTTCATACAGATGCCTGGGATTCTGCCTGACAATGTGTCCCTGAGGTCTCAGCCAAAATGTCCAAACAGGCAAACACTCTGGGCTCCTGAAGCCTCTGCCCCACACCTAGTGCCTATGGCTCATCCCTGACCCTTGCTGCTGCTCCTTGCTGTAGAAGGTTAAAGGAGCAGAGGCAGCACAGGAGCCTTCTGGGGATGCAGATCTGAGGCTTTGGGAGAGACAAATTGTCTGAGACATCAGGGCGCTGTAAACCATGCAGCCACCCCCTCAATCAGGGGCTGTTCCAGCCCTGAGTCTGGGTTACCGCGATCCCTCCCTCAGAGCAGGGAGCCAAAGATTACAGCCTGAAAATAGACATGTGACACTAACTCCTGTTCTCCTTGACAGGGCCTCCCCTAGACCAAGTGGCACTGCAGGCAAGACGTGTCTTCAGTGCCCCCCCATATGTTAAACTTTTGAATATCTTATTTTTCATTGCATTTGTAGCTCAGTTCATGATTTCAATGCACAATTTCGATGCATAATTTTCTCTGTCATATAAGACGATAAATTTTCAGGCTACGTTCTGTAAGCCTGTATTTATTCATGCCATATATAAGCAAATAAAACAAATGCATTTTCTTTAACCATATAGAAACTTTTTAATTTTAATGCTAACTGACACGTACTAACACCTAGAAATGGAACTGTCAGCAGCACAGGGTGGGCCAGTATTAAATAGTGTTACTGTATGAGACAGCATTAGGATGTTAACCCCAGGCCTTTAATTGAAAGGTCGCTTCTCTCACCTTTCCCCCATGAACTGAAGTGCAGCATTAAAGAGATCCAAAGATTGGCCAATGGCATTTTCAAGTGCTAAAATAGCAAGCGATGTCACTCTGTCATTGGCCATCAGTGACTGAAGATGTGGTTTAATGAGTCAAAAAGAAACCTAGCAGCTGCTGAAGTAGTTCAGTTGGGAGCGTTCTAGACTATTAGGCTATTCTATCCAGCTTTGTGCACAGGTGGGATGTTTTCTGAAAGGTGCAGCAGTTCCTTTAACTGCCAAGAGTCCCTCATTTCAGGCTATGCAGCAGGAAAAGACAGCATGGGCTTCTGCACCGAGCTGGTCCACCTGACCTTTGATTCTTCTCTTGCTCTTTGTCAGCAAGGAGAAGAAGAAGAAGCTCTCCCTCAAGCTGGAGTCACACGGGCGAGGTAAGGACGACTTCCTGAGTGCTGGCTCCAGTCCTCTGCTCTGCCAGCTGACCTATTGAAGGGCTGCCACCACTTTCTCTAGGTTTGTCCATCGGGTTGTGGAAGAGTGAGCAGCAACCAAATCAATGGAATTTCTGTAGTGCAGTGGTTATCACGTTTGCCTCACGTACAGAAGGTCCCTGGTTCAAAGCCAGGTAGAAACATAATGGTTTCCTTTTCCCAGATCCCCTTCCTGTTCAGGAAGGTGCTCCTCTTTCTCTTATTGGCCTGTCCCTGTGATAACGCCAACCCCTGCATGACAGAAGGTGCTGACAGCAGTGGAGAAATCAGCTTGGTGTCAGGCTGGAGAACCCAGAGGAATTAGGTATGTTACCTTTCAGAGGCTTGTAGCTTGGCCTCCTCTGCCCTTGGAGATTGGCTGGTGGATGCCGGTTCTTCCTGCTGGCCTCCTTTGCGTGACTTGCCAAAGGAGGAAGTGAGGCAGGAATGGGGCAAAAGAGGAAAGTCAAGCTGAGAAAGGCAGGGCAGAAACTAAGCACATCATTGTGGCTAAGTGGGCTTCGTAGAGCCCCATCATTCATTCTGCAAAGCATGGGGAGGTGTGATTGGCTGCTGGGAGGCAGAATCCTGTGCCTGCCTCTTGGCTTCCCAGGGATGGCTACTTGCATCCCAGGAGAAGAAGGGGGGTTCTGGGTCAAAGGAAAACAAGCAATGCTGAGTCCAAGTGGAGAATGGCTGCTCCTTTATGCCAACCTGGGGGCATGACTGATGGTTTTAGATGTGGAGACTGGGCTGGCTGTGAGCAACTGGGATCCAGGAAACACCTCCCTCTGCCCTTCTGAGGGCCAAACCCATGGAGGTGCGGTTGGCTGCTGGGAGATAGACCCCTGTGGCTGCCTGTTGGCATCCCAGGGATGGCTACTTGCAGCTCAGGAGAAGCGGGGTTCTGGGTGGAAGGAAAAGAAGCAATGGTGAGGCTGAGTAGGCTCCTTTCTGGCCAAGATGGTGGGCTGTGGTGAGTCGGAGTTGCCTGTAAGCCATAAGTGGACTTGGTGCAGTGAAAACTGCTGCTCCATTCTGGCTGACCTTGGGGCACGATGGACGACTTGGGAGTGGGGGCAGGGCCCTGGCTGTGAGCAAATGGGATCCAGGAAGCCCAGCCTGCCCCTCCAGGGGCCGAGTCTTCTTCTTCTCTCCTGCCATGGGGAGCCCAGCCTCAAGCCTGCCCAGCATGTGCTGTAGCTCGAGCATTAAGCCTTCCTGTGTGGCCTGTGCTGGAGCTGACCCTGGACCCCTGTGGGGCACTGTTGGGGGAAATCCTGACTGCAAATACTTCTAGGGGAGGCAGCCACTGTGGTTCGCCCTTCCTGCTCCCTGCGCTGCTGCACCCTAAAATCCCTGTCAGCCGGCAAAATGGGCTAGGAGCCTGGAGAGAGGAGGCAAATGGGTGGCCTGAGCCCCCTCGGGCACTGCCCCGCCCCAGGCAGCCCACAGAGACCTGATGCCTCCCCAAGCAACGCACGGAGATGTGCCAGCAGCGCTAAGGCAGCTCCCTGCCCACTCTGCCCCCTCCCTTCATGCTTCACTGCTCCTGGAAGCAACTGGCATATCCCTTCGACCCTGAGTGCAAACTCCATAGCTGACCTGCCCCCGGATCCCACTGCCTAGAAGCCACTGCAGGAGGGGAGTGTGTGCCGGTCAGTCTGGGAGCTGTGCTGCCCAAGGTAAGCACCCCCCTCTGACCACCTCCTGCACCCTTCCCCTGCCCCAGCACAGAGGCTCTCTGTGTCTTGAACAAGCACTATCAAGGATTGGCCAAGAACTTCTGCTCTGTTTATGTGAAAGAGACACAAAAAAAGGGAGCCCAGCGGACAAGTTTAATTCACAAGCACAAACTGGCCGGCCAAGCCAGGATCACTCAGTTACTCAGAAGGCTCTTCAGCCAGCTCTTCCCAAAGACCAGTCTCTGGAGGCTTTTGTGACATGAAGTACCTCAAAATAGCCCCCTGTAGCTCACAAATTCATCATTCATATATGGCTGTGATATGTCATACAAACCATTCCATGTAAGTTATCATGAAAAGTCATGATCTGCTGAAATCTGTTAGTCTGTCCAAATATGTATAGCATGAGGGTGTATGAAGTTATGCATTTTGCTGTATGGTTGTTACTGAAATATGCTATAATTTTGCTAGTCACCTCTGCCAAGGAGGGAGTTCAACAACCATGAATCAGCAGAGGAATTGTAATTAAGGGATTTCCAGTTCAATGACAGATGCCCAAACACAACACTGTGGGGACTGCTCAAGTCTATGACTCAGTTGCACAGGACCACACCAGGAGGATTCCCCAACCTAGTGACTCAGCAGAGCCCACCTGGACACGTCTGGGCAAGTGTCTTCTAGACACTTGAACTAAGGATATAAAACAGGAGACTGTGGCATCATGTTTTTGCCTTTGTCCTCCCCTACATATGTTGGAAGCAGCAGGAATCCTGAGAAAATGAAGGGGGGAATTCTATGTATTAAGGAGAGTAACATCCAGTGGGGTGAGAAAAATACTTGACCTAACTACTGCCTAGTGTAATAAGGTGTAAAGTTTAGATTTTGCTGTGGTCATACAGTGCTTAGTGCTCTGCGTTGTGGCCACAAGAGCCATGGATGCAAGTTGAGTTACGATGACCTTTTTCTTGTCTCCATGTTTCTTAGGTGCCTCCTTCCAACACTGGTCAGAAAAAACGACTGGTTTCTTTTGGAAGCATTTGCATTGCAAGGCAGAGGCACTCTTCTCTGTTTCCTCAGAAGATTGACCAAAAGATGGGAAGAGCGGACACATTTGGCAAGGCACCACTGGGTACTGCATCCCTAACTCCACTTTACCTGGCAGGTGAGTCAGCCAGCTTAGCCACAGTGCCACTCTCTGGGACTTTTCTCCCAACTGCTCCATTTTTCATTAGTGACTATCAAAAGAAAGGTGACATGACATCTGCGTGTGGACATCCCCAGTGAATCACAAGGACATGTGGCGCAGGATCTCATGTTACAGCTATTGCACTCAAAGCAACCACCATGCTAATGCCAGTCACAGCAGCCTTTTCATCAACTCCAGGCATGTGATTTGATTCTTTCCAATGCTTCTCTACAAAGAAGCCTTTTCCTTAGCAAACAATGACTTGGCTACCAAGGGAGGTCTCTTCTGTTTCTTAGGAAGACACAGGAAAATGTGAGTAGTGGAGACGAAAGCCATACACCAAGGCACCACTGGGAGTTGAACCCAGGATCTTTCGTTTACTAAACAGGTGCTTTAGCTAGCTAAGCCATGGTGCCAACTTCAAGAAAGTGTTTGCAACTGTTCCCTTTGATGGTCCAGGACAACACCTGCAAATTCTAAAGTACAGACATTCCACATTTCCCTCAAGACCTGAAAACCTTGAGGTGTCTGGCTCTCCGTGCACAGAAAGCCACAGCTGAGATGACAGAGGGATTCTAACATGTGTTTCTCCCGCCAGCCACTGTGATCATATAGCGGTTAGTGATCTGTGTTTCAGTTAAAGCAACCTCGGCTCAGTTCTCAGTTATGGTAACCTTTCCACCAGCTCTAAACTTCTCATTTGCCATTTTCCAAGTGTGCGGAGGTGTCTGCCCCCAACCAAGCAGGAGAACGATTAAGGCAGCCTTGCAGAG
This sequence comes from Gopherus flavomarginatus, assembly GCF_025201925.1. NCBI lineage: Eukaryota > Metazoa > Chordata > Testudines > Testudinidae > Gopherus > Gopherus flavomarginatus. The sequence continues at coordinate 45,674,145 of NC_066625.1, read as the reverse complement.
GCTGCACAGAACCCAGCCTATCAGGAAAGGGCTTATTGGGAGATCCAAGCAGGAGAAGGCTTGCTGGAGCAGCCCATATATAAAGGGCTGCTCGGCACAGCAAGAGTCAGTCACTGATTGGAGTTTGAGGAGGGAGGTTTGGCAGGGGAAGGGGAAGGGGAAGGGGAAGGGTGGGCACCATGCTCAGAGTAGTGCTGGGTGGGTAAGGGGTGCATGAGTGACCTTCTGGCTGAGTACTGCCAGACTGAGGCCCTGATACAAAGGCAGAGGAAGGTGCTGGGGCTGTGGGGAAGTGGTCCAGGGAAACAGATGCAGGGTTGGAGGTTCACCACTTTTGCCTCTGTAGCGGCTGACACAGATGGCTACACCCTGGACTGCAGCCGACCACAGAGGCAAGTGTCTGGGTAGAGAACAGCTGCCCCTGGGAAAGGGGGAGAGAACTGAGTGGGGCACAGCCAGAGGGCTGTGTCCATAAGAGGACACTGAAGTCCTGAGAGCGACATGGGTCCTAATGATAAAACAGATGCAGCCAGATGCCACTAGATGAAGGCACCCCGGTGAACCAGAACTAATTACCAGGATGGCCAGCAAGAGGCACCACGTGCGCTATTACACCAAGACTTAGCCGCAAGGAAGGCTCTATCTGTCTTGAACAAGCACTTAGAAGGATTCTGCTGACAGGTCTTTTCTTTTTCTGAAAAGAGATACAAAAAAGGAGCCAACAGACACACTAGGTTCAGCAAGGAAGAACTGGCAGGCCAAGCCAGGCTCTCCTGGTTAGTAGGAAGGCTCTTCAGCCAACTCTTCCCAAAGATCACTATCTAGAGACCTTTTAACAGGCACTGCAGATGCTGACCACAAAACAGGCAAAGAGATGCCAAAATAGAGTTCTTTGCTGCCTGCAGCCATCACGCTACCAGGAGTTCTGTGCATACAGAGGCCCCTGCTGGTGGGAAAAGGCTTTCGTAGAGATGCTTCTGACACCAGCCGTTCTCAAATAGTGTTTAGTGCTCTGTGTTGTGACTTCAGCATCCACAGATACCAGTTCTGTTGGGGGACATTTTTCCTGTCTCCACATTTGTCTAGTGCCTCCTTTCAACACTTGTCACCAAAAAGACCTGTTTCTTTTGCAAGCAATGTACAGCTAAGCAAAGGCAGTCTTCTCCATTTCCTCAAAAGGTCACCAAGCTGTGCAGAGAGGACACACATTCAGCCAGACTGGATCCTGAATCTTCTCTTTATTCAGCAGGTGTCCGAGAAAGACAGAAATCTACACCAAGTAGAGGTAAAAAATAGGAGTTTATTACACACAGTGCTGGCGGAGTGTCACCTTGCTTATTAGGCTCAGAGACATTTTTAATTAATTAATTACAATAGAATATATAGGTTTTCCACGAGCAGGGGAAAGTGACTGGGTAGGCAGTTCCACACCCAGGGATAGGTTTTGCAGCAAGACAAGATAAGCACATTAGCCAATAGTTAACAGATTACATAATGTCTCCACCCATGGTCTCAAGTTAGCAAGTTAACATTTCATTAATACTTTGATAAAATGTTGTTAGTATAAAATATCTATGTTGAATTCTGATTTGGGGTCCATAGAAATGGAGCAACTCCTTTGATTGTCCAAAAGGTACATTCCTGTGGGTTAAAGCAAAGAAACAGTGAAAGTATATGGCAATAAAGATTGTTTTCTGTGTGTCTAAAGGCAGGCATTTGTCCCTGGGAAGGGACGTGGAAGGATGACATATCTTATACTGACATGTGACAACTTTTCATAAACTCAAAGTTTGATCTCTGGGAAGAACGTCTCCCTACAGAAGAAACAAACACAACAGGAACAGGGATTCTTTGTTCAATCTGCAACTCTGAATAAGACACAATTCTTTAGTTCTTAGCTCCAACACCTGGCAATTTGCTGACCAGGCCTATCTTAGCAAGCAAGGCTTTCTGTTTACCCCAGGTTTCTCTTAGCTTATCACTATTTGCTAGGCCTCTAATCCTTGACCATACTCTGGACTTTGAGTCTGGAAAAGAGCTGGCACAATCCACGCACCAGGTTGCTATATAAACAGCAAATAGATTTTTAATCCTTCACATGAAGTAATGGCAAAGCTCTTGGTTCAGGCCTGTAGCAGCTATGGAATAAACTGCAGGTTCACATCAAGTCTCTGGAGTCCATCCACAGATGGGATGGGTCATTCAGTCCTTTGTATAGAGTTTCAGTTTGTAGCAAAGTCCCTCCAGAGGTATGAAGCAGGACTGAAGACAAGATGGAGACGAGGCATGAGACTTTTATAGTCTCTTGCCATGTTGTATTTGCTTTCTTTGTCCCAAGGACACTCTATCCAGCATGTGGCATAAAAAAACCTTTGAGTTCTGTCCACAGGCAGGTCCCTGCATACCTTGCTGAGTCACAAGGTGTATCTGCCTTCTCTCAATGGGTCGATTGTATAGCTGATGGTCCTTAGTGGGCCATCAAGCAGGCTAAGCAGAACTGACACCAACTTGTCTAGAGTGTTCCCCAGAAGCAGAGCACGAGTTCGAAATATGGACAGCATAGAACCAATATTCATAACGTCGACTACAAAAATGATACACATCTAGAGATAGCATCATTATAATTAGCCAATCAGAACCTCTCCATAGACCCCTTACAAAACTACCTTTCTACAATATTGACTGCAAATATAGAACAGTGGTCACAACGGTGATCTATACAGTTACAGATTATGTCAATAACGTCACAGGAGGTGACATGGCATCAGTGAGACTGATATTGGAATACTGCTTCCAGTTTTGAAGTCCTCGGTTGAAAAAGATGTTGTGAAATTGGAGCTGGGGCAGCAAAGAGCCACCAAATGTTCTGAGAGCTGGAGAAAAATGCCTTCTAGTGAGCTATTGAAAGAGCTCAGTCTGTTTAGCTTATCAAAAGAAGATTGAAAGGTGACTTCATTGAAGTGTTGAAGTGCCTTAATGGAGAGAAAAGATTGAGTGTTAGAGGGCTTTTTAATGGAGCAGAGAAATGCATAACAAGACCCAACGGCTGGAAGGTGAAAAGAGACAAATTCATATTACAACTAAGGCACAAATATTCAACAGTGAGGATGATTCACTACAGGAACAAGCTACCAAGGAAACCGGTGGATTCACCATGTCCTGATGCCTTTCTGGAATGGGTTTGCCCCAAAAGTAGCTCTTGTGTCATACAAGAGGCCTGTGATATGCAGGGGGTCAGATTAGATGCTCTAATGGTCTCTTCTGGCCAGAAAGTCGACTAATTTCTGAAAAACTGAGCATAACATTGGGAGCAGCATCTGATGTTTTCCTGTCTAGCCGGCTTGCTTCCTAGAACGAATGCTCCTTGAGTGGAGTGATCCACAGGGAGTAGCTCAAACCTCCAAAGTGCCTGGCCAGGGGCAGGACATTAGCACAGCAAGGGAGGGGTGTGGCAGTGACATCACAAAGCCCTTTTGCAGGACCTCAGACTATTGGTCAAAGGAGATGGGGACGTAGTGACCTCACAGAGAGATGCTGACATCAGCCAGGCAGGAGAGGGGCGAGGGGCCAGGGAAACCTCAGAGACTCCTGTGGCTTTGCTTCAGCAAGTCTCCTTCTCCAGGTCTCTCTTTGAGGACTTAGAGAGTATTAGGGTTCATGGACATGAGCGCCAGGAGGAACCTGTTTCGATTTTTCTCCTTCCCTTGTAGTGATTTTACTTGAAAACAGCCGTCCCTGTATAGAAGGTAAGAGCCTCCTGGAGGTTTGAAACCTGTTGAGTCTGATCCATCTGGTGAGAGTTGAATTCTAGGCATTGAAAACACGAGCTTAAGGAGGCAGAATTTTATTCCACACCTGGGATTTTGTCCCTTAGAATCACTGGGGACACTAGGGTTTGTCCTTTTTGTTCCACCTTTTCCACAATCCCTCCCTCCTTTCTCTTCGTCTCTTGCTTCTTTTGTCCTTTCTCCTGTTCCCCTCCCAACACCAGGATGTGTGTGTGTGTGTGTGTTTGTGTGTGTGTGTGTGTGTTGCGGGCGAGTGCTCTGCAGCTCCCAATGTGGGCGGTCCATCCAAAACTGTGGGGCTGAAATAGTGCTCGGACAGTGATCCCCACAGGTGACCTAGGGCATCCTTTGTGCTCTCTGCTGAGAACCCTCAGCATCCGGTCCTCAGTCTCTACCCTGATTGGCTGAGCAGGGGGTTATTGACAGGGAGGAAACTCAGGTCCTTGTTCTTTTTTAAGACCAAGGAAATAAGTCAGAACCAGTTCTATGTTTGACAAATTTTGCTGCTTCTCTGCATTAATGGTCTCTGAGCAGTTGATGATTCTCTCTAACATTGCCGTTCTCAAATACTTGCTGAATAATTCTGTCACTGTTGTCTGTCTGGAGCTCATCTGAGAGCACTTTAAGGTCATTCAATGGATGAAATTCAAGTTCCGATGGTTAGTTTGAAAATCAGGGCTCTTGTGTCTTATTCCCAACTCTGCCACTCGCTGGCTGGGTGTTCTAAGGCAAGTCAATTCTCCTTTCTCATCCTTAGCTTCTCCCTCTTTCAAGTAGAAATAATAATGATCCACTCCTACCTACTTCACGGTGGGTGGAGGATGGGGATCCATTGGAGAGTATCACTATAAGTAGTGCATAATATGAGGTGTCCTATCACGTTTACTCAGAGCAGATTATGATATAATAGATTAGCTGAAATAGTCTATTTGATTTGTACGTTTTTATTTTGAAATTGTTAAGAGCAGCTACGACTTAGCTCAGACTGAAGCATCTTATGTAATGTTTGAGATCCAAGTGTCTCCTCTTTGTGTGCGAGGAGACAATTTAACACACTGTGACAAACAGGAGATGTTTTTGTTTTGCAACAAAATATTTTTGCAAAGAACTTTTATCCCACTTGTTTTGATTTCGAGAAACAAACTGGTTTAGTCTGAATGGGATTTTCTGACAGAAACAGTTTGAATGACATTTCCCCACCATCTTGATTCCTGGGCTCTGTCCCTGCCTCTGGGGGGTTTGTTGTCCATTAGAACAGGAGTCGGAACTGGTGGCTTTTCTTTCTGGCTCTGCCACTGCTTTGCTTTGTAGGCCGTTGGGTAGGTCACTTCCCTTCTCTGGACCTCAGGCTCCCCTCATCTATCCAATGGGAACAGGGACAGTTCTTGAACTCTGGGCAGTTGTGAGCTTGAGTGAGATAAGGGGCATTAAAGCCCTCTGTGAAGGAGAAAAGGGAACTTCACAGTGAGTGGGGATCCTCTCTGTATGGCCCTAATGGGGAAGGGAAGAGATGGTGCTGGAGAGAAGACGGGCAGAAGGGGTCAAATGGGGCTAAACCAGAAATGAGGAGATTTTGGTCCTGTTAAAATATCCTGGAGTCTCATTGCTGAAGAGTCACATCTTTAGTTAGGTTTGAACCAGCAGCCTTTTAATTTCCAGGCAAAGGTGTGAACCACAGAGACTGATAACTGCCTGCTTCCCAGCTCTTTCTCAGAATCACCTGCAGTGGTGCTACTGGTTAGTAAAGAAGGGACTAATGCTGGGGTTATAAGTTCAAGCCTTACTTTAAATGCTGGTTTCTATTACCCCTGTAGCTTCCCCAACTTTTTTTGCCCAATTCACATGGAAAGTACCCTACTAGGAAAAGGAGAATAAGTTCTGAAATGTTGAAGTGGGTGCTTAGCTTGGAAATATCCACCCTCTGCTGCCATGAAGTCCAGTAGATTGTTCACTGTCAGAGAAAATTGATCTATTAGCTGCCAGGAAAGGTGTCTGGGCACCATATCTCCCTGCGTCTTCCAGTGCACCCCGGCTCGGTCACGTCTGTAGAATCTATATGCATTGAGTCGAGCTCTTTTCTAAACATTCCTAGCACAGCTGGTAGTGTCTCAGTTTCATAATCTGAAGGTTTTTGAGTTCAAGCCTCTCAGAAGACAATGGTTTTTGCTCCCCGCTTCAAATTTTCTAATGGAAATAAGAGAGAAGAAACTACAGGACAGTGTTTTCTAGGCACCCTCGCACCCATCTAACACACATACACAGAGACTCTTCTAAGGCATTAACTTTTCCTTCTCTATGGAGTTTGTATTCTCCATAGAGCAAAATATATGAAACATGCAAGTCTAAGCCTAATACAATAGGAAATTCAATACTGATAAAATCTCACCCTCAGAGATCTTCCAATAAGCTTCTTTTGCAGACTAGGCTTATTTCTAGTCTGGGCCCAATCTTTTCACCTGGCTTAATCCTTGTTCCAGCTCAGGTGGTAGCTAGGGGATTTCTTATGACTGCAACCACCTTTCTTCTGTTCTACCCCCTTATATAACTTTGGTACAAGGCAGGAATCTTTTGTCTGTCTCCTGGGGGAAAGCCCCAGGTTTAAGATGGATTCCTGTACCAGGTGACATGCTCACATGTCCTGTGAGACCCCAAGCCTTCATTCTTCCTGGCCTGACTCACAGATGGTGCAGGACAGAGCCATCTACAGTCAATTGTCCTGGTTAATGGGAGCCATCAAGAGTCCAAACCACTATTAATGGCCCACACTTTGCATCATTACAACAGGACCTCAGAGTTATTGTTCATATTTCTAGTTTCAGATACAAGAATGATCGGTTCATACAAATATGATGAACACACACAGTCGATTATAAACTTTGTAATGCTACCTTACATGCATAAAGCATACTCCAGTTACATTATATTCACACTTATTAGCATATTTTAATAAAATCATATGGAGTGCAATGTCATAGCAGGGAAAGGGTTTTACTGCAGCACCTGGGAGTAGTTGAGTTTCATGTTCAGGCTGTGGTATGAGTTTCTCCAGGTTTCTCGTAAGCACACAGGGCCCTTAGCAGGTGCTCTCGATACAGGAATGGCCCAGACATGATAAAGTGATGGGAATTGCATTTTCCTTTTTAATTTTTGTATTTCCAATGACATTTCTGTTTGTGATTTCGTTTTGCTTTGTATAACTGTGTTTCCTCCTGGATTTGCTATTTAACTAAAAAAAGAATAAGGCCTCAGGGCGCTGGATGGAGGAGTAGGCTGGGGCTAGGACTGCTGAAAGAGTGAAAGCATCAGGTTTTCTGTATTGTTTCCTGCCCTCATTTTCTGACTAGTTTCTCTTCTGCATGAAATTTGCTCAGTTGGTAAAACATCAGACTTTTAGGCTGAGGGTCCAGGGTTCAAGTCCCTGGTCAGGTATTAGGACAATCCCTCAAGATATTCAGAAGGCATCTCTTGAGGACTCTCTTCGACTTCAGTTTTTCCTTTTCAGAACTTGGCCTTTCCTAGGAAGGGCCCTTTACTGCTTGGGACTGAAGGTGCTACTTCCTCACTTGTCCACTGGCATTGCAGTCTGGAGGAAGAGAAGCATCTGGGCCTGCAACAAAGTGCTGTTTGCTGATTTTTTGAGCAAATGTAGGGCTAGAAAGGCATGTTCCCACTGGGTATTTCCTGACAGAAAAAATTGTCCCCACAGAGTCTTTCATGCCAAAAGTCACACATGCTTAGCTGGTCCCATGGTGTAAAGGTTGGTGTTCAGAACTACGATTTTTGAAATCAAAGTTCAATCCCCACTAGAACGTAGGGGTCTTTTCATTGCCAGCTAATTATCCTGGGATTTCCAAAGCTTCATCTTGCTCTTTCCAATGACATGGTAGCCTGTCTCTTGCCTGCTAGCTGTTGTGACTTGCACAAGAGGGCATGTTTGAACTGGAAGCGAGGCCCTCCCTTAGCCTCAGTCTGAATAGAGGTCAATGTACCACTGCATGAGATAGGTCAATTTTATTTTGCTTTGTATAACTGTGTTTTCTCCTGGATCTGATATTTAACTAAAAAAAGAAGAATGTCTCTGGGCACCGGATGGAGGAGCAAGATGGGCCTAGGGCTGCTAAAGAAGCAAGAGTAGCAAATTTTCTGCCCTCTTTTCTTGACTTGTTTCTCTTCTGCATCAAACTCGCACCTTTTCCTGTGAGCCTGGCTAGCTCAGTTGGTAGTGCATCAGACTTTTAATCTGAGGGTCCAGGCTTCAAGTCCCTGGTCAGGTGAAGAGGGGACATTTCCCTGTATGGTACTCCTCCAAAACCTGAAAAAGTCATCTCTTCAGGATGTAATTTCACAACAGTTTTTTATCCTCCAGAACTTGGTCTTTCCTAAAAAAGGGCCATGTACTGCCTAGGACGGAAGGGGCAACTTCCTCACATGCCCACTGGCCTCTCAGTCTGGATTAAGAAAGGCCTCTAGGAGTGCAGCAAACTGTTACATGCCAACTTGGTGAGCAAATGCAGGGCTGCACCCGCAGGGTCATCCACACCAGAACTCAGCAGAGATCTGGGTCTTCCCTATTGGTCCCATGGTGTAAGAGCAGCCCTCAGGACTTTGAATCCTGCAATCTGAGTTGAAGTCTCAGTAGGATCTGAGGACAATTCCTGTGTGACCTAATCCTGCTGGGTCTTCCAAGGCTCTGTCTTGCTCTCTCAAATGATATGAAAGCCTGTCTTTTGCCTGCTAGCTGTTGTGACTTGAGCACAAGAGGGGATGTTTGATCCAGAAGGCTGGCCATGACTGAAGTCCAGTAGGTAGGGATGGGAGCTCCATTTCCTCTGAGTTCTGAAACTGGACTGCAGCCTGGCCTAGGAGGCAGCCCTATTGGTTGACCAACTGGCCCAAAGTCATTCGGGCCGTGTTGGTGTTTCCCAGGAATGCTGTAGGGCCTAAGAGAGGGAGGCTCAATACTCCCCCCATCAGTCTGCATGGAAGAGGAGGGCTGCAAGAGTGGGCAGGTTGATGAGCTGGGCCTTCTAGCATTTAGTTGGGTACATGGTGAGGAACGCAAACTGGGAGAAGTAGTTGCTGGCCTCTGAGGAATGGCTCAGCCGGTGGTGTAAGTGGACCTTGTAATTACCTACAAAGCTGTGATGCTTAAGACCTATCTTTCGGCTACAGGGAATTTCTTCACCCATGTATTTCCCCCTGCTCCACGAGTGCTGCTGAGGACGAACATGACCTTCCACTTCTTGTGGGGCAATAGGATGTCCCTACCTAGACAGGAGATGTGTGGCTTTTCTGCCATATTAGAAGAGAGGTTGGGCCTGGTGGGCTTTGAAGTCTTTTATGGCTTTACTTTTTTGTTTTTACATTTTCAGTGGGTGGCTCCCAAGCAAGAGTTTACTCACCTGATCTTTCTTTCTTCTCCTGCTCTTTCTCAGCAAGGGGAAGAAAAAGAAGCTCTCCTTCAAGCTGAAGTCAGACGGACAACGTAAGGATGACTTCCTGAGTTCCAGCTCCAGTCCTTTGCTCTGCCAGCTGACCTATCGAAGGGCTGCCATCACTTTCTCCAGGTTCGCCCATCGATGTGTTCAGAATGGAGAGAGGTAACTAGTGGTGTTGCCCAATGGTGAGTCCTAGGACCAATCCTATTCAACTTAGTCATAAATGATCTGGAGAAAGGGGTAAACAGTGAGGTGGCAAAGTTTGCAGATGATACTAAACTGCTCAAGATAGTTAAGACCAATGCAGACTGTGAAAGTATTTCAAAGAGACCTCACAAAACTAAGTGACTGGGCAAAAAAATGGCAAATGAGATGTAATGTGGATAAATGTAAAGTAATGCACATTGGGAAAAATAACCCCAACTATACATACAATATGATGGGGGCTAATTTAGTTACAGTTAATCAGGAAAGATATCTTGGAGTCATCGTTGATAGTTCTCTGAAGATGACCATGCAGTGTTCAGCAGCAGTCAAAAAAGCAAACAGGATGTTAGGAATCATTTAAAAAGGGATAGAGAATAAGATAGAGAATATTTGTCCTTATATAAATCCATGGTACACCAAATCTAGAATACTGTGTATAGATGTGGTCTCCTCATTTCAAAAAAGATATACTGGCACTAGAAAAGGTTCAGAGAAGGGCAACTAAAATGATTAGGGTTTGGAATGGGTCCCATATGAGGAGAGATTAAAGAGACTAGGACTTTTCATTTTGGAAAAGAGGAGACTAAGGGGGATAGGATAAAGGTATATAAAACATGAATGATGAGGAGAAAGTGAATAAGGAAAAATTATTTACTTGTTCCCATAATATAAGAACTAGGGGCCACCAAATGAAATTAATGTACAGCAGGCTTTAACCAAATAAAAGGAAATTCTTCTTCACACAGTGCACAGTCAACATGTTGAACTCCTTGCCTGAGGAGGTTGTGAAGGCTGGGACTATAAGAGGGTTTAAAAGAGAACTAGATAAATTAATGGAGGTTAAGTCCATGAAAGGCTATTAGCCAGGATGGGTAAGGAATGGTGTCCCTAGCCTCTATTTGTCAGAGGATGGAGATGGATGGCAGAAGAGAGTTCACTTGATCATTGCCTGTTAGGTTCACGCCCTCTGAGGCACCTGGCATTGGCCACTGTTGGCAGCCAAACACTGGGCTGGATGGACCTTTGGTCTGACCTAGTATAGCTATTCTTATACTCTTATGAAGGGAGGGGCAGAGCTTTCTGACAGAGTTTCTGTAGTGTAGGGGTTGTCACGTTTGCCTGCCACAGAAAAGATTCCTGGTTCAAAACCAGGCAGAAACAAAATTGCTTAGTCTTCCCTGGCTGTCTAACAAAGTTCCTACTGCTGCCACTGGCATGTACCTGTGATAAACCCCACCCTTGCAGGACAGAGGGTGGGGAAGTGAGCTTAGAAAGAGCCTTGGCATCAGCCGAGGAAAGCTAGAGGATCTGGGCCAGTCACCTTTTGGAGCCTTGTGGCTTGGTGTCCTCTGCCCTGGGAGGTTGGCTGGTGGAGGCCGGCTCTTTCTGCTGTCCTCCTTTGTGTGACTTGCCAAAGGAGGAAGAGAGGCAAGAATGGGGCAAAAGAGGAAAGTCGAACTGAGGAAGGCAGGGCAGAAGCTAAGTCCCTCAGTGCGGCTAAGTGGGGTTAGTAGAGCACCACCATTCATTCTGCAAAGTCTGGGGAGGTGCGGTTGACTGCTGGGAGGTAGGATCCTGTGCCTGCCTCTTGGCTTCCCAGGGATGGCTACTTGCAACCCAGGAGAGGAAGGATGGTTCTGGGTGAAAGTAAGACAAGCAAAGCTCTGGGAGGAAATTTGGGTGCGGGGTGCAGGCTTTCTGCTCGGGGGTTGAGGTGTAGGAGGGGTGGTGCTTACTCCAGGCACTGCAACTCCCAAAGTGAAAGGTACACACAACCCTGTGACAGCAGCTCCCAGGTCAGCGGGGACAGTGTGTCTCCATGTGCCGCTGCCTGCAGGCGTGGCCCCCAGAGCTCCCATTGGCTGCAGTTCCTGGCCAATGGGAGCTGTGGAGTTGGTTCTCGGGGCAGAGGTAGCACATGGAGACACTCCTCCCACCCCAGGGGATGCTGGGACATGTCAGACACTTCTGGGAGCGGCATGGAGGGACAGAGGCAGAGTGGGCAGGGAGCCACCTTAGTGCTGCTGGCACATCTCTGCACACCCATTGGGGGTAGGGGGGCAGAGGGCTTCCATGCGCTGCCTGGAGTAATGGCAGAGCATAGAGCTGCCTCCTTTCCCGGGTCTATTACAGGAATGGGTGCTGCACTCTTTTGGCCCGCAAGGTGCAGCAGGTCAGACTAGATGATCACACTGGTCCCTTCTAACCTTAAATGCTCTGAGTCTAAAAGGGTGAGGGAAGTAAGGGGAAAAAACCCTCAAACATTCTAATACCAGGGTGACTCCACCGGCTTACAGTATAGTCCTGCCCCTTTCTTCCTTCCCTGGGTGTTTAATGACCTGCAGGACATTGATTCTCTCATTCCATTGATAAACTGGTACAATGTGACTGAAATTAAACTAGTTTCCAGCTAAGAGAACAGCATCTCAGTGTGGTAGCTAGGAAATGAAGCCAGCTCAACTGTTCGGAATGCAGCTATGCTCACCACTATACCACCAACACATCTGGTGAAATTGCTCCTTATGCTTGCCCAGTGAGACTAGACTAGAATTGAGGCATCTTCTGCCTGTTAAAATGTACTGGATTCTCTTCACAAAAAAGCCAAGCGCTTCTATCTTCACCAGGGTTTAAATCATCAGCCTTTCACTTAGCCACCAACTTTGTTAAACACAGACTCAGGTAACTGCCTACTTCCCAAGCTTGTCTGAGCAGCACCTACAGGGATACAACTGGCTAGTGAGGGAGGCGCACTGCTGGGGTTATGAGTTCAGGCATCACCCAAAGCACCGGTTTTCATTAGCCACGGAGCTTTCCACATTGCTTTGTCTCATTCACATGGAAAGCGCCATACGAGGGATATGAGAGTAAATTCTAAACTCTGAAATGCGGCGGTGGCCCATAGATTGGGATAAGGAGTTTGAAGAGAAAAAGCTCTAAGAGTATAAAACCAGACAGTCGCCAGGGGCAGATACGGTAAAACACCTCAACAGGGAGCCACGGGGGCAGGATTCACTCTCTCTGTTCGATGTCCTGAGAGGTATTTAAAGATGAAGTTAACACCATGGCTAACAGGTGACTGACACGTCTCAGGTTCAAGAAAGGAAGGGACTTGAGTTAATAGTCTGAAGATTTGCGTTATTGTCACTGTCTGACCCCCCTTCAGCTCGGAGCAGGTTTGTACATTGCTGGGTGGAACACACAGACTCCTGAAGAGCAGGGGCAGCTGTTTCCATGGCAGAGAGCCTGGCACTTAGGAGACTTTCTACGCTTGCTGTTTTGAAGCAATTCAATAAAATAACAGTGGAGCTACAATGTCTGGTCCAAAATTTCAGCCCCCTGCTGCAAAAATGCTATTTTAGGATCCAAACAGGAGGCTTTAAGTGCTAGGACACCTGACCAGAGAGCTGGGGAGGTAACAGCTGCTGACTCTGAGGGTCCTGGGCTAAATCCACTTGCAGGTGGAAGCGTTTTGATTTATTTGATTGAAAATGAGCTCCAGCTACCAGGGGAGAAGCCCTGTGAGTCACTTCCACTGGGGAGAGGCAGGAGGAGAGGGAGCAACAGGAGAAAGGCAGAGAGATTGGAGACGAGGAATTGGGGGGAGAAGAAAGAGAGAACAAAGAGATAATAAATGATTGAAGCAGAACCGGTGTCCCAACTCGATCTTGCTCATCAGAAGTGTTCAGAGAGACTGGTAGTTGCAGGTTTTCCAGTGTCAAGTCTGAACTTTGATTCTAACAATCTGAGTTCAAATATCAAGGGGATCTCCACATACCTGATCTCTTCCCCCTCCCCTTTTAGTATTAATTTTTATGTTGACGTGTTTGGCTTAACCGTGATCTTCTCTTTCCCCACCTATATTGCAATTTGGGGATTATTTTTATTTTGCCTCCCTTTTGTTCATGTCATTATAATTGTAACTGCAAAGAAATCAACAGGAGCAAAAACTGACACAAAACTTTATTTCCCCATCATGCCGGAACATCATACAAACAGCTCATGCAGCTGGAATCATAACACGGAAGGCCAGGGGATGGGAGATGCAGGTTTCCAAGTGTTCTGTCTTTCTCAGATGAAAACATTCCAGCTCCTTGTATGCCTCCATCCTGTAAGATCTGCTGGACTTTGAAACACTTATTGTCTCATTCTATTGATCACGTGATTGAAATTAAACCACTTCCAGAAGAGGAAAATCCATTATTGCATTGGCTTGGAATCAAACCCAGACCTACTGCTTGGAAAGCACCTATGCGCACCACTATACCACCAATGCATCTGGCAGGAGTAACTTTCCTACAGGCTTGGTGTGCTGGCAAAGGGGGTGACACCTGACCACAGAGTTAGTGAGCAGGCTGGATGGGCTGGAAGCTACCTGACAGCTGGGAGCAGCATTACCATAACAGAGTGACTGAAAGAGGCAAAGGTGAAAACAGAACTCATTGGGAGCTGGCCCGACCCCAGAAGAGGGGAACTGAAACTCAACTTCACTCATAGAAAAATCTTCCCTGAGAAGGAAGGGGACAGCTTGTTTTAAAGACCAGGTTTGTGTTTGTTCCTGCTACACATGGAGGGGCTGGGTAGTGCTGATTCCAGCCCCCAGACTCTGGGAGTATAAGGAACAAATTCAGGCTGCCAGTGACCTGCAGGAGGGAGATGATCTTTTGACAGTGACAGACGCTTCATCCTAAAGGCCTTTATCTGCCCCCTTCTAGTGATTGTTTGGTACAGGAATGCAGCCACCACTCCTGGGTCTCTCCTGGGGAAATAATGTTTCTGTGCAAAACACCAAAGCTTTTAACAGAAAGGAAGAAAAGGAGATGGCAACACAATGGGACTAGCATATAAGGAATGAAACACAAGATGCTTCTTCCATGTGCATTGACTTTTAACCTTGGTTGCAGTGGAGTTGTATCTATGTTGGTCCCAGGGGTCCTCTGGGGTGCCTGACATTGGTCATTTTCAGAAGACTGGACAGTGGGCTAGATGAACTGGTCTGACTCAGTATGGGTGTTCTTATGTTCTAACTGCTGTTTAGGAAAGAGACGACCTTTCAGGCTACACAGAACTGAAGCAGGGTACTGGGTGAGCTCCAAAGCTTATCTCTTTCACCAAAGGAGATTGGTCCTCGGCAAACGCGTACCCTCACCCACCTTGTCTCTCTTGGCCTCTGAAAAGTGTTTTCTCTCCACTCCCTTTGCAGAGAAGTTAAGTTTCCCTTTGGGCAACTATCAGGCTGAAGCAATTGTATTGACTGTGACACTAGAATTGAAGATTTAATATTAAAAATAAATGAGTCTAAACCTGAGGTTCTAGTTTTCACATTGGTTTTTCTAACTCAGTTCCCAATTCTCTTCTAGAAAGGCCTCTGCGATGCCTGCCCAGCCCAGCAAAAGTGGCCAGGAGAAAGCCCACAGTGCTGCTCTTTCAGGTAGTTGAAGGCTCCTATCAAATCCCCCCTCACTCAGTCAGTCCCCAGTCTGTGGCAGTGCATGGGATTCTTCCATCCTAAGTGCAGGACTCTGCACTTTTCCTTGTTGAACCTCCGCAGATTTCTTTTGGCCCAATCCTCCAATTTGTCTAGGTCACTCTAGACCCAAACCCTGTCCTCCAGCGCTTGGATTCTTTACATGCTTTCACAGAGCGAAGAGCACACGTTCCATGATTTCATAGGGCAGAGTTTTGTGCTTTCCCTGTGTGAATTTGACAGGTGGGTCAACATAGAGACACATTGTGACCTTTCTCAGGGTACTGAGGACTGTGAGTCTCCTTTCTGTCACCTGCCACAAGGAAGAGGGAGTTTTGCATTTGGCAGCTGGATGTTAGTGACCAAACGCACCAGCCTGCTGGAACTCAAGGACTCTCCTCTGAGCTACAGCAGCCACCCTAACCCCTGAGTTCCTTCAGTATGTCACCCTCTGGGGTCCAGCCCGGATCACCAGATACTCAGTGAAATCCCAGATCCTCTCCTCCCAAAGTATCCCAAGATACTAGTTTTACTGTGGACCATTGCCACTGTATCTCACACAGCACTTGCGTACAGTTATTGAACAAGCAAAAAAATTATTTAACAACTGATAGAGATTTAAACAAACTTGAGTGATGGAAACCAACTGTTACCAACTAAAAAAAGGCAGAAAATGATAGAAGAGAAAGGCCAGCACAAAAAACAGAGGGAAGAACAATAAGCTACTAAAAGGACAATGGTTGGAACTCTCCATTTCTCTCAGTCTTTGTATTGATGGGTACTAGAGCTGTAGCAACAGTTGAAGAACCAGGGTAAATTAAATCAAATTAACTTTTCAAGATTACCCATCATTTACTGTACAACTAACAAAAACAAGACAACTTTCAGTTTTCCAAAATAATTCAGATTATTACACAGTCTCTTACTCTTTAACCAATAACTTCACCTATAATTTCATTTTAATTGGTAACAACAACATATTCAAAGATCACAAATTGTTGTCATACGTTACTTTTCTTTTAATCCTCATTGCCAACAACTGAACCCTGGTTCTTATTGTGATTTCTCCCAACGTAGGACCCAACCACTTCTGTGAGTTCATATATTTCAGGCTCTTCTGCCATACGTGTTGGTGGAAGGGGTCTTCTATATCGGTACTTTTGCATCATGGAGAAAAATTCCTCTCTTTTCACACTTTCTAAACTTTCAAAGTAGGAGGAGGTAAAGAAGTAATGTAAATGCATAAAGCACAAGAGAAACCTCTCTAGTCTACATTAAAGACATTTATCGGGATAACTATATTGCTTAGGGGTGTGAAAAATCCACACAGCTGAGCAACGTAGTTACACAGCCCTAACCCCCTGTGTAGATAGTGCTACGTGAGCGGGAGAGCTTCTCCTGCCAACAAAGCCACCGCTGCTTGCGGGGGCTGGACTAATCAAGTCCGATGGGAGAAATCTCTCCCACTGGCTTAGAGCATCTGTAATAGCAGTGCTACAGCAGCGCAGCTACATTGGTGCAGCTGTGCCAACATCAGCTTAATTGTGTAGCCACAGCGTCAGACACAAAACCATAGTATCAGGACTCAACATGCAAGTCTCCGAAAGTCTCAAATTGGAGGCTGACAAATTCATTGCCTCATTGGTTACCATCATTTCTATAGCCTGAAAGTCCTTGTTACCCAGCTAGGCAGCCAGTCTGGGATCCACAGGGAAGGAATGTCCTATGAAGCACTCTCTCTTTGCATCCAAACAGTGAAGGATGACTGCTCTCAGTCTAACCCTGGCATACTTGGGAAGTGTAATGAGGGACATTGAACTCGGAAGTGGAGTTGTACAAACAATTTTCCTTGGGTCACCATAGCTTCCTTTACTGGGGTGGAAACTAAGAACTGGGTGTGGACTCTTTCAACTTCAGCTCTTTCCAAATCCTTGGTCTTGGATAGAGTTAAGTTACACTTCTCTGAAGTAGAATCCTTTACAAAACCACTTAAAATCTCAGCGGTGTTAATGAGGAATGGCTTCCTGAAACATGCCCAGCTTTTCTTTAATTCAGTGGCACAGGTCCAGGAAAGGGACTGGATACAGGCCTGGATCAGAATATTCGTTAGTTAGCAGAGCTGGAGATTCTATTAAAAAATGGCTATTTTTCTGAAGATATCACATTTTCAACACTGGTTTTATTTTATACACATCTTTAGAACCTACAAAGGATAAATATGATGAAAACTCCACTTCTATTTCCTCAACATCTGTGTCATGAACGGTTGCATTTCCCATATCATAGGATTAGCTAGGAAGGATATTCTGCAGGGCCTGGGTTACAAAAGCTTTGGGAACCAAACACATGAGCATTTTGCCTAGTTCAAAACCACTTACCATGGAATTCTCTTCCCAGATCTCGGAGACAATATTGCCTTAAACAACTGAAATACACTGTGATCATATGCACTTCCTTCAGTTAGTTGGGATTATGCTGTTGTTCACCATTTCTGAGTTGAGATTTTAAATCACTGCTGTTTCTTTGTTAGCCTGTCCAGTAAATTAGAGAGTTCTCTCCTGTTGATAGAACTGCACTTCAACTTTCTCCATGTCATCATGGAGGGATAGGGGAAAAGCAAAGCTGAAATCATAAATGAGGACTTTAGCAAAGGGTTATTTTCTTAAATTCTTCAATAAATCTGAGCTACATCCTATCAAACTGAACTAATATCCAATTGGGTGACCAAACAGCCTTCAGGAAAGAAAGAAACCCATATCACAGAGAGAGAATACATTACAAAGAAAGTGTCAAGTGAAATTCCGGAGCAGGTTACATCTGATTATTCAGAACCGGGACAAGAGATTCTCCCACCACATTGTCCTCTGATCCATTCAAGCCTGCTTCCCTCATCCCTGTCTCCATAGTCAGTTATGTTATTTACAAAATATTTAGTATCCTAGCATCCCCATAATAAGGGAAAAACAGCCTTCTTGCCAGAAGTGGCTTTACAATAGATGGAACCTGGGATTTAAACTCTAAATGATCACACTCTATTTGGAATTCATTTGAATTCCCCTCCCAGGACTTTTGACACTCATCTCGTCACAGCGATTCTGATATAGGATTAAAGTAGTAAAAACATCATCTGCAAGCACAGACAACAGAGAATGCTTCATCACATGACACTTTGAGAAGTGGATGGATAGAATGTGATGAACATAAACTCTGCATGGCCCAGGCAAAAAGTAACAGTTCTGCAGTGAAGGAGAAGGAGGGAATCTTTGAGTTACCCCATCTCCTTCCAGTGTCATGGAAGCTGAAATGACACTTTTTTCCTGCCCCTGCTCCTCTTCATTTACATCTAATTTGAAAAATTCCCAATACAATTGCTCTTCAGCACAACCCAGAGCAACGTAAGAACAACTGGCATTGATACAATCGGTATCACTGGTGACTAACAATAACTTTGCAATAGGAGGAATGCTACAAATGTGACGTTCCCTGGTTCCTCATAGGAAGGGCACACTCAAATTACTTGTGGGACAATAGAAAGGACAAATAGGTCCATCTCAAAAGAGGGCGAACTGCAAAAGGCAAAAATGGACCACTCATCAGGACAAGCTGAGGGATAACGGTGCTCAAAACAGTTCAAAGAGCTTTAAAAGTTACTATGTGGGAATCAGGAAAAGTATTAAAGAAAAGAAAGTCTTGATAGCCCTAGAGATTGTTACAATGTTGATCTCCATGGCAGATTCTCTGATGGCTAACATGAGCTGAGAGCCAAGAGAAGGTTTTCCCACACTCACTGCATTCATAGGGTGTTTCACCTGTGTGGATCCTCTGATGTCTAGAAAGGGTTGATCCGTCTGTGAAGCTTTTCCCACACTCACGGCATTCATAGGGCCTCTCCCCTGTGTGGATTCTCTGATGCTCAGAAAGGGCTTATCTGTGAGTGAAGCATTTTCCACACTCACAGCATTTATAGGGCCTCTCCCCTATGTGAATTCTTTGACGGGTAATTAGGTTTGAGCTGTGATTGAAGGTTTTTCCACACTCACTGCATACATAGGGCCTGTCCCCTGTGTGGATCCTCTGATGTCTAGGAAGGGCTGAGCTGGTAATAAACCTTTTCCCACACTCACAGCATTCATAGGGCCTCTCATCTGTGTGGATTCTCTGATGAACAGAAAGACCTGATCTGCGAGTGAAAGTTTTCCCACACTCACAACATTTATATGGCCTCTTCCCTGTGTGAATTCTTTGATGGGTAATCAGGTTTGAGCTGTTATGGAAGGTTTTCCCACACTCACTGCATTCATAGGGTGTTTCACCTGTGTGGATCCTCTGATGTCTAGAAAGGACTGATCTGTGAGTGAAGCTTTTCCTACACTCATGGCATTCATAGGGCCTCTCATCTGTGTGGTTTCTCTAATGCACAGAAAGAGTTGATCTGTGAGTGAAGGTTTTCCCACAATCATTGCATTCGTAGATCCTGTCCCCTGTATGGATTCTCCGATGTTTAGAAAGGTCTGAGCTGCGATTGAAGGTCTTCCCACACTCACGGCATTCGTAGGGCCTCTCCCCTGTGTGGATACTCAGATGAACAGAAAGGCTTGATCTGTGAATGAAGTTTTTCTCACACTTAGTGCATGTATTTTTTCTCTTTTGCCTAAGGATATCCTGTTGTGTTGTGGTTTCCATGAGGACCTTCTGAATTCCCTGACAGGAAATACATTTACCCAATTTCTCCCCTGCCTGGTTTCCTTGCTCTCTTTCTCGTCTGTGCTGAATCTTAAAGGAGTTTCCCTGCTCATTACTCCTGGACACATTCCTTTTCGATATTTGCGATAATGCTCTGTGTTTATCCGCTTGGTCAACATTTCCCTGCTCAGAATTCTGCTCCTCTTTCTCACATGTCATTGCATCACCTGCTACGATAGAGACAGAAACCTCAAAACAGGGATGGAAAGGGGAAGACCAAACCAAAACAAGTGCTGAAGACAGGTCAAATAAAAATCAAGAACTGAACTCCCCCAAACTTTTCCCCTAAATAAGACAGAGGAGGGGGATGAATTCAGCCTTCACATCCCATCCAAATACGCAGGAGGAAGGGAAGAAGCTAATGCCTGGTGTCTGCTAGGATCTACAGGAAGCCATAAGCTATCTTTACCCGGAGGATACGACCCCTGCTAGGAACAATAATGAACTGAGAGACCTCCCAAGAGCTTTGCTGGGCATACCAGATGTTTCCTTCAGGCACTTACAGATTCTGACTTGGTTTAATGTTTTCTCACCTGTGCAGGGAGCTCTCAGGATCTCTCTTTCCTCAGAGCCCTGGAGGTCTGGGACCCATGGCTCTTCCCCTTGTTCCAGCTGGGAGATCACATCAGGCTTGGTAACAGGAAATCTTGCTGAGATGAAAGAAAACAAAGGAGTTCAGTTGATTTCATAAGACTTTGTCATAAAAAACATTCTGTTTATTTAACTTCAGTGCTTAGTGTGACCTGGTGGGCCAGAGGCTGTTCTCACTGAAAATGCCAGGATCGGGTCAGGCTGAAAAAGAGATCACCCACACGGGTTATCGAGAAGCTGAAAAAAGAAATCACACAGCCTCCTTTATTGCATCCCAGTTCTCTGACTCCCAGTCAGCATCTTGCTCCAGCACAGTGAGAGGTTATTTAAAAACTGCTCACATAAACAAAATGATCTTCTGACCCCAAAGGTCAGCCACGTTACCAAGTCCGTATAGGTTTAGATCTTACCCAAAATACCATACTGCCAGCCAATCCTTTAGCATCTAAACTAAAGGTTTAAACGAAATAAGATGGAATGAAGTTAAATGGGAAAGCAGTCAGATACATTGCAAAATGGATAGATTAGGTTCTTAGCAGTATTGGTGAGTTGCCGGTGTGAAAGTCTGTCGGGAACACATCCACAGCTTGGATGGCTCATTCAGTCCTTTATTCCAAGATTCAGTTTGTAGAGAAGTTGCTCCAGAAGCAGGAAGGAGGATTGACGACAAAAACAGAGATGATGCAGCTGCGCTTTATATTCCTTTTGCTATGTGGCTTGTTCTTCCTGTGTCCCAAACACAAGATTCACAGCACATGGCATGGAAAAGCCTTGGAGTTTCCATTACACAGGCTTACCCGGGAAAGTCTTGCTGACTCAATAGGTGTATCTCCTTGGTCCTTTCCATGGGCTCATTGTACAGCTGATGACTCTCAATGGGCCATCAAACAGGCTAGGCAGTGTTGATGCCAATATGTCTGGAGGTGTCACCCAGAAACACTGCCCAAGACTGGAAATACAGATACACCCTACATATCTATAACTCACAAGACAAAAGTGATCGAAACATAGAAACAAAATGATCATACTTGGAAAATCATAACATTTTCCCTGACACCTTCCATGGCATATCTAGCCCGATTCATTGCAATTTTATCAGATTTTATTATTAATACCAAAGTGTCTCAGAATTCCATACAGTGTCACATTTGTAAACCAGTGAATTTCCAGGACCAGTTCCCCAGGTCCATGAAGATGCCGAACACTATGCTTAGAGGGATTGAAATACCGACATATCTGCTGGGAACACACACACAGACACTGTGTCAGTCTGTACCCCTGTGTTCACTCTTCTAGAAAATTATAATCAATTTTGTACACAGTATGGCTTGTGAGGTATCATTTGAAAACTCATAACCTACTGAAAATTATCCTCCTGTTAAAATGTGCAGTAACACTGTATGTAAAGTTATGAGATTTTACAGTATGATATTACTGAAAAAGTTACTGTTCTGGGGAACACGTACAGACCAGTTCCTCAGAGACAGCAAGGCAAACAGCTGGACAAACTGCCATTCTCCTGCAGGGGGAAGGTGTGAAGAAGACATTTACATTCCATCACAGGGACCACTTGAAGCTGTTGTGTAAAATGACCACAGGATTGATTTTGAATCAGCTCAGACTGAGGCTCTTTTCATGGTTACAAGCAAGCAGGGGGCGACAGCTATTGGAATACTCTCCCCCTGAGCTAAAAATCACACAAGGCTTTTAAAGCTTAAAACCACAAACAATGACACATAGGTTGCACATTAATTACCTTATTTGGAATATATTGCAAAATATGATGCAGGTCAAAAGCAAGCTGAACAATCGGTTTTCCATATCCGGCCTCTCTTATTGTTATTCCTAGTCTAGTTTGTGGTTTGACTTTTCTAACACTTCCATTGTGGTTATGTTTCACAATCTCGGTTATTGCAAATCAGTGTGTTTGGGGACTTTCCACTTCACCTACTTAGGCCCCCTCGGCACACAAAGCCATTGTTCCCCAATTTTGGGGACTTTCCATTCCACTTTGCCTTTCTCTGCCCTTTACACAGAGAAACAAGCTCAGCTAATACTTTAGGCCTATTAGCTTGACCAAAGCTCCAAAATTCTTTCTGTAGACTTTACCGCACAATATTCATATCTCCAACATACGGCCTGTCACAGTGACTGAACTGAGAACTGAAGTGGTTTCTAGTACAAAGAACAGAATTCTAAAAAGAGGTGAGGAAAATGCATGAGACTCTCTCTCTCTGCCCTTTCCCTCTGCTCATGACAACTTCTGAAGAACTGAATGTGGGTGGCAGGGGTGGGTTAGGCCGAGTCCTGGCTGAAAGGAAAACCAGCCTGTCTTAGCACAGATTGAGAGAAACATTTGCCTTGAATCCGTTTCAGCTTGTTAACTTAGACATTAGTTTGTGTTTTAACTTGCATTTCTTTTGTAAACAATTCTGAGCTTTATGCCTCATTATCTGTATCTTAAAACATGTTTTTTGATAGTTAACAATCTTGTTTTATTCTTTATCTAACCAGTGTGTTTGTGTTAAAGTGTGTTGGAAACTCCATTTGGGATAACAAGGCTGGCGCATGTCATTTTCCACTGATTAAATGACAGACTTCATATGAGCTTGCGTTGTTCAGGAGTGTGCTGGACAGGGAAAGATGCACATTTCTGGGGAAAGTCAGGGAGCAGAGAATTTTCTGGGGTTCTCCTGTGAGGTACTGTAATTTGTACGTCACTGACTAGCAGCACTCAAAACTATAGCTGGGAGTGAGTTACATGCTGGAGACTGTGTGTGAACTGCCCAGGAGTGGCTGATCTCACAGAGAGCAGTGGAAAAGGCACCCCAGCTTGAGAAATGAGGGGACACAGCTGTTAAACGGTCCAGGTTGCACTGTGGTTAATATCACAGACACTCAATTTCAAAGAGTCTCCTAAACACAGAGAAAGTAAATCTATGTCCCAGAAATCAAAGTCTCCAGAGAGAGGGCAAGTCTCCCTGGCACTGCTTCTTGCTGATAGAGAGGTCCAAAGACAGAGACAAAGAGAGTCTTGGGGAAGCTGGGAACCCTAACCATGGGCTGGTGGGATTCGGTGGAGAAAGGGAACAGGAAGGGCAGGGATACCCCTGAATTCAGGATCTCAGCAGTACTAGATGTCAGGATAACACATACTGCAGCCCATTGGAAAATATAATCCCAACTATATATACAGAATGATGGGGTCTACATTAGCTGTTTCCACTCAAGAGAGAGATCTTGGAGTCACTGTGGATAGTTCCCTGCAAACATCCACTCAATCTGCAGCAGCAGTGAAAGAAGTGAACAGAATGTTGGGAATCATTAAAAAAGGGATAGATAGTAAGACAGAAAATCTCCTATTGCCTCTATATAAATCCATGGTAAGCCCACATCTCGAATACTCCATGCAGATATGGTCGTCCCATCTCAAAGAAGTTCATTTGAGCAAACAGGAGCTATTTCACACTGTGCGATACGGCTCCTGTGATCTGTTCCCAAAATGTTCTGCAGCAGGGGAGGGCCTGTGGCAGTGTGTGTGTCACTGGCATACTGGGGTGATGCTGAAACAGAGCAGAGTAGAGGTGGCATTGTGGGGTTGGCATGAACCTTATCTCTTCATTTCCTATTCCAAGAATCAAGGGGACGGGAATCCTTACCCAACGAGGTCACATTCTCATAGTTCTCCTGCATGACATTCCTGTAGAGGGCTCTCTGAGTGGGGTCCAGCAGAGCCCACTCTTCTCTGGTGAAATACACAGCCACCTTCTCGAATATCACCAGCCTCTGAAAGAGCAAGAGTCCAACACTCTGGACCTGATTTCCCACTCTCAGGCCCATTATCCGTGGGAGAGAGGAGCCAATCAGAGTCAACAGAGTCCCACCTGTACCCAGCAAAGAGCATCCTGGAAAGACCATGTTAAGGGGACCAAGAGAGAGCCCCTTTTCTCTCCCAGCAGATCCATCACACACCTACTAGCCACAGAACGATACAGGAGATGGAGCCCCTAGCAGGGTCCATGGAGAGCTCCCTGGTAGGAAGCCCAATAACCTCTTCATCGTGAGGAGCTGGATATGAAGGACGGGGCACCTCCCCTAAACCTCACTGGTGGGTGCACCCTTCATATCTCACAGCAGCCGGTGCTTAGTCAGGTCGGGCTCCAGCACTGGGAGTCTGGTCAGTTTGACTAGCTCTAGGTAGGTGGGTTATTCTTGGTTTCACAGATTAGGGTATTTCCACCACCTAATCTCATAGGTCCGTTCCTAGAATCTAGGCCACTTAATAAACAACTCCCAGCAGGTTTATCTCAAGCTGTCCTCCTCCCTTCCCCACCCTGTGCATTTCCTGCCCCGCTCCACCCCTCCAAACCAGACTGTGCAAATCTTCCCATCTCTGGTGTATATGCTGTCCCTCTCCCGCCCTGCCGGAACTCACCAGCAACCTCCCGGTAATCTCTAACTTAACAGGCTCCTCTGCACCCATTTCTCTTCCCTCTCCCATGGTAGGATGGGATGAGCTGGAGTGAAACATGGATGTCATTCTCCAGCCTGTCTGGGGCAGAAGGGCAGTTGTGGGGGTTTCAGAACAGGCTTTAGTTAATTTCACCAGATGATTCTCCCAGGCCCTTTCCCTGCAGACAGACACTCTAGATTCTGCCATCCTGGGAAAGAGATCAAGCATGTTATTACACTGTAGACCTGGCCCCTGCTGCCAGGCTAAGCCCACAGAGACATTTTTAACCTCCCTTCTCCCTCCCCTCACCTCATAAAAAAGTCTCTGAACACAAGGCTAGAAAAGAGCAAAACCAAAGGAGTCACTGTGGGGGATTCCCTCGGACACTCATCCCACAGCAGTCACACCCCAGCAGGGGAATATGGAGTCAGGAACTGGCTTTTCCTCTCTCTGATCCTTGTTTTGTTCACCGGAAAGTGGTTCTGCGCAGGGATGCAGCAATACATGTGTCTGGGTGGACAAGAGAGCTGGAAATCTCTCCCCCTCCTCATTTCTCCCACTGCCCCTTTCAGTCTCCCCTTACCCTGTCCTCTTTCCCTGCCCCTCTGGCTGGGAAAGTCCCATTCCTGGGTGCTTTGCTCTCCCATGGCTGGATTTTCTCCTGGCAATTGCTAATGGGAGGAGAAACGAGTAAGGGTTGTTTGTACAGAGTCACTTTCTTGCCAATCCCCAGCACTTTCCCTGAGGTCTTTCAGTTACCTGGAGTCTGTGGTAGAATTGGTATTAACAGGGCCCAGGTCTCCCACAAGGGGCTACCACAAGCTGGAGAATGTAATCACCTTGGCTGGGCAGAAAAGCAGCTTTAATTGAAGTCACTTCCCATCACAGAATCCCGCTGGGGGAGCAGCAGCTGCCAAGCCTGGTCTCCCAGATCACAATGGAGGCTGCAGCGTCTGACCCAGGAAGCTGAATCCCAATATCCTGAGCAGAGAAGGACAGAGCATCTGAGCAGCTTCCCTCCTTTAGCTCTTTGGGGAGAGCAGCTAATGAGAGCCTCTCCTCACCGGGAGAATTGCTGATCTCATTTGCCCCACTGTCCATCTGGAGTCACTCCTTGTCTTTCCATGCAGTGACTCTGGATTAACAATGGTCTCAATGAAACCAGACTTCAGAAATGAGTCTAGAATGCTGTGGAAGAGACCATTGTGTGGCAGTGCTAACCCCCTTCCCACCTATCTCACCCGCAGATCTAGAATAAGGGCTGGGGGGAGGGAATGAATATTTCGAATTGAACTGGAAGTTCCTGCAGTTTTGAAGAGAGGAGAAAAGAAAAATCAGTGATTTCACCTCACAGTCTTTGACAAGTGGATAGAAAGTTCTTACAGTAACTGGGCCTGGCCGTGGACTGCCTGGCAGTGCTTGGAGCCAGGATTCTGGCACAAACTGATCAGGCAGAAGGATCATGGTTAGTAGCAGCACCTCAACACCCCCCAGTACCGGGAGCCCAGACCCCCCAGCCAGGGTCCCCAGACACCCCCACAAGCGCAGCCAGGAGCCCACCAGATATTCCCTGGCACCCAGTCCACAGAGTCCCTGGCCAGGGATCCCAGATACCCCTCAACCCCCACCAGCCACAATGAGAGCTGGACACTGGTGAAATGGAGAGAAAATGGGGCAAAATGGGGGGAGGGAAACAGGGAACTTCTCAGGGGTTTGGGGGAAGGGGGGGTCACCCTGGGTGTTGCTCATTGCTCTCTAGGGAGAAAGGGGGCAGGACGGGAGAGGAGGGGGTCCCCAAAGGAGGGGGCAGCGGTAAATCCTAGGGGATCTCAGCCCCCTCTTTCTCTCCTTACTCCTCAGAGGTCACCTGCTCTTCTCACCCCCGGCCATGTCCGTGCTGCACAGACATTTCCCACCCGCCCCTTTCCTAGCCCCCCAGCCCGGTCTCACCCCCCCAGCCCCTGCCCGGCCCCACGCAGGGACCCCAGTGGGACCGGGCCCCTCCCCCCGCCACCCCCTGCGGGGCCCCAGGGCAGAGCCTGGCCGGGCCCGGGGGGCGCTGGGCTCCTGCGGGGACAGCAGTTCCGAGCCCCCCGCGGGCGCTGCCCCCCCCCGGGAGCAGATCCTGGTGCTGCGAGATGCCAGTGTCATGACAGAATCAGTTACTGCTCCAGATTCCCCACTTTGGCTGCACTGAGCATGCACACATGAATTGAGCATGCGCAGTAACTTTTGCTGTTGCCGCTGCCCTCTCTCTGCCCTCACTTCTACTCAGGAGCACAGATGGTTTCCTTATGTCCTGCCCCCTTTCTCCCTAGAGAGCAACGAGCAACACCCAGGGTGACCCCCCATTCCCTCAAACCCCTGAGAAGTTCCCTGTTCCCCTCCCCCCATTGTACCCCATTTTCTCTCTCATTTCGCCGGTGTCCAGCTCTCATTGTGGCTGGTGGGGTTTTGAGGGGTATCTGGGATCCCTGGCCAGGGACTCTGTGGACTGGGTGCCAGGGAATATCTCGTGGGCCCCTGGCTTGGTTTGTGGGGGTGTCTGGGGACCCTGACTGGGGGGTCTAGGCTCTGGTTACTGGAGGGTGTCTGGGGGCCATTACTAACCCTGATCATTCTCCCTGATCAGTTTGTGCCAGAATCCTGGCTCCAAGCACTGCCAGGCAGTCCCCGGCCAGGCCCAGTTACTGTGATAACTTTCTAATCAATTGTCAAACACTGTGAGGTGAAATCACTGATTTTTCTTTTCTCCTCTCTTGAAAACTGCAGGAGCTTCCAGTTCCATTGGGAATATTCATTCCCTTCCCCCCCAGCTCTTATCCTAAATCTGGGGGTGAGATAGGTGGGAAGGGGGTCAGCATTGCCACACAAAGGTCTCTTCCACAGCATTCTAGACTCATTCTTTCTGAACTCTGGTTTCATTGAGACCAATTTTATGCATCCGAAGCAGTGAGCTTTAGCTCACGAAAGCTCATGCTGAAATAAATTTGTTAGTCTGTAAGGTGCCACAAGTATTCCTGTTTTTTTGCGGATACAGACTAACACGGCTGCTACTCTGAACATTGAGACCAATGTTAATCCAGGGTCACTGCATGGAAAGACAAGGAGTGACTCAAGAAGGACAGTGGGACGAATGGGATCAGCAATTCTCCCTGTGAGGAGGGGTTCTCAATAGCTGCTTTCCCCAGAGAGCTAAAAGAGGGAAGCTGCTCAAACGCTCTGTCCCTCTCTGCTCAGGATATTGGGATTCAGCTTCCTGGGTCAGATGCTGTAGCCTCCATTGTGATCTGGGAGAGCAGGCTTGGCAGTTGCTGCTCCCCCAGTGGGGTTCTGTGCTGGGAAGTGACTTTAGTTAAAGCTTCTTTTCTACCCAGCCTAGGTGATGACTTTCTCCAGCTCGTACTAGCCCCTTGTGGGAGACCTGGGCCCTGTTAATACCAATTCTACCACAGACTCCAGGTAACTGAAAGACCTCAGGGAAAGTGCTGGGGTCTGGCAAGAAAGTGACTCTGCACAAACAGCCCTTCCTCGTTTCTCCTCCCATTAGCAATTGCCAGGAGAAAATCCAGCCATAGGAAAGCAAAGCCCCCAGGAATGGGACTTTCCCAGCCAGAGGGGCAGGGAGAGAGGACAGGGGAAGGAGAGACTGAAAGGGGCAGTGGGAGAAATGAGTGGGGGGAGAGATTTCCAGCTCTCTAGTACACCCAGACACATGTATTGCTGCATCCCTGGGCAGAACCACTCTCCAGTGAACAAAACAAGGATCAGAGACAGGAAAAGCCAGTTCCTGACTCCATATTCCCCTGCTGGGGTGTGGCTGCCGTGGGGTCAGTGTCCGAGGGTCAGTGCCCCACAGTGACTCCTTTGGTTCTGCTCTTTTCTAGCCTTGTATTCAGACACTTTGTTATGAAGTGAGGGGAGGGAGAAGGGAGGTTAAAAATGTCTCTGTGGGCTTAGCCTGGCAGCAGGGGCCAGGTCTACAGTGTAATAACATGCTTGATCTCTTTCTCAGCATGGCAGAATCTAGGGTGTCTGTCTGCAGGGAAAGGGCCTGGGAGAATCATCTGGTGAAATTAACTAAAGCCTGTTCTGAAACACCCACAACTGCCCTTCTCACCCAGACAGGTTGTAGAATGACGTCCTTTTTTTGCTCCAGCTCATCCCATCCTCCCATGGGAGAGGGAAGAGAAATGGGTGCAGGGGAGCCTGTTAACGTAGGGATTATCGGGAGGTTGCTGGTGGGTTCCTGCAGGGCAGGAGAGGGACAGCAAATACACCAGAGATGGGAAGATTTGCACAGTCTGGTTTGGAGGTTGGAGCGGGGAAGGAAATGCACAGGGTGGGGAAGGAAGGAGGACAGCTTGAGATAAACCTGCTGGGAGTTGTTTATTAAGTGGCCTAGATTCTAGGAACAGGCCCATGAGATTAGGTGGTGGAAATACTCTAATTTGTGAAACTGAGAATAACCCACCTTCATAGAGCTAGTCAAACTGACCAGTCTCCCAGTGCTGGACCCCGACCTGACTAACCAGCGGCTGCTGTGAGATATGAAGGGGGCAGCCATCAGTGAGGTTTAGGGGAGCTGCCTCTCCCTTCATATCCAGCTCCTCACGATGAGGTTATTGGGCTTCCTACCAGGGATCTCTCCATGGACCCTGCTCAGGCCTCCATCTCCTATATCTGTCGGTGGCTAGTAGGGGGGTGATGGATCTGCTGAGAGAGACAAGGGGCTCTCTCTTGGTCCCCTTAACATGGTGTTTCCAGGATGCTCTTTGCAGGGTGGGAGTGGGACTCTGTTAACTATGATCCACCCAGAGCTTGCATTTGATTGGCTCCCCTCCCCCAAAAAGAGTGGGGCTGAGAGTGGGACATCACGTACTGAGTGTTGGACTCTTGCTCTTTCAGGGGACAGTGACCTTCGAGGAGGTGGCTGTGTATTTCACCAGGGAAGAGTGGGCTATGCTGGACCCCACTCAGAGAGCCCTCTACAGGAATGTCATGCAGGAGAACTATGAGAATGTGACCTCATTGAGTAAGGATTCCCATCCCCTTGGTTCTTGAAATAGGAAATGAAGAGATAAGGTTCATGCGAACCCCACAATGCCACCTCTACTCTGCCCTGTTTCAGCATCACCCCAGTATGCCAGTGATACACACACTGCCACAGGCCCTCCCCTGCTGCAGAACATTTTGGGAACAGAGCACAGGAGCCATATCGCACAGTGTGAAATAGCTCCTGTTTGCTCAAGTGAACTTCTTTGAGATGGGACGACCATATCTGCATGGAGTATTCGAGATGTGGGCTCACCATGGATTTATATAGAGGCAATAGGAGATTTTCTGTCTTACTATCTATCCCTTTTTTAATGATTCCCAACATTCTGTTCACTTTTTTCACTGCTGCTGCAGATTGAGTGGATGTTTGCAGAGAACTATCCACAGTGGCTCCAAGATCTCTCTCTTGAGTGGAAACAGCTAATGTAGACCCCATCATTCTGTATATATAGTTGGGATTATGTTTTCCAATGGGCTGCAGTATGTGTTATCCTGACATCTAGTACTGCTGAGATCCTGAATTCAATGATATCCCTGCCCTTCCTGTTCCCTTTCTCCACCGAACCCCACCAGCCCATGGTTACTGTTCCCAGCTTCCCCAGACTCTCTCATTGTCTCTGTCTGTGGACCTCTCTATCAACAAGAAGCAGTGCCAGGGAGACTTGCCCTCTCTCTGGAGTCTTTGATTTCTGGGACATAGATTTACTTTCTCTGTGTTTAGGAGACTCTTTAAAATTGAGTGTCTGTGATATTAACCACAGTGCAACCTGGACTGTTGAACAGCTGTGTCCCCTCATTTCTCAAGCTGGGGTGCGTTTTCCACTGCTCTACTGTGAGAGCAGCCACTCCTGGGCAGTTCACACACAGCCTCCAGCATGTAACTCACTCCCAGCTACACAGTTTTGAGTGCTGCTAGTCAGTGACTCACAAATCACAGTATCTCACAGGAGAACCCCAGAAAATTCTCTGCTCCCCGACTTTTCCCAGAAATGTGCATCTTTCCCTGTCCAGCATACTCCTGAACAACGCAAGCTCATATGAAGTCTGTCATTTAATCAGTGGAAAATGACATGCGCCAGCCTTGTTATCCCAAATGGAGTTTCCAACACACTTTAACACAAACACACTGGTTAGATAAAGAATAAAACAAGATTGTTAACTATCAAAAAACATATTTTAAGATACAGATAATGAGGCATAAAGCTCAGAATTGTTTACAAAAGAAATGCAAGTTAAAACACAAACTAATGTCTAAGTTAACAAGCTGAAACGGATTCAAGGCAAATGTTTCTCTCAATCTGTGCTAAGACAGGCTGGTTTTCCTTTCAGCCAGGACTCGGCCTAACCCACCCCTGCCACCCACATTCAGTTCTTCAGAAGTTGTCATGAGCAGAGGGAAAGGGCAGAGAGAGAGAGTCTCAAGCATTTTCCTCACCTCTTTTTAGAATTCAGTCCTTTATACTAGAAGCCACTTCAGTTCTCAGCTCAGTCACGGTGACAGGCTGTCTGTTGGAGATGTGAGAATTGTGCGGGAAAGTCTACAGAAAGAATTTTGGAGCTTTGGTCAAGCTAGTAGGCCTAAAGTATTAGCTGAGCTTGTTTCTCTGTGTAAAGGGCAGAGAAAGGCAAAGTGGAATGGAAAGTCCCCAAAATTGGGGAACAATGGCTTAGTGTGCTGAAGGGGCCTAAGTAGGTGAAGTGGAAAGTCCCCAAACACACTGATTTGCAATAACCGAGATTGTGAAACATAACCACAATGGAAGTGTTAGAAAAGTCAAACTACAAACTAGACTAAGAATAACAAAAAGAGGATAGGCCGAATAAGGAAAACCGATTGTTCAGCTTATTTTTGACCTGCATCATATTTTGCAATATATTCCAAATAAGGTAATTAATGTGCAACCTATGTGTTTGTGGTTTTAAGCTTTAAAAGGCTTGTGTGATTTTTAGCTCATGGGGACAGTATTCCAACAGCTGTCCGCCCCTGCATGCTTGTAACCAAGAAAAGAGCCTCAGGCTGAGCTGATTCAAAATCAGTCGTGTGGTCATTTTCCACAACAGCTTCAAGAGGTCCCTGTGATGGAATGTAAATGTCTTCTTCACACCTTCCCCATGCAGGAGAATGGCTTTTTGACCAGCTGTTTGCCTTGCTGTCTCTGAGGAACTGGTCTGTGGGTGTTCCCCAGAACTGTAACTTTTTCAGTAATATCATACTGTAGAATCTCATAACTTTACATACAGTGTTACTACACATTTTAACAGGAGGATAATATTCCGTAGGCTATAGGTTTTCAAATGATACCTCACAAGCCATGCTGGGTACAAAATTGATCATAATTTTCTAGAAGAGTGAACACAGGGGTGCAGACTGACACAGTGTCTGTGTGTGTGTTCCCAGCAGCTTTGTGGGTATTTCAATCCCTCTAAGCATAGTGTTCGGCATCTTCATGGACCTGGGGAACTGGTCCTGGAAATTCACTGGTTTACCAAGTGTGACACTGTATGGAATTCTGAGACACTTTCATATTAATAATAAAATAATAAAATCTGATAAAATTGCAATAAATCGTGCTAGATATGCCATGGAAGGTGTCAGGGAAAATGTTATGATTTTCCAAGTATGATCATTTTGTTTCTATGTTTCGATCACTTTTGTCTTGTGAGTTATAGATATGTAGGGTATATCTGTATTTCCAGACTTGGGCAGTGTTTCTGGGTGACACCTCCAGACATATTGGCATCAACACTGCCTAGCCTGTTTAATGGCTCATTGAGGGTCATCAGCTGTCCAATGAGCCCATGGAAAGGACCAAGGGGATACACCTATTGAGTCAGCAAGACATTCCCGGGTAAGCCTGTGTAATGAGAACTCCAAGGCTTTTCCATGCCATATACTGTGAATCTTGTGTTTGGAACACAGGAAGAACAAGCCACATAGCAAAAGGAATATAAAGGGCAGCTGCATCATCTCCGTCTTGCCATCAATCCTCCTTCCTGCCTCTGGAGCAACTTCTCTACAAACTGAACCTTGGAACAAAGGACTGAATGAGCCATCCAAGCTGTGGATGTGTTCCCGACAGACTTTCACACCGGCAACTCACTAATACTGCTAAGAACCTGATCTATCCATTTTGGAATGTATCTGACTGCTTTCCCATTTAATTTCATTCTATCTTATTTCGTTTAAACCTTTAGTTTAGATGCTAAAGGATTAGCTGGCAGTGTGGTATTTTGGGTAAGATCCAAACCTATACTGACCTGGTAACGTGGCTGACCTTTGGGGTCAGAAGATCATTTTGTTTATGTGAGCAGTTTTTAAATAACCTCTCACTGTGCTGGATCTAGGTGCTGACTGGGAGTCAGAGAACTGGGATGCAATAAAGGAGGCTGTGTGATTTCTTTTTTCAGCTTCTCGATAACCTGTGTGAGTGATCTGTTTTTCAGCCTGCCCTGATCTTGCCATTTTCAGTGAGAACTGCCTCTGGCCCACCAGGTCACACTAAGCACTGAAGTTAAATAAACAGAATGTTTTTTATGACAAAGTCTTATGAAATCAACTGAACTCCTTTGTTTTCTTTCATCTCTGCAAGATTTCCTGTTACCCAGCCTGATGTGATCTCCCAGCTGGAACAAGGGGAAGAGCCATGAGTCCCAGACCTCCAGGGCTCTGAGGAAAGAGAGAACCTGAGAGCTCCCCTCACAGGTGAGAAAACAGTAAACCAAGTCAGAATCTGTAAGTGCCTGAAGGAAACATCTGGTATACCCAGCAAAGTCCTTGGGAGGTCTCTCAGTTCATTATTGTTCCTAGCAGGGGTCGTATCCTCAGGGTAAATATAGCTCATGGCTTCCTGTAGATCCTAGCAGATACCAGGCATTAGCTTCTTCCCTTCCCCCCTGCATATTTGGATGGGATGTGAAGGCTGAATTCATCCCCCTCCTCTGTCTTATTTAGGGGAAAAGTTTGGGGGAGTTCAGTTCTTGATTTTTATTTGACCTGTCTTCAGCGCTTGTTTTGGTTTGGTTTTTCCCTTTCCATCCCTGTTTTGAGGTTTCTGTCTCTATCGCAGCAGGTGATGCAATGACATGTGAGAAAGAGGAGCAGAATTCTGAGCAGGGAAATGTTGAGCAAGTGGATAAACACAGAGCATTATCACAAAGTTCGAAAAGGAATGTCTCCAGGAGTAATGAGGAGGGAAACTCCTTTGAGATTCAGCACAGACGAGAAAGAGAGCAAGGAAACCAGGCAGGGGAGAAATTGGTTAAATGTATTTCCTGCTGGGGTATTCAGAAGGTCCTCATGGAAACCACAACACAACAGGAAATCCTTAGGCAAAAGAGAAAAAATACATGCACTAAGTGTGAGAAAAACTTCATTCACAGATTAAGCCTTTCTGTTCATCTGAGTATCCACACAGGGGAGAGGCCCTACGAATGCCGTGAGTGTGGGAAGACCTTCAATCGCAGCTCAGACCTTTCTAAACATCGGAGAATCCACACAGGGGACAGGCCCTACGAATGCAGTGATTGTGGGAAAACCTTCACTCACAGATCAACTCTTTCTGTGCATCAGAGAATACGCACAGATGAGTGGCCCTATGAATGCCATGAGTGTAGGAAAAGCTTCACTCACAGATCAGCCCTTTCTAGACATCAGAGGATCCACACAGGTGAAACACCCTATGAATGCAGTGAGTGTGGGAAAACCTTCAATAGCAGCTCAAACCTGATTACCCATCAAAGAATTCACACAGGGGAAAGGCCGTATAAATGCTGTGAGTGTGGGAAAACCTTCACTCGCAGATCAGGTCTTTCTGTTCATCAGAGAATCCACACAGATGAGAGGCCCTATGAATGCCGTTAGTGTGGAAAAACCTTCAATCGCAGCTCCAACTTTATTACCCATAAAAGAATTCACAGAGGGGACAGGTCGTATACATGCTGTGAGAGTGGAATATTCTTCATTAAGAGTTCAGCCCTTTCTTAGCATCAGAGAATCCACATAGGGGAGAGGCCCTATGAATGGTGTGAGTGTGGGAAAACTTTCTCTTGGCTCTCAGCCCATGTTAGCCATCAGAGAATCTGCCATGGAGATCAACATTGTAACAATCTCTAGTGCTATCAAGACTTTCTTTTCTTTAATACTTCTCCTGATTCTCACATAGTAACTTTTAAATCTCTTTGAACTCTTTGCAGCACCATTATCCCTCAGCTTGTTCAGATGAGTGGCCCATTTTTGCCTTTTGCAGTTCGCCCTCTTTTGAGATGGACCTATTTGTCCTTCCTATTGTACCACAAGTAATTTGAGTGTGCCCTTCCTATGAGGAACCAGGGAACGTCACATTTGTACCATTCTTCCTATTTCAAAGCTATTGTTAGTCACCAGTGATACAGACTGTATCATTGCCAGTTGTTCTCACGTTGCTCTGGGTTGTGCTGAAGAGCAGTAATATTGGGAATTTTTCAAATTAGATGTAAATGAAGAGGAGCAGGGGCAGGAAAAAAGTGTCATTTCAGCTTCCGTGACACTGGAAGGAGATGCGGTGACTCAAAGATTCCCTCCTTCTCCTTCACTGCAGAACTGTTACCTTTTGCCTGGGCCATGCAGAGTTTATGTTCATCACATTCTATCCATCCACTTCTCAAAGTGTCATGTGATGAAGCATTCTCTGTTGTCTGTGCTTGCAGATGATGTTTTTACTACTTTAATCCTATATCAGAATCGCTGTGACTGGAGATGAGTGTCAAAAGTCCTGGGAGGGGAATTCAAATGGATTCCAAATAGAGTGTGATCATTTAGAGTTTAAATCCCAGGTTCCATCTATTGTAAAGCCACTTCTGGCAAGAGGGCTGTTTTTCCCTTATTATGGGGATGCTAGAATACTAAAAAATTTGTAAATAACATAACTGACTATGGAGACAGGGATGAGGGAAGCAGGTTTGAATGGATCAGAGGACAATGTGGTGGGAGAATCTCTTGTCCCGGTTCTGAATAATCAGACGTAACCTGCTCCGGAATTTCACTTGACACTTTCTTTGTAATGTATTCTTTCTCTGTGATGTGGGTTTCTATCTTTCCTGAAGGCTGTGTTTGGTCACCCAATTGGATATTAGTTCAGTTTGATACGATGTAACTCAGATTTATTGAAGAATTTAAGACAATGACCCTTTCCTAACTCCTCATTTATGATTTCAGCTTTGCTTTTTCCCCATCCCTCAGTGATGACATGGAGAAATTTGGAGAGCAGTTCTATCAACAGGAGTGAACTCTCTAATTTACTGGACAAGCTAACAAAGAAACAGCAGTGATTTAAAATCTCAACTCAGAAATGGTGAACAACAGCATAATCCCAGCTAACTGAAGGAAGTGCATATGATCACAGTGTATTTCAGTTGTTTAAGGCAATATTGTCTCCGAGATCTGGGAAGAGAATTCCATGGTAAGTGGTTTTGAACTAGGCAAAATGCTGATGTGTTTGGTTCCCAAAGCTTTTGTAACCCAGGCCCTGCAGAAGATCACTCCTAGCTAATCCTATGCTATGGGAAATGCAGCCGTTCATGACACAGATGTTGAGGAAATAGAAGTGGAGTTTTTGTCGAATTTATCCTTTGCAGGTTCTAAAGATGTGTATAAAATAAAACCAGTGTTGAAAATGTAATATCTTCAGAAAAATGCCCAATTTTTAATAGAATCTCCAACTCTTCTAACTAACGAATATTCTGATCCAGGCCTGTATCCAGTCCCTTTCCTGGACCTGTGCCACTGAATTAAAGAAAAACTGGGTATGTTTCAGGAAGCCATTCCTCATTAACACCGCTGAGATTTTAAGTGGTTTTGTAAAGGATTCTACTTCAGAGATGTGTAAATTTCCCCTATTCAAGACCAAGGATTTGGAAAGAGCTGAGGTTGAAAGAGTCCACACCCAGTTCTTGGTTTCCACCCAAGTAAAGGAAGCTATGGTGACCCAAGGAAAATTGTTTGTACAACTTCGCTTCCTACTTCAGTGTCCCTGATTTCACTTCCAAAGTATGCCAGGGTTAGATTGAGAAGAGTCATCATTCACTGTCTGGATGCAAAGAGAGAGTGCTTCATAGGACATTCACTCCCTGTGGATCCCAAACTGGCTGCCTGGCTGGGTAACAAGGACTTTCAGGCTGTAGAAATGATGGTAACCAATGAGGCAACGAATTTGTCAACCTCCAATTTCAGACTTCCGGATACTCGCATGTTGAGTCCTGATACTATGGTTTTGTGTGTGATGCTGTGGCTACACAATTAAGCTGATGTTGGCACAGCTGCACCAATGTAGCTGCGCTGCTGTAGCACTGCTATTACAGATGCTCTAAGCCAGTGGGAGAGATTTCTCCCATCGGACTTGATTAGTCCAGCCCCCGCAAGCAGCTGTGGCTTTGTTGGCAGGAGAAGTTCTCCCGCTCATATGGCACTATCTATACCGGGGTTTAGGGCTGTGGAACTACGTTGCTCAGCTGTGTGGATTTTTCACACCCCTAAGCAATATAGTTATCCCGATAAATGTCTTTAGTGTAGACCAGAGAGGTTTCTCTTGTGCTTTATGCATTTACATTACTTCTCTACCTCCTCCTACTTTGAAAGATTAGAAAGTGTGAAAAGAGAGGTATTTTTTTCCATGATGCAAAGATTCTGACATAGAAGAGCCTTTCTACCAACACGTATGGCAGAAGATCCTGAGATGTATGAACTCACAGAAGTGGTTGGGTTCTACATTGGGACAAACCACAATAAGAACCAGGGTTCAGTTGTTGGCAATGGGGATTAAAAGAAAAGTAACATATGACAACAATTTGTGATCTTTGAATATGTTGTTGTTACCAATTAAAATGAAATTATGGGTGAAGTTATTGGTTAAAGAGTAAGAGACTGTGTGATAATCTGAATTATTTTGGAAAACTGAAAGTTGTCTTGTTTTTGTTAGTCATACAGGAAATGATGGGTAATCTTGAAAAGTTAATTTGATTTAATTTACCCTGGTTCCTCAACTGTTGCTACAGCTCTAGTACCCATCAATAGAAAGACTGAGAGAAATGGAGAGTTCCAACCATTGTCCTTTTAGTATCTTATTGTTTCTCTCTCTGTTTTTTGTGCTGGCCTTTCTCTTCTATCATTTTCTGCCTTTGTTTAGTTGATAACAGTTGGTTTCATTCACTCACATTTGTTTGTTTAAATCTCTATCCGTTAAATAATTGTTTTGCTTGTTCAATAACTGTACTCAAGTGCTGCGTGAGATACTAGTTTTTCTGTGGACCCTTGCTACTGTATCTTGGGATACATCAGGAAGAGAAGATTTGGGATTTCACCAAGTATCTGGTGATCTGGGCTGGACCCCAGAGGTGGACAAACTGAAGGAACTCAGGGGTTGGGGTGGCTGCTGTAGCTCAGAGGAGCGTCCTTGAGTTCCAGCAGGCTGGTGAGTTTGGTCACTATCATCCAGCTGCCAAATGCAAAACTCCCTCTTCCTTGTGGCAGGTGGCAACAAGGAGACTCACAGCCCTCAATACCCTGAGAAAGGTCACAATGTGTCTCTATGTTGATCCACCTGTCAAATTCTCACAGGGAAAGCTCCCAATAGCACAAAAGTCTGCCCTATGAAATCATGGAACATGTGCACTTCGCTCTGTGAAAGCATGTAAAGAATCCAAGTGCTGGAGGACAGGATTTGGGTCCAGAGTGACCTAGACAAATTGGAGGATTGGGCCAAAAGAAATCTGAGGAAGTTCAACAAGGAGAAGTGTAGAGTCCTGCACTTAGGACA
The DNA here is from genome assembly GCF_025201925.1 of Gopherus flavomarginatus. Classification (NCBI taxonomy): domain Eukaryota; kingdom Metazoa; phylum Chordata; order Testudines; family Testudinidae; genus Gopherus; species Gopherus flavomarginatus. Next base: position 45,635,614 of record NC_066625.1, on the reverse strand, counting down.
GAAGAATCCCATGCACTGCCACAGGCTGGGGACTGACTGAATGAGGGAGGATTTGATAGCAGCCTTACACTATCTGAAAGAGCAGGATTGTGGACTTTCTCCTGGCCACTTTTGCTGGGATGGGCAGGCAGCCTGGAAGCCTTTCTATAAGAGAATTGGGAACTGAGTTAGAAAAACCAATGTGGAAACCAGAATCTCAGGTTTAGACTCATTTGTTTATAATATTAAATCTTCAATTCTAGTGTCACAGTCAATACAATTGCTTCTGTCTGATAGTTGCCCAAAGGGAAACTTAACTTCTCTGCAAAGCGAGTGGAGAGAAAACACTTTTCAGAGGCCAAGAGAGACAAGGCGAGTGAGGGTAAGAGCTTGTAGAGGACCAACCTCTGTTGGTGAAAGAGATAAGCTTTGGAGCTAACCCAGCACCCTGCTTCAGTTTTGTGTAGCCTGAAAGGTCGTCTCTTTCCTAAACAGCAGTTAGAACATAAGAACAGCCATACTGAGTCAGACCAGTTCATCTAACCCACTGTCCAGTCTTCTGAAAATGACATGGATACAACAACACCGCAACCAAGGTTAAGAGTCAATGCACGTGGGAGAAGCATCTTGTGTTTCATTCCTTATGTGCTAGTCCCATTGTGTTGCCATCTCCTTTTCTTTCTTTCTGTTAAAAGCTTTGGTGTTTTGCACAGTAACATTATTTCCCGAGAAGAGACCCAGGAGTGGTGGCTGCATTCTGGTACCAAACAGTCACTAGAAGGGGGCAGACAAAGGCCTTTAGGACGAGGCATCCCTCACTGTCAAAAAATCATCTCGCTCCTGCAGATGACTGGCAGCCTGAATTTGTTCCTTATCCTCCTAGAGTCTGGGGGGCTGGAATCCGAACTACCCAGCCCCTCCATATGTAGCAGGAACAAACATAAACCTTGTCTTTAAAACAAGCTGTCCTCTTCCTTCTCAGGGAAGATTTTTCTATGAGTGAAGTTGAGTTTCAGTTCCCCTCTCCTGGGGTGGGGCCAGCTCCTAATGAGCTCTGTTTTCACCTTTGCCCACTTTCAGTCACTCTGGGATCTGAACTCTGCTCCCTGCCGTGAGGCACCTTCCAGCCCATCCACCCTGTTCATTAATTCCATGGTCATATATCACCCCCTTTACCCACACACAGAGCCTGCAGGAAAGCTACTCATACTAGATGCATTGGTGCTATAGTGTTGTGCATAGGTGCTGTCCAAACAGTTAATCTGTGTTTGAGTCCCAGCCAGTGCAATAATGGTTTTTTGTCTTCTGTCTTCTCGTCTGGAAGTGGTTTAATTTCAGTCACATTGTGTTACAATCACATCCATAGAATGAGACAATAAGTGTGTCAAAGTCCAGCAGGTCATACACGACGGAGGCACACAAGGGGCTGGAATGTTTTCATCTGAGAAAGACAGAACACTTGGAAACCTGCATCTCCCATCCCCTGGCCATCCGTTTTATGATTCCAGCTGTGTGAGCTGTTTGTACGATGTTCCGGCATGATGGGGAAATAAAGTTTTGAGTCAGTTTTTGCTCCTGCAGATTCCTTTGCAGTTACAATTGTAATGACATGAACAAAAGGGAGGCAAAATAAAAATAATCCCCAAATTGCAATATAGGTGGGGAAAGAGAAGATCATGGTTAAGACAAATACGTCAAAATAAAAATACTAAAAGGGAAAGGGGGAAGAGATCAGGTCTGTGGAGATCCCCTTGATATTTGAACTCACATTGTTCAAATCAAAGTTCAGACTTGACACTGGAAAACCTGCAACTACATGTCTCTCTGAACACCTGTGATGAGCAAGATCAAGTTGGGACACCGGTTCTGCTTCAATCATTTATTGTCTCTCTGTTCTCTCTTTCTTCTCCCCCCAATTCCTCGTATCAAATGTCTCTGCCTTTCTCCTCTTGCTCCCTCTCCCCCTGCCCTTTCCCAGTGGCAGCGACTCACAGGGCTTCTCCCCTGGTAGCTGGTGCTCATTATCAATCAAATAAATCAAAACACTTTCACCTGCAAGTGGATTTATCCCAGGACCCTCAGAGTCAGCAGCTGTTATACACCCACTGAGCTCTCTGGTCAGGTGTCCTAGCACTGGAAGCCTCCTGTGTAGATTCTAAAATAGCGTTTTTGCAGCAGGGGGCTGAAATATTGGACCGGACATTGTAGCTCCACCGTTATTTTATTGAATTGCTTCAAAACAGCAAGTATAGAAAGTCTCCTAAGTGTCAGGCTCTCTGCCATGGAAACAGCTGCCCCTGCTCTCCACGAGTCTTTGTGTTCCACCCAGCAACGTAAAAACCTGCTCCGAGCTGAAGGGGGGTCAGATAGTGACAGTAACGCAAATCTTCAGACTATTAACCCAAGTCCCTTCCTTTCTTGAACCCAGGACGTGCCAGTCACTTGTTAGCCATGGTATTATCTTCATCTTCAAATACCTCTCAGGACATTTGACAGAGGGAGTGAACCCCCCTCATGGCTCCCTGTTGAGGCGTTGTACCGTACCAGCCCCTGGTGACTGTCTGGTTTTATACTCCTAGAGCTTTTTCTCTTCAAACCTCTTATCCTAATCTCTGGGCCACCGCCGCATTTCAGAGTTTAGAATTTACTCTCATCACCCTCGTATGGCACTTTCCATGTGAATGAAACAAAGCAATGGGGGAAGGTCTGTGGCTAATGAAAACCGGTGCTTTGGGTGAGGCCTGAACTAATAACCCCAGCAGTGCGCCTCCCTCACTAGCCAGTTGTATCTCTGTAGGTGCCGCATAGACAAGCTTGGAAAGTAGGCAGTTACCTGTGTCTGTGATTAACAAAGTTGGTGGCTATCTGAAAGGCTGATGGCTCAAACCCAGGTGAAAATAGAGGTGTTTGGCTTTTTTATGAAGAGAATCCAGTACATTTTAACAGGCAGGAAAATTTCACCAGATGTGTTGGTGGTATAGTGGTGAGCATAGCTGCTTTCTGAGCAGTTGACCTACGTTCAATTCCCAGCCACCACACTGAGGTGCTGTTTTCTCAGATGGAAACTAGTTTAATTTCCGTCACATTGTATCAGTTTATCAATGGAATGAGAGAATCAATGTCCTGCAGGTCATTAAACACCCAGTGAAAGAAGAAAGGGGCAGGACTATACTGTGAGCAGGTGGAGTCACCCTGGTATTACAATGTTTGTTTTTTTTCCCTTACTTCCCTCTCCCTTTTAGACTCAGAGCATTTCAAGTTAGAAGGGACCAGTGTGATCATCTAGTCTGACCTGCTGCACCTTGCGGGCCAAAAGAGCCCACTCACTCACTCCTGTAATAGACCTGGGAGGGGAGGCAGCTCTGTGCTCTGCCCCTACTCCAGGCAGCGCATGGAGGCCCTCTGCCCTCCTCCCACAATGGGTGTGCAGAGATGTGCCAGCAGCACTAATGTATCTCCTTGCCCACTCTGCCTCTGTCCCTCCGTGCCGCTCCCAGAAGTGTCTGGCATGTCCCAGCATCTCCTGGGGTGGGGGGAGTGTCTCCATTCGCTGCCTCTGCCCCGAGAACCAACTCCACAGCTCCCATTGGCCAGGAACTGCAGCCAATGGGAGCTCTCGGGGCCGCACCTGCAGGTAGGGGCACACGGAGACTCACTGTCCCTGCTGACCTGAGAGCTGCTGTCACAGGGTTGTGTGTACTGATCACTTCGGGAGTTGCAGTGCCCGGGGTAAGCACCATCCCTCCTGCACCCCAACCCCCGAGCAGAAAGCCCACACCCCGCACCCAAATTTCCTCCCAGAGCTTTGCTTGTCTTACTTTCACCCAGAACCATCCTTCCTCTCCTGGGTTGCAAGTAGCCATCCTTGGGAAGCCAAGAGGCAGGCACAGGATCCTACCTCCCAGCAGCCACCCGCACCTCTCCAGACTTTGCAGAATGAATGATGGCGCTCTACTAACCCGACTTAGCTGCACTGAGGGGCTTAGCTTCTGCCCTGCCTTCCTCAGCTCGACTTTCCTCTTTTGCCCCATTCTTGCCTCACTTACTCCTTTGGCAAGTCACACAAAGGAGGCCAGCAGGAAGAGCCGGCCTCCACCAGCCAACCTCCCAGGGCAGAGGACACCAAGCCACAAGGCTCCAAAAGATGACTGGCCCAGATCCGCTAGCTTACCTCTGCTGACGCCAAGGTTCTTTCTCAGCTCACTTTCCCACCCTCTGTCCTGCAAGGGTTGGGTTTATCACAGGTACATGCCAGTGGCAGCAGTAGGAACTTTGCTAGACAGCCAGGGAAGCTGGGAAAAGTAAGCAATTTTGTTTTTGCCTGGTTTTGAACCAGGGACTTTTTGCATGTTAGACAAACTTGACAAACACTACACTACAGAAACTCTGTCAGAGGACTCTACCCCTCCCTTCATAAGAGTATAAGAATGGCTATACTGGGTCAGACCAAATGTCCATCCAGCCCAGTGTCCTGTCTGCCAACAGTGGCCAATGCCAGGTGCCCCAGAGGGCGTGAACCTAACAGGCAATGATCAAGTGATCTCTCTCTTGCCATCCATCTTCTTCCTCTGACAAACAGAGGCTAGGGACACCATTCCCTACCCATCCTGGCTAATAACCATTCATGACTTAACCTCCATTAATTTATCTAGTTCTCTTTTAAACCCTCTTATAGTCCTAGCCTTCACAACCTCCTCAGGCAAGGAGTTCAACATGTTGACTGTGCACTGTGTAAAGAAGAACTTCCTTTTATTTGTTTTAAACCTGCTGTGCATTAATTTCATTTGGTGCCCCCTAGTTCTTATATTATGGGAAAAAGTAAATAATTTTTCCTTATTCACTTTCTCCTCATTATTCATGATTTTATATACCTTTATCATATCCCCCCTTAGTCTCCTCTTTTCCAAAATGAAAAGTCCTAGTCTCTTTAATCTCTCCTCATATGGGACCCATTCCAAACCCTAATCATTTTAGTTGCCCTTCTCTGAACCTTTTCTAGTGCCTGTATATCTTTTTTGAAATGAGGAGACCACATCTATACACAGTATTTAAGATGTGGGTGTATCATGGATTTATATAAGGGCAAATATTCTCTGTCTTATTCTCTATCCCTTTTTAAATGATTCCTAACATCCTGTTTGCTTTTTTGATTGCTGCTGAACACCGCATGGTCGTCTTCAGAGAACTATCAACGATGACTCCAAGATATCTTTCCTGATTAACTGTAACTAAATTAGCCCCCATCATATTGTATGTATAGTTTGGGTTATTTTTCACAATGTGCATTACTTTACATTTATCCACATTACATCTCATTTGCCATTTTTTTGGTCAATCACTTAGTTTTGTGAGGTCTCTTTGAAAATCTTTCACGGTCTGCGTTGGTCTTCACTAACTTGAGCAGTTTAGTATCATCTGCAAACTTTGCCACCTCACTGTTTACCCCTTTCTCCAGATCATTTATGACTAAGTTGAATAGGATTGGTCCTAGGACTCACCATTGGGGAACACCACTAGTCACCCTTCTCCGTTCTGAACAGACCGATGGGCGAACCTGGAGAAAGTGATGGCAGCCCTTCGATAGGTCAGCTGGCAGAGCAAAGGACTGGAGCCAGCACTCAGGAAGTCATCCTTATGTTGTCCTTCTGACTCCAGCTTGAAGGAGAGCTTCTTTTTCTTCCCCTTGCTGAGAAAGAGCAGGAGAAGAAAGAAAGATCAGGTGAGTCAACTCTTGCTTGGGAGCCACCCACTGAAAATGTAAAAACAAAAAAGTAAAGCCATAAAAGACTTCAAAGCCCACCAGGCCCAACCTCTCTTCTAATATGGCAGAAAAGCCACACATCTCCTGTCTAGGTAGGGACATCCTATTGCCCCACAAGAAGTGGAAGGTCATGTTCGTCCTCAGCAGCACTCGTGGAGCAGGGGGAAATACATGGGTGAGGAAATTCCCTGTAGCCGAAAGATAGGTCTTGAGCATCACAGCTTTGTAGGTAATTACAAGGTCCACTTACGCCACCGGCTGAGCCATTCCTCAGAGGCCAGCAACTGCTTCTCCCAGTTTGCGTTCCTCACCATGTACCCAACTAAATGCTAGAAGGCCCAGCTCATCAACCTGCCCACTCTTGCAGCCCTCCTCTTCCACCCTGACTAACAGGGAGGAGAATTAAACATCCCTCCTTTAGGCCTTTCAGCATTCCTGGGGACACCAACACTGCCCAAATGACTTTGGGCCAGTTGGTCAACCAATAGGGCTGCCTCCTAGGCCAGGCTGCAGCCCAGCTTCAGGACTCAGAGGAAATGGAGCTCCCATCCCTACCTACAGGACTCCAAGCATGGCCAGCCTTCTGGATCAAACATCCCCTCTTGTGCTCAAGTCACAACAGCTAGAAGGCAAAAGGCAGGCTTTCGTATCATATGAGAGAGCAAGACAGAGCCTTGGAAGACCCAGCAGGATTAGGTCACACAGGAATTGTCCTCAGATCCTACTGAGACTTCAACTCAGATTGCAGGATTCAAAGTCCTGAGGGTTGCTCTTACACCATGGGACCAATAGGGAACCCCTAGATCTCTGCTGAGTTCTGGTGTGGATGACCCTGTGGGCGCAGCCCTGCATTTGCTCACCAAGTTGTCATGTAACAGTTTGCTGCAACTCCCAGAGGCGTTTCTTAATCCAGACTGAGAGGCAAGTGGCCATGTGAGGAAGTTGCCCCTTCCATCCTAGGCAGTACATGGCCCTTCCTAGGAAAGACCAATTCCTGGAGGAAAAAAGACTGTTGTGAAATTACATCCTGAAAAGACGCCTTTTTCAGTTCCTGGAGAAATAGCATATAGGGAAATATTCCCTTTTCACGGACTTGAAGCCTGGACCCTCAGATTAAAAGTCTGACGCTCTACCAACTGAGCTAGCCAGACTCATAGAAAAAGGGGCAAGTTTGATGCAGAAGAGAAACTAGTCAAGAAAAAGAGGGCAGAAAATTTGCTACTCTTGCTTCTTTAGCAGCCCTAGGCCCATCTTGCTTCTCCATGTGGCACCCAGAGACATTCCTCTTTTTTTAGTTAAATATCAGATCCAGGAGAAAACACAGTTATACAAAGCAAAATAAAATTGACCTGTCTCATGCAGTGCTACATTGACCTCTATTCAGACTGAGCCTAAGGGAGGGCCTCGCTTCCCAATCAAACATGCCCTCTTGTGAAAGTCACAACAGCTAGCAGGCAAGAGATAGGGTACCATGTCATTGGAGAGAGCAAGAGGAAGCTTTGGAAATCCCAGAATAATTAGCTGGCAATAAAAGGACCCCACAATTCTACAGGGGCTTGAACTTTGATTTCAGGATTTACAGCTCTGAATACCTGCCCTTACACCATAGGACCAGCAGGGGACCTATTAAGTGAGTTTGACTTCTGGCATGAAAGACTCTGTGGGGACAATTTTTTCTGTCAGGAAATACCCAGTGGGAACTTGCCTTTCTGGCCAGCCCTACATTTGCTCAAAAAATCAGCACACAGCATTTTGTTGCAGGCCCAGAGGCCTTTCTTCCTCCAGACTGAAATGCCAGTGGACAGGTGAGGAAGTAGCACTTTCAGTCCCAAGCAGTAAAGAGCCCTTCCTAGGAAAGGCCAAGTTCTGAAAAGGAAAAACTGAAGTCAAAGAGAGTCCTCAAGAGATGCCTTCCGAAAATCTTGGGGAATTGTCCTTCTTCCTGACCAGGGACATGAACCCTGGACCCTCAGATTAAAAATCTGACGCTCTATCAACTGAGCAAATTTGATGCTGAAGAAAACCTATTCAGAAAAAGAGGGCAGAAAACAATACAGAAAACCTGATGCTTTCGCTCTCTTTGCAGTCCTAGCCCCAGCCTGCTCCTCCATCGGGCCCCCTGAGGCCTTATTCTTTTTTTAGTTAAATAGCAAATCCAGGAGGAAACACAGTTATACAAAGCAAAACGAAATCACAAACAGAAATGTCATTGGAAATACAAAAATTATAAAGGAAAACGCAATTCCAATCACTTTATCATGTCTGGGCCATTCCTGTATCGAGAGCACCTGCTAAGGGCCCTGTGTGCTTACGAGAAACCTGGAGAAACTCATACCACAGCCTGAACATGAAACTCAACTGCTCCCAGGTGCTGCAGTAAAACCCTTTTTCTGGTATGACGTTGCACTCCATACGATTTTATTAAAATATGCTAATGAGTGCGAATATAATGTAACAGGAATATGCTTTACGCATGTAAGGTAGCATTACAAAGTTTATAATCGACTGTGTGTGTTCATCGTATTTGTATGAACCGATCATTCTTGTATCTGAAATTAGAAATATGAACAATAACTCTGAGGTCCTGTTGTAATGATGCAAAATGTGGGCCATTAATAGTGGTTTGGACTCTTGATGGCTCCCATTAACCAGGACAATTGACTGTAGATGGCTCTGTCCTGCACCATCTGTGAGTCAGGCCAGGAAGAATGAAGGCTTGGGGTCTCACAGGACATGTGAGCATGTCACCTGGTACAGGAATCCAACTTAAACCTGGGGCTTTTCCCCAGGAGAGACACAAAAGATTACTGCCTTGTACCAAAGTTATATAAGGGGGTAGAACAGAAGAAACATGGCTGCAATCATAAGAAATCCCCTAGCTACCACCTGAGCTGGAACAAGGATTAAGCCAGGTGAAAAGATTGGGCCCAGACTAGAAATAAGCCTAGTCTGCAAAAGAAGCTTATTGGAAGATCTCTGAGGGTGAGATTTTATCTGTATTGAGTTTCATATTGTATTAGGTTTAGACTTGCATGTTTTTGATATATTTTGCTCTATGGATTATACAAACTCTATAGAGAAGGAAAAGTTAATGCCTTAGAAGATTCTGTGTGTGTGTGTGTTAGATGGATGCGAAGGTGTCTAGAAAACATTTTCCTGTAGTTTCTTTTCTCTGATTTCCTTTAGAAAATTTGAAGCAGGAAGGAAAATCCATTGTCTTCTGAGAGGCTTGAACTCAAAGCCTTCAGAGTATAAGACTGAGACACCACCAGCTGTGCTAAGAAGGCTTGGAAAAGATTTAGACTGAATGCATATAGAATCCTTCTGCAGCCGTGACCGAGCCAGGGGTGCACTGGAAGAAGCAGGGGGATATGGTGCCCAGATACCTTTTCTGGCAGCTAATAGATCCATTTTCCGTTACAGTGCACAATCTACTGGAATTCATGGCAGCAGAGAATGGATATTTCTAAGCTGAGCACCAGCTTCCACATTTCAGAACTTATTCTCCTTTTCCTAGTAGGGTACTTTCCATGTGAATTGGGCAAAACAAGTTGGGGAAGCTACAGGGGTAATAGAAACCAGTATTTAAAGTAAGGCTTGAACTCATAACCCCAGCAATAGCCCCTTTTGCACTAACCAGTAGCACCACTGCAGTTGCTTCTGAGGCAAAGCTGGGAAGCAGGCAATTATCAGTCTCTGTGGTTCACACCTTTGCCTGGTAACTGAAAGGCTGCTGGTTCATACCTAACTAAAGATGCAACTTTTCAGCCATGAGACTCCAGGATATTTTAACAGGAAGAAAATCTCCTCATTTCTGGTTTAGCCCCATTTGACCCCTTCTGCCTGTCTTCTCCCCCACACCATCTCTTTCCTTCCCCATTGGGGCCATACAGAGAGGAGCCCCAGTCACTGAGAAGTTCCCTTTTCTCCTTCACAGAGGGCTTTAACGCCCCTTATCTCACTCAGGCTCACAACTACCCAGAGTTCAAGAACTGTCCATGTTCCCATTGGACAGATGAGGGGAGACTGAGGCCCAGAGAAGGGAAGTGACTTACCCAAGGGCCTACAAAGCAAAGCGGTGACAGAGCCAGAAAGAAAAGCCACCAGTTCCGACTCCTGTTCTAATGGACAACAAACCCCCCAGAGGCAGGGATAGAGCCCAGGACTCGAGATGGTGGGGAAATGTCATTCAAACTGTTTCTGTCAGAAAATCCCATTCAGACTAAACGAGTTTGTTTCTCGAAATCATAACAAGTGGGATAAAAGTTCTTTGCAAAAATATTTTGTTGCAAAACAAAAGTATCTCCTGTCTGTCACAGTGCGTTAAATTGTCTTGTCGCACACAAAGAGGAGACACTTAGATCTCAAACATTAGATAAGATGCTTCAGTCTGAGCTAAGTCGTTGCTGCTCTTAACAATTTCAAAATAAAAACATACAAATCAGATAGACTATTTCAGCTATTCTATTATGTGTTAATCTGCTCTGAGTAAACGTGATAGGACACCTCATATTATGCCCTACTCCAATGACACTCTCCAATGGATCCCCATCCTCCATCCACTGCGAGGTAGGTAGGAGCAGATCATTATTATCTCTACTTGAAAGAGGGAGAAGGTAAGGCTGAAAAAGGAGAATTGACTTGTCTTATGTCACACAGCAAGCCAGTGGCAGAGTTGGGAATTGGACCCAAGAGCCCTGGTTTTCAAACTAACCATCGGAACTTGAATTTCAGACATTGAATGACCTGAATAAAGTGCTCTCAGATGAGCTCCAGACCAACAACAGTGCACAGTAATTATTCAGCAAGTATTTAAGGAGAACTGCAATGAAATGCTCAGAATCATGAACTGCTCAGAGACAATTAATGCAGAGAAGCAGCAAAATTTGTCGAACATAGAACTGGTTCTGACTTATTTCCTTGATCTTAAAAGAGAATAACAAGGACCTGAGTCTCCTCCCTGCCAATCAGGGTAGAGCCTGAGGAGGGGAGGCTGAGGGTTCTCACCAGAGAGCACAAAGGATGGGCCAGGTCACCAGTGGGGATCACTGTCAGAGCACTATTTCATCCCCACAGTTTTGGATGGACCACCCACAGTGGGAGCTGCAGAGCACTCCTCTGCAACACACACACACACACACACACACACACACACACACACACACACACACACACACACACACCCTGGTGTTAGGAGGGGAACAGGAGAAAGGACATAAGAAGCAAGAGACAAAGAGAAAGGAGGGAGGGAGGGATGGATGGAGGGAAAGGTGAAACAAAAAGGACAAACCCTAATGTTCCCAGTGATTCGAAGGGACAAAATCCCAGGCGTGGAATAAAATTCTGCCTCCTTAAGCTCGTGTTTTCACTGCCTAGAATTCAACTCTCACCAGATGTATCAGACTGAACAGGTTTCAGACCTCCAGGAGGCTCTTACCTTCTAAACAGGGACGGCTCTTTTCTAGTAAAATCACTAAAAGGGAAGGAGAAAACTCGAAAGAGGTTCCTCCTGGCATTCACGGTCATGAACTCAAATACTCTCTCAGTCCTCAAAGAGAGATAGGTCTCTGAGGTTTCCCTGGCCCCTCACCCCTGTCCTGCCTGGCTGATGTCAGCATCACTCTGTGAGGTCATCACCTCCCCACCACCTCTGACCAACAGTCTGAGGTGCTGAAAAAGGCCTTTGTGATGTCACTGCCACAACCCTCCCTTGCTGGGCTAATGTCCTGCCCCTGGCCAGGCTCTTTGCAGGTTTGAGCTACTCCCTGTGGATCACCCCACTCAAGAAGCGTTCGTTCTAGGAAGCAAGCTGGCTAGACAGGAAAATATCAGACGCTGCTGCCAATGCTACACTCAGTTTTTCAGAAATTAGTCGACTTTATGGCCAGAAGAGACCATTAGAGCTTCTAATCTGACCCCCTGCATATCGCAGGCCTCCTGTATGACACAAGAGCTACTTTGGGGGCAAACACATTCCAGAAAGGCATCTAATCTTCATTAAATGACATCAGGAGATGGCAAATCCACCACTTTCCTTGGTAGCCTGTTCCTGTGGTGAATCATTCTCGCTGTTGAATATTTGTGCCTTACTTGTAATATGAATTTGTCTCTTTTTACCTTCCAGCGGTTGGGTCTTGTTATGCCTTTCTCTGCTCGATTAAAAAGCCCTCTAACACTCAATATTTTCTCTCCATTAAGGCCCTTCAACACTTCAGTGAAGTCACCTTTCAATCTTCTTTTGATAAGCTAAACAGACTGAGCTCTTTCAATAGCTCACTAGAAGGCATTTTTCTCCAGCCCTCAGAACATTTGGTGGCTTTTTGCTGCCCCAGCTCCAATTTCATATCATCTTTTTCAAACGAGGACACTAAAACTGGAGGCAGCATTCCAATATCAGTCTCACTGATACCATGTCACATCCTCTGACATTAATGACTTAATCTGTAACTGTATAGATCACCTTTGCGACCACTGTTCTAGACTTGCAGCCAATATTGTAGAAAAGTTGCCACGTAAGGGGTCTGTGAAGAGGTTCTGATTGACTGATTATAATGATGCTATCTCTAGATGTGTATCATTTTTGTAGTTGACGTTATGAATATTGGTTCTATGCTGTCCATATTTCAAACTCGTGCACTGCTTCTGGGGAACACTCAAGACAAGTTGGTGTCAGTTTTGCCTAGCCTGCTTGATGGCCCACTAAGGACCATCAGTTATACAATCGACCCATTGAGAGAAGGCAGATACACCTTGTGACTCATCAAGGTATGCAGGGACCTGCCTGTGGACAGAACTCAAAGGTTTTTCTATGCCACGTGCTGGATAGAGTGTCCTTGGGACAAAGAAAGCAAAGACCACGTGGCAAGAGACTATAAAAGGCTGATGCCTCATCTCCATCTTGTCTTCAGTCCTGCTTCATACCTCTGGAGGGACTTTGCTACAAACAAGCTTCAGCTCTGTACAAAGGACTGAATGCCCCATCCCAGTTGTGGATGGACTCCAGAGACTTGATTTGAACCTGCAGTTTATTCCATAGCTGCTACAGGCCTGAACCAAGAGCTTTGCCATTACTTCATGTGAAGGATTAAAAATCTATTTGCTGTTTATTTAGCAACCTGGTGCATGGATTGTGCCAGCTCTTTTCCAGACTCAAAGTCCAGAGTATGGTCAAGGACCAGAGGCCTAGCAAATAGTGATAAGCTAAGAGAAAGCTGGGGTAAACAGAAAGCCTTGCTTGCTAAAATAGGCCTGGTCAGCAAATTGCCAGGTGTTGGAGCTAAGAACTAAAGAATTGTGTCTTGTCAGAGATGCAGATTGAACAAAGAATCCCTGTTCCTATTGTGTTTATTTCTTCTGTAGGGAGACGTTCTTCCCAGAGATCCAATCTTGAGTTTATGAAAAGTTGTCACATGTCAGTATAAGATATGTCATTCTTCCACATCCCTTCCCAGGGACCAATGCCTGCCTTTAGACACACAGAAAATCTTTATTGCCATATACTTTCACTGTTTCTTTGCTTTAACCCCTAGGAATGTACCTGTTGGACAATCAAAGGAGTTGCTCCATTCCTATGGACCTCAAATCAGAATTCAACATAGATATTTTATACTAACAACATTTTATCAAAGTATTAATGAAATGTTAACTTGCTAACTTGAGACCATGGGTGGAGACATTATGTAATCTGTTAACTATTGGCTAATGTGCTTATCTTGTCTTGCTGCAAAACCTATCCCGGGGTGTGGAACTGCCTACCCCGTCACTTTCCCATGCTTGTGAAAAAATCCATATATTCTATTGTAATTAATTAATTAACAATGTCTCTGAGCCTAATAAGCAAGGTGACACTCCGCCAGCACTGTGTGTAATAAACTCCTATTTTTGACCTCTACTTGGTATAGATTTCTGTCTTTCTCGGACACCTGCTGAATAAAGAGAAGATTCAGGATCCAGCCTGGCTGAATGTGTGTCCTCTCCTCACAGCTTGGTGATCTTTTGAGGAAATGGAGAAGACTGCCTTTGCCTAGCTGTACATTGCTTGCAAAAGAAACAGGTCTTTTTGGTGACAAGTGTTGAAAGGAGGCACTAGACAAATGTGGAGACAGGAAAAATGTCCCCCAACTGAACTGGCATCTGTGGATGCTGAAGTCACAACACAGAGCACTAAACACTATTTGAGAACGGCTGGTGTCAGAAGAGTCTCTAACAAGGCCTCTTCCCCTCAGCAGGGGCCTCTCTGTGCACAGAACTCCTGGTAGCGTGACGGCTGCAGGCAGTGGAGAACTCTATTTTGGCATCTCTTTGCCTGTTTTGTGGTCAGCATCTGCAGTGGCTGTTAAAAGGTCTCTAGATAGTGATCTTTGGGAAGAGCTGGCTGAAGAGCCTTCCTACTAACCAGGAGAGCCTGGCTTGGCCTGCCAGTTCTTCCTTGCTGAACCTAGTGTGTCTGTTGGCTCCTTTTTTGTATCTCTTTTCAAAAAAAGAAAAGACCTGTCAGCAGAATCCTTCTAAGTGCTTGTTCAAGTCAGAGAGAGCCTTCTTTGCTGCTAAGTCTTGGTGCCATGGGGCATGCCTCATTGCTGTGGTGCCTCTTGCTGGCTATCCTGGTAATTAGTTCTGGTTCACCGGTGCACCTTCATCTAGTGGCATCTGGCTCCATCTGTTTTATCATTAGGACCCATGTCGCTCTCAGGACTTCAGTGTCCTCTTATGGACACAGCCCTCTGGCTGTGCCCCACTCAGTTCTCTCCCCCCTTCCCGGGGGCAGCTGTTCTCTACCTGGACACTTGCCTCAGTCGCCGGCTGCAGTCCAGGGTGTAGCCACCTGTGTCAGCACCTACGGAGGCAAAAATCGTGAACATCCAACCCTGCATCTGTTTCCCTGGACCACTTCCCCAGAGCCCCAGCACCTTCCTCTGCCTTTGTATTAGGGCCTCAGACTGGCAGTATTCGGCCAGAAGGTCACTCATGCTCCCCTTACCCACTCAGCACTACTCTGATCATAGTGCCCACCCTTTCCCTTCGCCTTTCCCTTCCCCGGCCCCGGCCCCAGCCCCAGCCAAACCTCCCTCCTTAAACTCCAAGCAGTGACTAACTCTTGCTGTGCTGAGCAGCCCTTTATATATGGGCTGCTCCAGCAAGCCTTCTCCTCATTGGCTCTCCCAATAAGCCCTTTCCTGATAGGCCGGGTTCTGCGCAGCCTCTGCAAGGCTGCCTTAATCTTTCTCCTGCTTGGTTGGGGGCAGACACCTCCCCACAGTTGGAAAATAGCAAATGAGAAGTTTAGAGCTGGTGGAAATGTTACCATGACTGAGAACTGAGCCGAGGTTGCTGCGACTGAAACACAGATCACTAACCGCTATATGATCACAGTGGCTGGCGGAAGAAGCACATGTTAGAAGCCTTCTGTCATCTCAGCTGTGGCTTTCTGTGCACAGAAATCCAGACACCTCAAGGTCTGCAGGTCTTGAGGGAAATGTGGAATGTCTGTACTTTAGAATTTGCAGGTGTTGTCCTGGACCATCAAATGGAACAGTTGCAAACTCTTTCTTGAGGCAGGTACCATGGCTTAGGTGGCTAAAGCACCTGTTTAGTAAACAGGCGGTCCTGGGTTCAACTCCCAGTGTTGCTTTCGTATATGGGTTTTGTCTCCTCTGCTCACATTTTCCTGTGTCTTCCTAGGAAACAGAAGAGACTTCCCTTGGTAGCCAAGTCATTGCTTGCTAAGGAAAAGGCTTTTTTGTAGAGAAGCATTGGAAAGAATCAAATCACAAGCCTGGAGTTGATGAAAAGGCTGCTGTGACTGGCATTAGCATGGTGGTTGCTTTGACTGCAATAGCTGCAACGTGAGAGCCTGCGCCACACATCCTTGTGATTCACTGGGGATGTCCACACGCAGATGTCATGTCACCTTCCTTCAGATAATCACTGATAAAAAATGGAGAAGTTGGGAGAAAAGTCCCAGAGAGTGGCATCGTGGCTAAGCTGGCTGACTCACCTGCCAGGTAAAGTGAAGGTTAGAGATGCAGCACCCAGTGGTGCCTTGCCAAATGTGTCCGCTCTTCCCATCTTTTGGTCAATCTTCTGAGGAAACACAGAAGACTGCCTCTGCCTTGCAATGCAAATACTTCCAAAAGAAACCGATCGTTTTTTCTGACCAGTGTTGGAAGGAGGCACCTAAGAAATGTGGAGACAAGGAAAAGGTCATCGTAACTCAACTTGCATCCATGGCTCTTGGGGCCACAACGCAGAGCACTAAGCACTGTATGACCACAGCAAAATCTAAACTTTACACCGTATTACACTAGGCAGTAGTTAGGTCAAGTATTTTTCTCACCCCACTGGATGTTACTCTCCTTAATACATAGAATTCCCCCCTTCATTTTCTCAGGATTCCTGCTGCTTCCAACATATGTAGGGGAGGACAAAGGCAAAACCATGATGCCACAGTCTCCTATTATATATCCTTAGTTCAAGTGTCTAGAAGACACTTGCCCAGACGTGTCCGGGTGGGCTCTGCTGAGTCACTAGGTTGGGGAATCCTCCTGGTGTGGTCTTGTGCAACTAAATCATAGACTTGAGCAGTCCCCACAGTATTGTGTTTGGGCATCTGTCATTGAATTGGAAATCCCTTAATTACAATTCCTCTGCTGATTCATGGTTGTTGAACTCCCTCTTTGGCAGAGGTCACTAGCAAAATTATAGCATATTTCAGTAACAACCATACAGCAAAATGCATAACTTCATACACCCTCATGCTATACATATTTGGACAGACTAACCGATTTCAGCAGATCATGACTTTTCATGTGATAACTGACATGGAATGGTTTGTATGACATATCACAGCCATATATGAATGATGAATATGTGAGCTACAGAGGGCTATTTTGAGGTACATCATGTCACAAAAGCCTCCAGAGACTGGTCTTTGGGAAGAGCTGGCTGAAGAGCCTTCTGAGTAACTGAGAGATCCTTCCTGGGCCTTCCAGTTTGTGCTTGTGAATTAAACTTGTCCGCTGGGCTCCCTTTTTTGTGTCTCTTTCACATAAACAGAGCAGAAGTTCTTGACCAATCCTTGACAGTGCTTGTTCAAGACACAGAGAGCCTCTGTGCTGGGGCAGGGGTAAAGGTGCAGGAGGTGGTCGGAGGGGGGATGCTTACCTTGGGCAGCACAGCTCCCAAACTGACCAGCACACACTCCCCTCCTGCAGTGGCTTCTAGGCAGTGGGATCCGGGGGCTGGTCAGCTGTGGAGTTTGCAGTCAGGACACAGGGATATGCCGGCTGCTTCCAGGAGCAGTGCAGTATGGAGGGAGGGGGCAGAGTGGGCAGGGAGCCACCTTAGCGCTGCTGGCACATCTCCGTGCATTGCTTGGGGAGGCATCAGGTCTCTGTGGGCTGCCTGGGGCGGGGCAGTGCCCGAGGGGGCTCTGGCCACCCTTTGCCTCCTCTCTCCAGGCTCCTAGTCCATTTTGCTGGCCGACAGGGATTTTAGGGTGCAGCAGCGCAGAGAGAAGGAAGGGCGAACCACAGTGGCTGCCTCCCCTAGAATTATTTGCAGTCGGGATTTCCCTCAACAGTGCCCCACAGGGGTCCGGGGTCAGCTCCAGCACAAGCCACACAGGAAGGCTTAATGCTCGAGCTACAGCACATGCTGGGCAGGCTTGAGGCTGGGCTCCCCATGGCAGGAGAGAAGAAGAAGACTTGGCCCCTGGAGGGGCAGGCTGGGCTTCCTGGATCCCATTTGCTCACAGCCAGGGCCCTGCCCCCACTCCCAAGTCGTCCATCGTGCCCCAAGGTCAGCCAGAATGGAGCAGCAGTTTTCACTGCACCAAGTCCACTTATGGCTTACAGGCAACTCCCAGACCCACCACAGCCCACCATCTTGGCCAGAAAGGAGCCTACTCAGCCTCGTCATTGCTTGTTTTCCTTTGACCCAGAACCCCCCTTCTTCTCCTGGGCTGCAAGGAGCCATCCCTGGGAAGCCAAGAGGCAGGCACAGGATTCTGCCTCCCAGCAGCCAATCCCACCTCCCCAGGCTTTGCAGAATGAATGGTGGTGCTCTACTAACCCCACTTAGCCACAATGATGTGCTCAGTTTCTGCCCTGCCTTTCTCAGCTTGACTTTCCTCTTTTGCCCCATTCCTGCCTCACTTCCTCCTTTGGCAAGTCACGCAAAGGAGGCCAGCAGGAAGAGCCGGCGTCCACCTGCCAATCTCCAAGGGCAGAGGAGGCCAAGCCACAAGTCTCTGAAAGGTAACATGCCTAACTTCTCTAGGTTCTCCAGCCTGACACCAAGGTGCTTTCTAAACTGCTGTCGGCACGTTCTGTCATGCAGGAGTTGGAGTTATTCCAGGGACAGGCCAACAGGAGAAGGAGGAGCGCCTTCCTGAACAGGAAGGGGATCTGGGAAAAGGAAACCAGCATGCTTCTGCCTGGCTTTGAATCAGGGACCTTTTGCGTGTTAGGCAAATGTGATAACCACTACACTACAAAAACTCCATCTGCTTGGCTGTTGCTCATCCTGCCACAGTCCGATGGACAAACCTACAGAAAGTGGTGGCAGCCCTTCAATAGGTCAGCTGGCAGAGCAGAGGACTGGAGCCAGCACTCAGGAAGTCGTCCTTACCTCGCCCGTGTGACTCCAGCTTGAGGGAGAGCTTCTTCTTCTTCTCCTTGCTGACAAAGAGCAAGAGAAGAATGAAAGGTCAGGTGGGCCAACTCGGTGCAGAAGCCCATGCTGTCTTTTCCTGCTGCAAAGCCTGAAATGAGGGACTCGTGGCAGTTAAAGGAACTGCTGCACCTTTCAAAAAACATCCCACCTGTGCACAAAGCTCGATAGAATAGCCTGCTAGTCTAGCACTCTCCCAACTGAACTACTTCAGCAGCTGCTAGGTTTTTTTTTGGCTCATTAAACCACATCTTCAGTCACTGATGGCCAATGAGAGAGCGACATCGCTTGCTATTTTAGCACTTGAAAATGCCATTGGCCAATCTTTGGATCTCTTTAATGCTGCGCTTCAGTTCATGGGTGAAAGGTGAGAGAAGCGACCTTTCAACTAAAGGCCTGGGGTTAACATCCTAACGCTGTCTCCTACTGTAACACTATTTAATCCTGGCCAGCCCTGTGCTGGTGACAGTTCCATTTCTAGATGTTAGTACGTTTCAGTTACAGTTAAAATTAAAAAGTTTCTATATGCTTAAAGAAAATGCATTTGTTCTATTTGCTTGTATATGGTATGAATAAATACAGGTTTACAGAACCTAGCCTGCAAATTTAGTATCTTATATGACAGAGAAAATCATGCATCGAAATTGTGCATTGAAATCATGAACTGAGCTACAAATGCAATGAAAAATAAGATACTTAAAATTTTAACATATGGGGGAGCACCGAAGACATGTCTTGCCGGGGGTACCACTTAGTCTAGGTCAGACCCTGTCAGGTAGAACAGGAATTAGTGTCACATGCCTATTTTCAGGCTGTAATCTGTGTGCACCCTGCTCTGCGGGAGGGATCGTGGTAGCCCAGACTCAGGGTTGGAACAGGCCCCTGATTGAGGGGGTGGCTGCACGGTTTACAGTGCTCTGATGTCTCAGACAATGTGTCTCTCCCAAAGCCTCAGATCTGCATCCCCAGAAGGCTCCTGCGCTGCCTCTGCTCCTTTCACCTTCTACAGCAAGGAGCAGCAGCAAGGGTCAGGGATGAGCCATAGGCACTAGGTTGGGGGCAGAGGCTTCAGGAGCCCAGAGTGTTTGCCAGTCTGGGCATTTTGGCTGAGACCTCAGGGACACATTGTGAGGCAGAATCCCAGGCATCTGTATGAAAGGAGCATAGGGACTAACAGCAGCCAGACTGGGTCAGACTGGGTCCATTTTGCCCAGTGTCCTGTCTTCCCATAGCGGCCAAAGCCAGGTGCCCCAGAGGGAATGAACAGAACAGGGAATCATCAAGTGATCTATCCCCTGTCACTCACTCCCAGCAAACAGAGACTAGGGACACCTTCCCTGCCCATCCTGGCTCAGAGCATGTCCTCCATGAATCGATTTAGCTCTGTTTTTTAGCCCTGTTATAGTCTTGATCTTCACAACATCCTCCGGCAAGGAGTTCCGCAGGTTGACTGTGCATTGTGTGAAAAAATACTTCCTTTTGTTTGTTTTAAACTTGCTGCCCATTAATTTCATTTGGTGACCCCTCGATCTTGTGTTATGAGAAGGAAAAAGTAATACTTCCTTATTTACTTTCCCCACACCAGCCATGATTTTATAGATCTTTATCATATCCCCCCTTAGTCATCTTTTCTCCAAGCCAAAATGTCCCAGTCTTATTATTCTCTTCCCATATGGCAAACACTCCATACCCGTTTCTGAACCTTTTCCAATTCCAATACATCTTTTTAAAGATGGGGTGACCATATCTG
Source organism: Gopherus flavomarginatus (assembly GCF_025201925.1). NCBI lineage: Eukaryota > Metazoa > Chordata > Testudines > Testudinidae > Gopherus > Gopherus flavomarginatus. The sequence continues at coordinate 45,615,452 of NC_066625.1, read as the reverse complement.
CAAGCAGCATTCAAGATGTGGGCTTACCACTGGATTTATACAGTGACAATAAGATTTTCTCTCTTATTTTCTATCCCTTTCTTAATGATTCCCAACATTCTATTTGCTTTTTGCCGGCCGCTGCACATTGAGTGGATGTTTGCAGAGGACTATCCACAGTGACTCCAAGATCTCTCACTTGAGTTGCAATAGCTATTTTACCCCATCGTTTTATATGTAGAGTTGGGATTATGTTTGCCAATGTGCATCACTTTGCATTTATCAACATTGAATTTTATCTGCCATTTTGTTGCCCTTTCACCCAGTTTTGTGAAATCTCTTTTTAGCTCCTCACAGGCTGCTTCGCACTTAACTACAGTCTGTAGTTTGGGAACATCTGCAACTTTTATCACCTCGCTGTTTAGCAGATCGTTTATCAATATTTTGAATAGTCCCAGTACAGACACCACTAGTTACCTGTTTGCATCCTGAAAACTGACCATTTAGTCCTACCCTTTTTTTCCTAGCTTTTAACCAGTTATTGATCCAGGTGAGGACCTTCCAGAGGTGAAAGGAAGCCGGTCTGGTCCGGTATGGGGTACCGGCAAGAGTGGATACGCTGTGCTAGCCTGGCTCAGGTTCCCCAAGCTGGTGATTTAAAGGGCCCAGGGCTCCCTGCAGAGGCCAGAGCCCCGGGCCCTTTAAATTGCCGCCTAAGCCCCCCTGCCGGAGCCCTGGGAAGCAAATCACTGCCGTGGAACGCTACTCTCTCCCGCGCAACGAACACAGAGCAGGGGCGATGGGAGCTTCCTTACAGTGTGTGAGGGGGCACTGTTGTCTGAACTGTGGTGCTCCCATGATACCCCTTCCCCAGGGACCCACATTCACACCACCCCTCCCCCGAGGCCACACCCACAGAACGCCTCTTCCCCCCAAGACTCCACCCTTCCCCCCACTCCATCATTTGTCCTAACAGCCAGTACAGCCATTAAAGAGTGGTGGGGCCATGGCCCTCTAACCTCCTGTTCCAGCACCCCTGACACAGAGCTAAGCAGGCAGCAGTGTGTGTGTGTCACAGAGGCTGCTGTGCTGAACTAAGCCAGTGAGGGAAACAGGGGCTGATGTTGGGCCTGTCTCCTTCCCCCTTCCTCAGGACTGGTTGCTTGCAGCAGCTGTCTGAACTTAGAGACAGTGTGCCCACACAATCCCTCTCCCCTCTCCCCACACACACACAGAAACACACTCGCTGCCCCACCAGGCACATTGCAGTTGAAAAGCATCTGGTAATCTAGTAGGATTCCCATGGAACAAAGGGATAGAGAAACTTGCATTATGTGATGCTGTACCAGCCCATGAGACTTTGCAAACCCTTCCCAAAGCACCCACAGCCAGTTGCACAGCTACCCACAATGCACTGCTCTCTGTGGCCATCCAAGAGGCTAGCCTGGATGTGCTCCTGTAACACAAGGGGCATAGTGTGGACATGCAACAGCTGTTTAATTGAAACACTTTAAAGCCATATTACCCAATAGCGTAGAGACAGCTTGAGAGTGAGACAAGACCCAGCTCTGTTGAAGCTGAAGAACCACAACTTCCTCTGTAGTTGGCAGGATTTGAACTCGTGCAGGGAGACCCCAATGGATTTCTAGCCCATCACCTTAACCACTTGGCCACAACTACTTGTGTGAGATGGATCTCTCACTACACTCCAGTTCTGTTCTCACTGAGTGATCAATTCCAATTGTTCCCTCAGACCAGCTTCCACAACACACATACTGCTGTGCCATTGTGTAAGTGTGTCCCTGGCTGAACTGCAAGAATTCCTGCTCATTTCCCTTCTGGCTGGAGCATGAGGAGAGTGAGTTTGTGGTCAATGACGTTCCTGTAGATTGTTGTCCATTTCCTGCCTTGATCATTCAGACAGTTCCTTTACCATCATGTCCCCAGCACATCAGTAATTGCAATAGCAGGGGGCAGGTTTTCTCTGGGGCATTGAGCTTTGCCAGGGGGTTGGTGGCTCCTTTCTTTCCTCACCCTGGAGTAAACTCAGCTTTTTATTCCATCCTTGATGTTTCAAGGAATAACAAGAGATGACCGAGGAAAGAGGTGGACAGGGTGCTGCTCAGGTGAGGGGCAGAGAGGTGCAAGTGGTGGGCAGGGCCGGTCTTATGGGTGGGGCAAAGAGGTGTGGGTGGTGGACAGGGCAGGTCAGGGGAGGGGATAGAGACGTGTGAGTGCTGGGCAAGGTGGGTCTCAGGAGAGGCAGAGAGGTGTGAGTGCAGGGCAGGGTGAGTCTCAGGGGAAGGGCAGAGAGGTGGGGGCAGCAGGCAGACCTTGGGGGCGGGGAGGGAGAGACACAAGGAGGCCTTCGGGGAGGAGAGGAGCAAGCAAAAGGTGGACCAGGAGGCCTCAGCCAACGAAAAAGAGCAGGAGTGGGAGGTGGCCAAATGAGAGTGAGAGCGGAGCACAGGTGGGGCTTCAGAGGGAGGAGAATGAGTCAAGGGGGTGGAGTGGACAGAACTGCCCAGAGGATTCAGGGTGCCTGAGGCAAAACAATTTTGGGTTCCCCTTCCATAAAAAAAAGTTGCAATACTATAGAATACTATATTCTCATGGGATCCCTGCAGGGCCTGGGGTAAATTGCCCCACTTGCCCCCTCCCCTGGGTGACCGTGCCCTCAGCCTCTCCTCGTAAGTCCCCTGCCCCCTAATCATTTTTGTTGCCCTCCCCTAGACTCTCTCCATTTGTTTCTGTAGTGGGAGGGCAAGAACTGGACACAATGCTCCAGATGTGGCCTCACGAGTGCCGAATAGAGGGGAATAATCACTTCTCTCAATCTGCTGGAAATGCTCCTACTAATCCAGCCCAATACGATCAGTTACTCATATTGAATGCAGACCCAGCAATATTTGATCAATTGGTTACTGTCCATTCAGGAGGTTATTTCCTACCTATTCATATAGAATGAAGATGCTCTAAGCAGAGGGGAGAGAGCTGTCCCGTCCATGTAGTTAATCCATCTCCCCAAGAGGTGGTAGCTATGTCACTGGGGGAAGCTATGTGGGTGGGTGTGCAAGCTGTGGTGTCTCCATGTATCTATAAGTTTAATCAAACCCCATTTTTAAAAGCACTGTGGTCTGGGAAGAGAACAGGAGATGTCTGAGGCAGGGCCTGTCCTTCAAAATCTTTAAGATCATCAATTTACCTCCACAGCAGCCATGGGGGTGTAACTCCGTAGTAGAGTGTTTGACTGAAAATCAAAGAGTCATTGGTTCAAGTCCCTTTGCCACCTTATAAACTTCTTCCTTCAACAAAATAATTGCATTTCCATTATGTTGAGGAGTTCCACTGAATAGGGATCCCTGAAATGAATGGAAACACTCAATATGTTCCTGTGCAAATGCATAAAAACCTAGCAAACATGTGACTCCACTGAAATCAGTTCCAATCCTCTAAAGAATTAAAGAATCCTTACTGAGGTGCAGGAAAAAAACTTCCCAGTGTGTAGAAAGAATAGTATATATGGCAGGCGACCAGCTTGGCTTAACACTGAAATCCTTGCTGATCTTAAATGCAAAAAAGAAGCTTCCAAGAAGTGGGAGATTGGACAAATTACCACGGAGGAGTATAAAAATATTGCTCAGGCATCCAGGAGTGAAATCAGGAAGGCCAAATCACACTCGGAGTTGCAGCTAGCAAGAGATGTTAAGAGTAACAAGAAGGCTTTCTTCACGTATGTTAGTAACATGAAGAAAGTCAAGGAAAGTGAGGGCCCCTTACTGAATGAGGGAGGTAACTTAGTGGACAGAGGATGTGGAAAAAGCTAATGTACTCAATGCTTTTTTTGCCTCTGTCTTCACAAACAAGGTCAGCTCCCAGACTGCTGCACTGGGCAGCACAGCATGGGGAGAAGGTGACCAGACCTCTGTGGAGAAAGAAGTGGTTCAGGACTATTTAGAAAAACTGGAGATGAGCACATGTCCATGGGGCCGGATGCGCTGCATCTGAGGGTGCTAAAGGAGTTGGCGGATGTGATTGCAGAGCCATTGGCCATTATCTTTGAAAACTCATGGCGATCGGGGGAGGTCCCGGATGACTGGAAAAAGGCTATTATAGTGCCCATCTTTAAAAAAGGGAAGAAGGAGGATCCGGGGAACTACTGGCCAGTCAGTCTCACCTCAGTTCCTGGAAATATCATGGAGCAGGTCCTCAAGGAATCACTTCTGAAGCACTTAGAGGAGAGGAAAGTGATCAGGAACAGTCAGCATGGATTCACCAAGGGCAAGTCATGCCTGACTAACCTAATTACCTTCTATGAGGAGATAACTGGCTCTGTGGATGAGGGGAAAGCAGTGGATGTGTTATTCCTTGACTTTAGCAAAGCTTTTGATACGGTTTCCCATAGTATTCTTGCCAGCAAGTTAAAGAAGTGTGGGCTGGATGAATGGACTGTAAGGTGGATAGAAATCAGGCTAGATCGTCAGGCTCAATGGGTAGTGATCAACGGCTCCATGTCTAGTTGGCAGCCGATTTCAAGCGCAGTGCCCCAAGGGTCGGTCCTGGGGCTGGTTTTGTTCAATATCTTCATTGATGATCTGAAGGATGGTGTGGATTGCACCCTCAACAAGTTTGCAGATGACACTAAACTGGGAGGAGTGATAGATACACTGGAGGGTAGGGATAGGATACAGAGGGACCTAGACAAATTAGAGAACTGGGCCAAAAGAAACCTGATGAGGTTCAACAAGAACAAGTGCTGAGTCCTGCACTTAGGACGGAAGAATCCCATTCACTGTTACAGACTAGGGACCAAATGGCTAGGAAGCAGTTCTGCAGAAAAGGACCTAGGGGTTACACTAGACGAGAAGCTGGCTATGAGTCAACCGTGTGCCCTTGTTGCCAAGAAGGCTAACGGCATTCTGGGCTGTATAAGTAGAGGTATTGCCAGCAGATCGAGGGATGTGATCATTCCTCTCTATTCGGCATTGGTGAAGCCTCATCTGGTGTACTGTGTCCAGTTTGGAGCCCAACACTTCAAGAAGGATGTGGAAAAATTGGAAACAGTCCAGCAGAGGGCAACAAAAATGATCAGGGATCTGAAGCGCATGACTAATGAGGAAAGGCTAAGGGAACTGGGCTTGTTTAGTATGCAGAAGAGAAGACTGAGGGGGGATTTGATAGCTGCTTTTAAGTACCTGAAAGGGGGTTCCAAAGAGGATGGACCTAGACTGTTCTCAGTGGTAGCAGATGAGAGAACAAGGAGTAAGGGTCTCAAGTTGCAGTGGGGGAGGTTTAGGCTGGATATTAGGAAAAAACTTTTTCACTAGGAGAGTGGTGAAGCACTGGAATGGGATAGCTAGGGAGGTGGTGGAATCTCCTTCCCTAGAGGTTTTTAAGGTCAGGCTTGACAAAGCCCTGGCTGGGATGATTTAGTTGGGGATTGGTCCTGCTTTGAGCAGTGGATTGGCCTAGATGACTTCCTGAGGTCCCTTCCAATCCTAATATTCTATGATTATATGATTAGATGCTCTAATGGTCTCTTCTGGCCAGAAAGTCGACTAATTTCTGAAAAACGGAGCGTAGCATTGGGAGCAGCATCTGATGTTTTACAGTCTAGCCGGCTTGCTGCCTAGAACGAACACTCCTTGAGTGGGGTGATCCACAGGGAGTAGCTCAAACCTCCAAAGTGCCTGGCCTGGGGCAGGACACTAGCACAGCAAGGGAGGGGTGTGGAAGTGACATCACAAAGGCCTTTTGCAAGACCTCAGACTATTGGTCCAAGGTAGTGGGGAGCTGGTGACCTCACAGAGAGATGCTGACATCAGCCAGGCAGGACAGGGGCGAGGGGCCAGGGAAACCTCAGAGACCCCTGTGGCTTTGCGTCAGCAAGTCTCCTTCTCCAGGTCTCTCCTTGAGGACTGAGAGAGTATTCAGGTTCACGGACATGAGCGCCAGGAGGAACCTCTTTCGAGTTTTCTCCTTCCCTTGTAGTGATTTTACTAGAAAACAGCCGTCCCTGTTTAGAAGGCAAGAGCCTCCTAGAGGTTTGAAACCTGTTCAGTCTGATCCATCTTGTGAGAGTTGAATTCTAGACATGGAAAACACGAGCTTAAGGAGGCAGAATTTTATTGCGCACCTGGGATTTTGTCCGTTAGAATCACTGGGGACATAAGGGTTTGTCCTTTTTGTTTCAGCTTTTCCTCCATCCATCCTTCCCTCCTTTCTCTTCTTCTCTTGCTTCTTTTGTCCTTTTTCCTATTCCCCTCTCAACACCAGCAGGTGTGCTTGTGTGTCTGTGTGTGTTGCGGGGGAGTGCTCTGCAGCTCCCACTTTAAGAGATCCACCCAAAAATGTGGGACGGAAATAGTGCTTGGGCACTGATCCCCAGCAGTCATCTGGGCCATCTTTTGGGCTCTCTGGTAAGAATCCTCAGCCTCCCATCCTTGGTCTCTATCCTGATTGTCTGAGCAGGGGGTTATTGACAGGGAGGAGACTCAGGTCCATGTTGTTCTCTTTTAAGACCAAGGAAATAAGTCAGAACCAGTTCTATGTTTGACAAATTTTGTTGCTTCTCTGCATTAATTGTCTCTGAGCAGTTGATGATTCTCTCTAACATTGCAGTTCTCCTCAAATACTTGCTGAATAATTACTGTGCACTGTTGTTGGTCTGGAGCTCATCTGAGAGCACATTATTCAGGTCATTCAATGTCTGAAATTCAAGATCCGATGGTTAGTTTGAAAATCAGGGCTCTTGGGTCCTATTCCCAACTCTGCCACTGCCTGGCTGTGTGACCTAAGACAAGTCAATTCTCCTTTCTCAGCCTTAGCTTCTCCCTCTTTCAAGTAGGGATAATAATGATCCACTCTTACCTACCTCATGGTGGGTGGAGGATGGGGATCCATTGGAGAGTATCACTAGGAGTAGTGCATAATATGAGGTGTCCCATCACGTTTACTCAGAGCAGATTATGACATGATAGATTAGCGGAAACAGTCTTTTTTATTTGTATTTTTTTATTTTGGAATTGTTAAGAGCAGCAACGACTTAGCTCAGACTGAAGCATCTTATCTAATTTTCAAGATCTAAGTGTCTCCTCTTTGTGTGTGATGACACAATTTAACACACTGTGACAAACAGGAGATGCTTTTGTTTTGCAACACAATCTTTTTGCAAAGAACTTCCATCTCACTTATGATTCTGAGAAACAAACTGGTTTCGTCTGAATGGGATTTTTGGACAGAAACGGTTGGAATGAAGTTTTCCCACCATCTCAATTCCTGAGCTCTATCCCTGCCTCTGGGGGGATTTGTTGTCTGTTAGAACAGGAGTCTGACTGGTGGCTTCTCTTTCTGGCTTTGCCTCCGCCTTGCTGTGTAGGCCCTTGGGTAGGTCACCTCCTTTTTCTGTACCTCAGGCTCCTCCCATTTGTCCAATGGGAACAGGGACAGTTCTCGAATTCTGGGCAGTTGTGAGCCTGATTGAGAGAAGGGGTGTTGGAGCCCTCTGTGAAGAAGAAAGAGGAGTTTCATGGTGTTTTAGCACCAAGGAATTCTAAAGTGTGCTAAAGTGTCTAGCCTGTGGAAACAAGAAATGGTCGGGGCAAACTTTTTAACCACTGCCTTTTTAAAGCCCTTTCAAGGATGTGAGTCCCTATCTTTTAGGTACCTGGGGTTCTTTGCCAGCAGGAGAGAAGAGGTTCCTGCTTCCGTTTTTGTGGCCTTAACAAACCAGGTGTTGTGCCCCAGTTCTCGTCTGAGATCCCTGAACAAGAACATCTTCCCATCCATGAACAAGACAGGACCTATCTTTCAGAGGGGAACAAACAGACCCCTGGGACTTACAGACTAGCTAACCTGACTGCCATAGCTGGAGAGATCCTGCAATACATTCTTAAACACTCAGTTTGCCAGCAGCACCTACAGAATAATTTGGTTCTTAGGACGAGTGAGCATGGATTTGTCAAGAACAAATCATTCCAAACCGATCCGCTTTCCTTCTTCGGCAGGGTTCCGGGCCTGGTGGAGGTGGGTAAACAGTAGATGGGATCTAGCTTGCAGTTACTAAGGCTTTTGACACTGTCCCGTAGGACATTCTCTCAAGCGAACGAGGGAAATGCAGTCCAGCTGCAATCAGTGTAATGTGGGTGCAGAACTGGTTGAAAGCCCAGACTCCAGGAGCCCTTCTCCGTATTTGGCTGTCCAATGGAGAGGGTGTACCTAGTGGGTCTGGCAGGCATCAGTCCGGAGTCCGGTACTATTCAATATTTTCTTGAATGATTTGGAAAATGCAGTGGAGACCATGCTTCTAAAATTTGCAACTGACACCAATCACTTTGGAGCACAGGATTGAAATTCAAAACGTCCTTAACAAAGTGGAGACTTGGTTTCTTGAGCCAAACTCCATGGTTGGGCCCCTCTCTCTACACTTGGCTGAAGTGAAACCCCAGAGCCAAACACTCCTCCTGGGCAGTGCGCTCCGACCTTGAATGGTCAGATGCTGCTTAGCACTGTCAGAGCAACTTTTGCTGGGAGATTCTCCCAGCACTTTCCAATAGCGGGAAAGTATGAAATCCCCATTTGACTGCTGGGGACAGAGCCCTAGAGGGGGGAGCAACTTGCCCAAAGTCCCCAAGGAAAAGGAAAAGAACCAGCAGTGGAACCAATAGGAAACCCAGCAATGGAACTCAGGAGTCCTGGGGTTGTGCTAGGGAGACCAGATGTCCTTATTTTATAGGAACAGTCCGAATTTTGGGGTCTTTTTCTTATCTAGGATCCTATTACCTCCCACTCCCATCCCGATTTTTCATACTTACTGTCTGGTCACCGTAGGGTGTGCACATGTGTGGGTCCCAGCTGCTCCCTGCCCCCCTCATTGAAGCAGAAGTGCAGGGTTACTGCCCTGGGTACTGCAGGGCACCAGTGGACATGGGGCTGGCTGGAGGTAGGGTCTGGCTTCAGGCAGGGTAAGGGGTGCGGGGCTGGCTGGCTTCAGGCAGGGGGGTGCATCGGGTTGGCTGGAGACAGGGCAGGGGATGCAGAGCTGGCTGCAGACAGGGGGTGCAGGGCTGGTGCAGGCTGGGTGTGTCGGGAGGCTGGTTGGTTTTGGGCAAGGCCACAGGGGGGTGCAGCAGGAGATGGCTGGAGACAGGGCTTGGGGTTTGTCAGGGGCTTGCTGCAGGGCTGGCTGCAAGTAGGGCAGGGAGGATGCGGCTGGTGTGGGCAGGGCAGAAGGTGCAGGGCTGTCTGGAGACAGAGGCTGGCTGCAGGCAGGGCAGGGCAGGGGGTGCAGGGCTGGCTGCAGGCAGGGCATGGGGCAGGGCCGGTGCAAGGATGTTTCACTCCCTAGGTGAAACTTCCACCTTGCACCCTCCTCCCCTGCGCCCCCACCCTCAGATGCCCCACCCGTGGCAGCTCCCCCCCTCCACCCTGAGGCTCCCTTCTTGTGGTAACTCCCCCACTCTGCCCTGAGGCACCCCCCTCGCCCCAGCTCACCCCTGCTGCAAGCACGAGCACCCTGAGCACACCGTGGCCGCTTCACTTCACCCACCTCCTAGGCTTGTGGCGCCTAAGCCTGCCAGGCAGTCAAGCACCCTCCTCTGAGCCACAGCAGCCCTGACACTTGACAATAGAGGCACCTTAGCTCCTGAGTTCCATCAATGTGTCCCCCTCCGGGGTCCAGCTCCGATCACCAGATACTCGAGGAATGTCTATACCACCTGCCGAATCGGTGGGCAGCGATCGATCCAGTGGGGGTCAATATATCGCGTCTAGTGTAGATGCAACACATCGAGTGCTCTCCCCTTGCCTGCTGTACTCCAGCTCGGTGACAGATGCAGGCAGAGTCTACGGGGAGCTGCAGCAGTCGACTCACCGCTACTGTGACATTATAAGTGTAATATAATATGTCATTGAAAGGTGCCAGGGCCAGAAAGAGTTAATTAACTCACCTCACCGACTGATCTGACCCATGGGTGAACCTTAAGAACTGGTTAGCAAGATATGTAAATGAACAGAGCTTTGAAATGCAAGTCTTCAGTGTTAGAGGTAGAAGGGGAGATGTTTGCTCAGGTCTTGTGATGTAAGCAAACAAGTCTTGTCTATTGCTATAGTTTTAATTCAAAGAGCAAAAAGGAATATTAACATTAATGATGATACTTGAGTGAAATAGTATTATTGTCTCTGTGTCTCTTTGAAGGTTGTGGTAACCTGTATCTGAACTGTTCAATGAATAAATTACTCTGTACTAATTGCCAGGATGCTTGGAAGGAGAGTTAAGCCTATTGTCTTCTCAGGCCGAAAGGCTGCTGGAAATGTATAAGTAGCCTGGGACATGATCCTTCTTCATCTCAGATCTGCTTTGGGTTTCAAGAAGGGGAAACCTTACACCACAAGGATTGAGATTCCCAGTCATTGACTGGAGCCCCCCTGAATATGGATATTGGACTGTAACCTATGGACTCTTTCTAAAAGAACTTTTGGCAACTACAAGCTCACCTCTACTATGTATCTGAGCCTCAAGAATTGAATTCAGGTCGATATGTCTATTAAACTTTTAACCAACACGCTCTCTCTTTTCTTTTCTAATGAATTTTAGTTTAGTTAATAAGAATTGGCTATAGCATGTATTTTAGGTAAGATCTAAGTTATAATTGAACCTGGGTATGTAGCTGATCCTTTGGGATCGGAAGAATCTTTTCTTTAACATGATGAAGTAAGATTTTCAGAAATCATCATCATATCTGACAGGTGTGTCTGGATGGACGCCTGAGGCTGGGCACTTTAAGGGAACTGTGTGGTTTAAACTTCTAAGTTACCAGTGAGGTACTACAGAAGCTGTTTTGTGTTGGATTGGTAAATCTAAGTATCGGAATAACGAGCAGTGTTTGGAATTTGTCTGTCCTGTTTTGTTTGCGGTTCACCCTGATTGAGTGACCTCAGCTGGCTCCCACGGGCAGCACCATCACACCTACATCCAGGCTGTAGGGGTCCGGGGGATCTTAGGGGCCTTGGGGTGCACAGATACCTACGTCCAGGCTGTAGGGGTCCCTGGGGGGCTTAGGGAGTTTTTTGGGGGGACACAGGTACCAATCTCCAGGCTCTAGCCCTCCCAGGGGGGCTTAGGGGGTTCGTGGGGGGCACATATTCGTACATCCAGGCTGTAGTGGTACCACGGGGGCTTAGGGGGTTAGTGGGGGGCATAGATACCTACGTCCAGGCTGGAGGCATCCTGGGAGTCTTAGGGGATTTTTGGTGGCCCAAGATACCTATGTCCAGGCTGTACGGGTACCAGGGGGTCTTAGGGGTTTGGGTGGGCACAGATATGTATTTCCAGGCTGTATCAGTCCCGGGGGGGGTTAGAGGTTTCGTGAGGGGCACAGATATCTACGTCCAGATTGTAGATGTACTGGTGGGTTTAGGGGGGTTGTGGGGGTACAAATACCTACATCCAGACTGTAGGGGTTCCTGGGGGGCTAGGGGGTTTCTGAGGGGCACATATACCTACGTACACACTGGAGTGTCCCGGGGGGCTTATGGAGTCCCTATAGGGCACATATACAAATATCCTGGCTGTATAGGTACCTGGGCGGCTTAGGGGGTTTGTGGGGGGCACCGATACCTAAGTTCACGCTGGAGGGGTCTCCGGGAGTCTTAGGTATTTTGTGGGGGGCACAGATACCTACATCCAGGCTGCAGGGGTCCCGGAGGGGCTTAGGGTCTGTCACAGAGTGTGGGGGAGTCCAGTTCTGCACTCCTCTTCCTGGGACTCACAGTGACTGTCAGCCAGCCAGTAAAACAGAAAGTTTATTGGACAACGGGAGTGAAGGATACAGCAGAAATTGAAGGCAAAAGCAGGATCCCGCAATCGAGTCCTTCTGGGGCTTCAGAAAACTTAGTTCCCAGTTTGGGACTCCCTGAATTCCAGCCACCCAGACCAAAACCGAAACTGAACTAACCCAACTCCCTCCAGCTGGCCCCTTCCTGTGACCAGCTTCCCAGGCAAAGGTGCTGACCCCCACCCTCCTGCCTAGCTCAGTTTACAGGCTGAGCACGTGTCTGTTCCTAAGGTCACTTGCTGCTCTCCCATCCCCCACACAAACAGTCCCTACTCCATCACAGTAATGCACAGAGCATTTCCCGCATGGAGCAACAGTGACACCGTATCGCCATGCAGTTTAATGCCCAGTGCATATCCCGCATGGAGCACCAGTGACACCCTGTGGCCACGCAGGGTAATGCACAGAGCGTTTCCCACATGGAGCAACAGTGACACCATGTGGCCACGCAGGGTAATGCACAGAGCGTTTCCCACATGGAGCAACAGTGACACCGTGTGGCCACGCAGGGTAATGCACAGAACATTTCCCTCACAGAGCAAGAGTGACACCATATGGCCATATAGGGTAATGCACAGATCATTTCCTGCATGGAGCAATAGTGACACCATGTGGCCACGCAGGGTAGTACACAGAGCATTTCCCTCATGGTGCAACAGTGGCACCGTGTGGCCACGCAGGGTAATGCACAGAGCATTACACCTACGTAGAGGCTGTAGAGGTCCCTGGGGGGCTTAGGGGTCATGGGGGGCACAGATAACTACGTCTAGACTGGAGGCATTCTGGTGGGGTTTAGGGGCTTCATGGGGGATACAAATATCTACTTCCGGGCTGGAGAGGTCCCTGGACGGCTTAGGGGGTTGTGATTGTTGATTACAGATTGCTCTCGCCCCTCGCTCCACCGATATGGCCACCAGGTGCCCGTTATCTACCGGGTAATGAGCGTTGGGGTAGGGCGGAGGTTCAATCACTGGATGCCCTCGGGGGGGGTGACAACTGCCCAAGGGTAGGAACGGGGATAACACAAGCAATCAGTCGTAGTGTTAAAAGTTGAGGGTTTATTAAATGAGCCACGGATAAGGATAAGGGATAACACAATTAGTTACAGCTTGGGCTTACAATATAATACTAAGACAAATTACACAAATACTACAATTACGAATAAAAGCTGGCCCTGATATTTTTCTAAGTCCCAGTAATTATGCAGGTCGTCCCAGGGGTTAGTAAAAGTGATATCGGTGCTATTAGTAATCATAAATGCAGCAACTAATCTTACTAAACACAAATTGCGAGGATCAACTGGTCCCCCTTGCATTCAAGGTTTCCTGGTCAACGGGTTTCCCCTAGCAGGAGCCTTGGGGCAGCTGGAACCAGTCTTTGCCTCTTATCTAGCAGCACAGATATACAGATATCCTTAACAGCTAATTCTACTTACACATACAAACCACAAAAGTTTCATTACGGCCGGCAAGCAGTCAGGCTCTAGGAAACGCGTGAGCCAGGAGAGCTTCAGGTTGATCAGGCCTGGATACGGTTCGACGGAAATTCGAGTTCTCTCCGCCCGTCCCCGGGAGGGGGTCAGGAATATATAGCGAATTTTTCGTCATAATTTGTGATAAGCCAATTGCGGGGTCGCGAGTGGTTCATGCCCATACAAGGGAGGCAGTCGGGCCCCAACATCCTTACCCAGGAAGCAACTGTCGTGAGGGGAACTTCGTCCCTTCAGGCCGGCTGACCACAAGGCTGCTTTTCCTGTTACAAGTTCTGCTTTCCGAGCAGCTGCGTGATCAGTAGCAGTTCTGGGGGCTGGGGGAAAATTCCGTTGGGGGGTGGAGGCTGGAGCACCTGTTGTCTGGCCCTGGGGCCCAACTTGGGGGTCTAACAGTGATGAACACAAATACATAAGTCCTGGCTCTAGTGGTCCCTGGGGGTTTAGGGAATTGGTGAGGGGCACAAGTACCTACATATGGTCTGGAGGGGTCCCTGCGGGACTTAAGGGGTTGTGATTGTGCAGATACCTACGTCCCAGTTGAAGGGGGTCCTGGGGAGCTTAGGGTGTTTGTGCGGCATACACACACCTACAAACAGGCTAGTGGGGCCCCTATTTGTCTTAGGGGGCTTGTGGGGGGCAGAGATACCTATGTCCAGGCGGGAGAAGTCCGGGGAGGCTTAGGGGGTACCTGGAGGTCACAAATATCCACATCTAGGCTGGAGGGGTTCTGGGGGTATTAGGGAGACGTGGGAGGGCACAGATACCTACTTCGAGGCTGTAGGTGTTCCGGGGTTACTTTTGCGCATTTTGGGGTACAGATACCTACGTCCATGCTGTAGTGGTCGCTGGGAGGATCAGTGGTTTCGTGAGGGTGCACAGATACCTATGTCCAGGATATAAAGATCCGGGGGGGTCTTAGGGGTTTGGGGGGGGCACAGATACCTTCATCCAGGCAAGAGGGGTCCTGGAGACCTTAGGGGGTTTGTGTTGGGCACAGATAGCTGCATCTAGGCTAGATGCATTCTGTGGGGCTTAGGGGGGTTGTGAGGGCACAGTTAACTATGTTGAGGCTGGAGAGGTCCCATCATGGCATAGGAGGGTTATGGGGGGCACAGATACCTGCGTCTAGGCTGGAGGGGTTTTTGGGGGTCTTAGGAGGGTTGTGGGGGCACAGATACCTATGTCCATGCTCGAGGGGTCCCGTCGTGCCTTAGGGGATTCGTGGGGTCAGAGATACCTACGTCTAGGCTGAAGCAGTTCTGGGGGGGATTAGATGTGTTGGGGGGAATAGATACCTATGTCCCGATTGTAGGGGGCCCTGGGTAGCTTAGGCGGTTTGTGGGGATCACAGATACAAACATCCATGCTGTAGGGGTCCCAAGGGTCTTTGTGTGGCTCTGGGGGTCACAGATACCTACCTACAGGCTGGAGGGGTCCTGTGGGTCTTAGGGGGTTTGTGGGGCATACAATGCCTACATCTGGGCTTGTGGGTTCCCTGGGGGGTTTAGAGGTTTGTGGGGAGCACAGATACCTTTATCCAGGATAGATGGGTCCCGGTGGGATTAGGGGGTTGTGGTGGGGGGGAACAGATACCTACGTAAGCAGAAGCAGGATGAACTGTACCCTGACATCTGGTGGTGAATTATGGCGAGTGTGGAAAAGAATTTCAGGGGCTGATCGTGTTTGCATAGGCACACCCACCCCGCCTGACACGGCCATGGCAGCCTGGGATGGTTACTTTGGCAGCTGTGGTATCCCGTTTATTTGTTGTTGGGGCATGAGATGTGGAGTGTTGTCACCCTGATTGTGTGGATGAGGAACTATGAAACTGCTTTGAGACAGTGATTCTCACCACCAATTGAGTGGCACTCGCTAGACAAGGGAGTGGGCTCCTTGGGTGAGCTAGAATCACCAATTGCACCTTTTTTTTAACAGTTGAATAGCAGTGTTGATTTTTGATTCTCTTAAGAGTTGAAGTTCTAGATTCTTGAGCTGAAATCACTGAAAAGATGTGTTAGCTTGTTGGGGAGTCTGAAACTGTATTTCAGAGCACAGTAGTTGGCAGACAGGAGCAGTTTGTGGGAGTGGCCCACGAAGTGAGATGAGTCCAGCAGTTTTGGGGGACAGCTGGACCAGAACACAGGTCGGCTGGCAGAGCAGCTGGTGGACCGAGCTGAGCAGTTTGTGGGGAAGGCAAAAGCAGAATCCCATGGAGAGGCAGAGCAGTTGGCAGTGGACCACGTAAGGTGCCCCTTTCAACTCAGACAGGCAGGGGGAAAAACCCTGCAGATAGACTCTCGAACTCTGGTGCTACGGGACTGTGGGTGATTTTGAGGTTGCTGGACTCTTGAAACATTTGAGGTGTTGGACTTTGGAGCCTTGGAGTGATTTGGGGATTGCTGGACTCATGATCCCAGGGAAAAGGACACGGCCTAGTTGAGGTGTTTTCCCAATTTAATGCTATGTTGTTTATCTCACGTTATTAAACATTTTCTGCTACACCCAGACTCTGTGCTTGCGAGAGGGGAAGTATTGCCTCTTTGAGGCACCTAGGGGTGCGTATGTAAAATTTTCCCATGTCACTGGGTGGGGGCTCGAGCTCGTTTGCATTACATTGTAGGGAAGGGACCCCTATGTATTGAACCCAGTCCTTGCTGCTATCAGTTCAGCCTGGCAGAAGGGTTCCACCTACGTCCAGGCTCAAGGGGTCCCTGAGGGGCTTAGGGAGTTCGTAGGGGGCACAGATATCTAGGTCCAGGCTGTAGGGGCTCGGCGGGGCTCAGAAGTTTGGTGAGGGGCACAGATATCTACGTCCAGGCTGCAGGGGTCCCGGAGGGTCTTAGAGGGTGTCACATTGTGTGGTGGAATCCCGCCCTGCACCCCTCTTCCTGGGACACACAGTGACTCAGCCAGCCAGTAAAACAGAAGGGTTTTTTTGGCCAAAAGGAACAAAGGATACAGTAGAGCTTTTAGGCACAACCAGGACCCCTCAATCGAGTCCTTCTAGGGGTTCAGGAAGCTTAGTTCCCAGTTTGGGATTCCCTGAATTCCAACAACCCAGCTCCAAACCAAAACTGAACTAACTCCCTCCAGTCAGCCCCTTCCTGTGTCCAGCTTCCCGGGCAAAGGTCCTGACCCCCTCCCCGCTGCCTACCTCGAGTTACAGGCTTAGGTCCTGTCCCTCACCTAAAGTCACCCCCTGCTCTCCCATCCCCCACACAGACAGTCCCCACTCCATCAGTAATGCCCAGAGCATTTCCTGCATGGAGCAACAGTGACACCGTGTGGCCATGCATTGTAATGCCCAGAGCATTTCCCGCATGGATCAACAGTGACACCGTGTGGCTATGTAGGGTAATGCACAGAACATTTGCTGCATGGTGCAACAATGACACCTTGTGGCCATGCAGGGTAATGCACAGAGCATTTCCCGCATGGAGTAACAGTGACACACTGTGGCCACCTAGGGAAATGCACAGAGCATTTCTCTCATAGAAGAACAGTGACACCGTGTTGCCACACAGGGTAAAGCACAGAGTAGCACACCTATGTAGTTTGTCATGCATCTGATGAAGTGGGTATTCAGCCACGAAAGCTCCAAAACGTCTGTTAGTCTATAAGGTGCCACAGGATTCTTTGTTGCTTTTACACCTATGTACATGCTGTAGAGATCCCTGAGGGGCTTAGGAGTCGTGGGGGGCACAGATAGCTTCCTCCAGGCTGGAGGCATTCCTGTGGGGATTAGGGGCCTCATGGGGGACACAAATATCTATGTCCGGGCTGGAGAGGGCCCTGGATGGCTTAGGGGGTTGTGGTGAGCACAGATACATACGTCCAGGTTGTAGTGGTCCTTGGGGGTTTAGGGATTTGGTGAGGGGCACAGAAACCTACGTATGGTCTGGAGGGGTCCCTGGGGGACTTAAGGGGTTGTCGTTGCACAGATACCTACGTCCCAGTTGAAGGGGGCCCTGGGGAGCTTAGGGGGTTTGTATGGCGTACACACACCTACAACCAGGCTGATGGGGGCCCTATGGATCTTAGGGGGCTTGTGGGCCGCAGAGATACCTATCTCCAGGCTGGAGAAGTCCTTGGGAGGCCTTAGGGGGTTCCTGGAGGTCACAAATATCTACATCCAGGCTGGAGGGGTTCTGGGGGTATTAAGGAGTTGTCGGGGGCACAGATACCTATTTCGAGGCTGTAGGGGTCTCTGGGGAGCTTAGGGAGTTCGTGAGGGGCACAGATACTTATGTCCAGGCTGTAGGGGGTCCCTAGGGGGTTCAGGGGGTCCGTGGGAGGCACAGATATCTAGGTCCAGGCTGTAGGGGTCCCGGAGTGGCTTAGGGGGTGTCACGGAGTGTGGTGGAATCTGGACCTGCACCCCTCTTCCTGGGACACACAGAGACTCAGCCATTGAGTAAAACAGGTTTTTCTGGCCAACAGGAATGAAGGATACAGCAGAGCTTTTGGGCACAACCAGGACCCCTCAATCGAGTCCTTCTGGGGGTTCAGGAAGCTTAGTTCCCAGTTTGGGATTGCCTGAATTCCAACAACCCAGCTCCAAACCAAAACTGAACTAACTCCCTCCACCCTGCTCCTTCCTTTGTTCAGCTTCCTGGGCAAAGGTGCTGACCCCCTCCCCGCTGCCTAGCTCGAGTTACAGGCTTAGGTCCTGTCTCTCACCTAAAGTCACCCGCTGCTCTCCCATCCCCCACACAGACAGTCCCTACTCCATCACAGTAATGCCCAGAGCATTTCCCGCATGGAACAACAGTGACACCATGTGGCCATGCCGGGTAATGCACAGAGCATCACACCTACGTAGAGGCTGTAGAGATCTCTGGGGACTTAGGGGTCATGGGAGGTACAGATATGTACGTCCAGGCTGGAGGCATTCTGGGGGGCTTAAGGGGGTTCGTAGGGTCACAGATACCTACGTCCAGGATGGTCGGGACTCTGGGGGAGTTAGGGGGTTGTGGGGGGCATAGGTACTTGCGTCCAGGCTGTAGAGGTCCTGGTGGGGATTAAGGGCTTTCTGGAGGACACCAATATCTACATCCGGGCTGGAGAGGTCCCTGGACGGCTTAAGGGTTGTGGTGAGCACAGTGATCCCTGGGGGTTTAGGAACTTGGTGAGGGGCACAGATACCTATGTATGTCCTGGAGGGGTCCCTGGGGGGCTTAGTGGTATTGTAGGGGACACAGATACCTACGTCCAGGCTATAGGGATTCTGGGGGAGCTTAGGTCATCAGGGGGGCACAGATACCTATATTCAGGCTGGAGGGGTCCCGAGGGGCTTAGGGGGGTTATGGGGGGCACAGCTATGTACGTTCAGGCTGGAGAGGTTCCGGGGAGTATTAAGACTTTTTGTGGACAGCAGAGATACCTATCTCCAGGATCTAGGGGTCCCTGGGGGGCTTAGGGTTTTTTTGGGAGGGACAGATCACCATGTCCAGGTTGGAGTGGTTCCTGGGGGGTTTAGGGGGTTTCTGGGGGGACACAGATACCTAGGTCCATGCTGTAGGGGTCCCCGGGTGGATTAGGGGGTTTCTGAGGGGTACAGATACATACGTCTAGGCTGTAGGGATCCCTGGGAGGCTTAGGGGGTTTGTGGGGGGCAGCGATACCTAAGTCCAGGCATTAGGGCGTCCAGGGGGAATTAGTGTGTTGAGGGGGCACAGATACCTAGATCCAGGCTGGAGGGTTCCTGGTGGGGTGGGGGCTTAGGCAGTTTGTGTTCGGCAAAGATACCTAGCTCCAGGCTGGAGGGGTGTCTAGGCACTTAGGGATTGTGGGGGGGCACAGATACCTCCGTCCAGGCTGGAGGGTCCCTGGTGAGCTTAGCGGGTTCCTGGGGGGCACAGATACATAAATCCAGGCTGGAGGAATCCGGGGGGGGGGCTTATGGGGTTCAGGGGGCACAGATACTTATCTCTAGGCTGTAGGGGTCCCTGGTGGGCTTAGGGGCTTTTGGGGGGCCCCAGATACCTAAGTCTATGCTGTAGGCGTCCCTACAGGTGCTTATGGGTTCGTGGGGTGCACAGATACTTATGTCCAGGCTGGAGGGGGCAAAGGGTGTTGTTGTTTCATGGGGGGCACAGATACGAACCTCCAGGCTGTAGGAGTTCCAGGGGGGCTGTGGGGGTACATATACCTACATCTAGGCTGGAGGGGACCTGGGGGGTATAGAGGGTTTGTGGGGGGCACAGATACCTAGGTCCAGGCTGTCGGGGAACCGAGGAGATTAGGCGGTTCACTGGGGGCTCAGATACATCCAGGCTAGATGTGTCCCAAGGAGTTTAGGGGGTTTGTGCGGTGCTCAGACACCTGTGTCCAGGCTGTAGGGATCCCTGTGGGCTTAGGGGGTTCGTGGGGGTCACAAGTAGTTACGTCCAGGCTGAAGGGGTCACTGGGAGGTTTAGGGGGGTTGTGGGAGCACAGATACCTAAGTCCAGGCTAAAGGGGTAATGGGAGTGCTTAAGGGGTAGGGGCTGACACAGATACCTACGTCCAGGGTCTAGGGGTCCCGAGGGGTTTGGGGGTTGAGGGGGGAACAGATACCTACGTCATAGCTGGAGGGGTCCTGGGTGGTTTAGGAGGTTCGTTGGAGTCACAGATACCTAAGTCCAGGCTGTAGGGGTTCCTGGGGCATTCAGGGATTTCTGGGGGTCACAGATACCTATGTGCAGACTGGAGGGGTCCCAGAGGGCTTAGGAGATTTATGGGGGGCACAGATACCAACATACTGGCTGTAAAGGTCCCTGGGGGGCTTTGTGGGTTCGGGGGGCACAGATACTAATGTCTTGGCTGTATATGTTCCTGGGGTGCATAGAGGGGCTGTGGTCGCATATAACCCTACATCCAGGCTTTCAGGGTCCCGAGGGGGCCCTGGCCAAATTGGGTCCCCCTGGAAAAGTCTCCCTCACGGTGGCCCCAGGGTTGGAGGAACTCCCACTCCCTGCTGTGGCCCAGAGGCTGCAGCAGGGGCACAGAGCTTCTCTGGTGTCAGGGTGTCATAACTCAGTCCAAGATTTGGACCTTAGCGTCCAAAATATGGGGGTTAGCATGAAAACCTCCCAGCTTAGTTACCAGCTTGGACTGGTACGGCTGCCACCACCCAAAAAATTAGAGTGTTTTAGGGCACTCTGGTCCCCCCAAGAACCTTCCCTGATGACCCCAAGACCCAAATCCCTTGAGTCTCACAACAAAGGGAAATAAACCTTTTTCCCTTCCCCCCTCCAGGTGCTCCTGGAGAGATACACAGAAGCAAACTCCGTGAGTCTAAACAGAGGGACTCCCCCTCCCCGTTCCCAGTCCTGGAAAACAGAATTACCTCCCTCTTCACCCAGAGGGAATGCAAACTCAGGCGATTAAATCTAACACACACAGACCTCCCTCTGACTTCTTCCTCCCACCAATTCCCTGGTGAGTACAGACTCAATTTCCCTGAAGTTTCCCAGTAAAGAAAAACTCCAACAGGTCTTAAAAAGAAAGCTTTATATAAAAAGAAATAAAAATACATACAAATGGTCTCTCTGTATTAAGGTGACAAATACAGGGTCAATTGATTAAAAGAATATTGAATAAACAGCCTTATTCAAAAAGAATACAATCCAAAGCACTCCAGCAACTATATTCATGTAAATACAAAAGAAACATATAAATTCTATCTGATCTTTTCGTACTTACAACTGGAAACAGAAGATTAGAAAACAGAAATCACTTCTCAAAGCTGAGAGAAAAGCAGGCAGACAGACAAAGATTCAGACACAACTTTCCCTCCACCTCTTTTTGTTTTATTTCTAGTTCCTGTTTGTGTTTTTCCATCTCTCGCCTGTGTTCTGTGTAAACCAGAAAAACCACTTTATTTGCATGTATATAGTGCTGGTACTTGCCTCCTAATGGGAGGGCTATTGTCTGACAAAAGACCCGAAATAGTCTCTTTAATGGCTGCTTGCTTAATATGCAAGCCACAGCTGCCAGAGAGAGCAGGAAAAAAAATTCTCTCTGGTTCCCTTTTAAAACCAAACTGTTTCTCTCTGCTAAAAAGCCCCTAGCAGAGAAAAGAAAAATATAATATTCCTACTGGCTTCTGGATTCTATCTCACCACTGCACACCATGTCATAACTTAGTCCCAGATGTGGACCTTAGCGTCCAAAATATGGGGGTTAGCATGAAAACCTCCCAGCTTAGTTACCAGCTTGGACCTGGTACGGCTGCCACCACCCAAAAAATTAGAGTGTTTTGGGGCACTCTGGTCCCCGCAAAAACCTTCCCTGGGGACCCCAGGACCCAAATCCCTTGAGTCTCACAACAAAGGGAAATAAACCTTTTTCCCTTCCCCCCTCCAGATGCTCCTGGAGAGATACACAGAAGCAAACTCCGTGAGTCTAAACAGAGGGACTCCCCATCCCCGTTCCCAGTCCTGGAAAACAGAATTACCTCCCTCTTCACCCAGAGGGAATGCAAACTCAGGCGAATAAATCTAACACACACAGATCTCCCTCTGACAGATACCAATGTCCTGGCTGTATATGTTCCTGGGGTGCATAGAGGGGCTGTGGTCGCATATAACCCTACATCCAGGCTTTCAGGGTCCCGGGGGGGCCCTGGCCAAATTGGGTCCCCCTGGAAAAGTCTCCCTCACGGTGGCCCCAGGGCTGGAGGAACTCCCACTCCCTGCTATGGCCCAGAGGCTGCAGCAGGGGCACAGAGCTTCTCTGGTGTCAGGGCCACAGTGGGGCAGGGGTAAAGGAGTGAGACCAGAAAAGCTCTGTGCCCCTGCTGCAGCCCCCAGGTAATAGAAGGGAGTGAGAGCTCTTCCAGTCCTGGGGCCACTGTCGAGGAACATCTACAGCCAGGACATTGGTATCTGTGCCCCCCATAAACCACCTAATCCCCATGGGAACCCCTACAGCCAGGATGTTGGTATCTGTGCCCCCCATAAATCTCCTAAGCCCTCTGGAACCCTTCCAGTCTGTACGTAGGTATCTGTGACCCCCAGAAATCCCCGAATGCCCCAGGAACCCCTACATCCTGGACGTAAGTATCTGTGACTCCAAGGAACCTCCTAAACCACCCAGGACCCCTTCAGCTAGGACGTCGGCATCTGTTCCCCCCTCAACCCCCAATCCCTTCGGGACCCCTAGACCCTGGACGTAGGTATCTGTGTCTTCCCCGATCCCCTAAGCACCCCCGTTAACCCTATTAGCCTGGACGTAGGTATCTCTGCTCCCACAAACCCCCTAAACGTCCCAGCGACCCCTTCAGCCTGAACGTAACTACCTGTGACCCCCACGAACCCTCTAACCCCCCAGGGATCCCTACAGCCTGGACACAGGTGTCTGAGCACCCCACAAACCCCCTAAGCTCCTTGGGACACATCCAGCCTGGATGTATCTGAGCCCCCAGTGAACCGCCTAATCTCCTCGGGACCCCGACAGCCTGGACCTAGGTATCTGTGCCCCCCACAAACCCTCTATACCCCCCAGGACCCCTCCAGCCTAGATGTAGGTTTCTGTACCCCCACAGCCCCCCTGGGACTCCTACAGCCTGGAGGTTCGTATCTGTGCACCCCACGAACCCTTAAGCACCTGTAGGGATGCCTACAGCATAGACTTAGGTATCTGGGGCCCCCCAAAAGCCCCTAAGCCCACCAGGGAATCCTACAGCCTAGAGATAAGTATCTGTGCTCCCTGAACCCCATAAGCCCCCCCTGGACCCATCCAGCCTGGACTTAGGTATCTGTGCCCCACATGAACCCGTTAAGCCCCCCAGGGACCCTCCAGCCTGGATGGAAGTATCTGTGCCCCACACAACCCCTAACTGCAGAGAAACCTCTCCAGCCTGGAGGTAGTTATCTGTGCCCACCAGAAACCCCTTTAGCCCCCCCCAGGGACCCCTCCATCCCGGATGCAGATATCTGTGCCCAACAGAAACTGCCTAAGCCCCCCTCGTGAACCCTCCAACCTGGACCTAGGTATCTGTGCCCCCCCAACACACTAATTCCCCCTGGAATCCCTTTTGCCTGGAAGTAGGTATCTCTGCCCCCCACAAACCCCCTAAGCCTCCCAGGGACCCCTACAGCCTAGACGTAGGTATCTCTGCCACCCAGAAAATCCCTAATCCACCCAGGGACCCCTACAGCATGGACCTAGGTATCTGTGCCTCCCAGGAACTCCCTAAACCACCCAGGAATCACTCCAACCTGAACATAGATATCTATGCCTCCCAAAAAACCCTAAGCCCCCCAGGGACCCCTAGAGTATGGAGATAGGTATCTCTGCCATCCACAAAAACCCCTAATGCTCTCCGGAACCTCTCCAGCCTGGACGTACATATCTGTGCCCCCCCACAAACCACCTAAGCCCCCCGGGACCCCTCCAGCCTGGATGTAGGTATCTGTGACCCCACAAAGCCCTAAGCAACCCCAGAATCCCTATAGCCTGGACGTAGGTATCTGTGTCTCCTACAATACCACTAAGCCTCCCCCAGGGACCCCTCCAGGACATACATAGGTATCTATGCCTCTCACCTAGTGCCTATACCCCCAGGGATCACTGTGCTCACCACAACCCCCTAAGACATCCTGGGAACCCTTCAGCCCGGACGTAGATATTGGTGTCCTCCACGAAGCCCTTAATCCCCACCAGGACCTCTACAGCCTGGACGCAAGTACCTATACCCCCCACAACCCCCCTAACTCTCCCAGGGTCCCAACCATCCTGGATGTAGGTATCTGTGAACCTACGAACCCCCGTAAGCCCTCCGGAATGCCTCCAGCCTGGACGTACATATCTGTACCTCCCATGACACCTAAGCCCCCAGGGATCTTTACAACCTCTACGTAGGTGTGACGCTCTGTGCATTACCCTGCGTGACCACATGGTGTCACAGTTGCTCCATGCAGGAAATGCTCTGTGCATTACCCTGCGTGGCCACACGGTGTCACTGTTGCTCCATGCGGGAAATGCTCTGGGCATTACTGTGATGGAGTGGGGACTGTCTGTGTGGGAGATGAGAGAGCAGGGTGTGACTTTAGGTGAGGGAGAGGACCTAAGCCTGTAACTCAAGGTAGGCAGGGCTGAGAGGGTGAGCACCTTTGCCCAGGAAGCTGGACACAGGAAGGGGTCAGCTGGAGGGAGTTAGTTCAGTTTTGGTTTGGAGCTGGGTAGTTGGAATTCAGGGAATCCCAAACTGGGAACTAAGCTTCCTGAACCCCCAGAAGGACTCGACTGACGGGTCCTGGTTGTGCCCAAAAGCCCTGCTGTATCCTTCGTTCCTGTTGGCCAAAACAACCTTCTGTTTTACTGGCTGGCTGAGTCACTGTGTGTCCCAGGAAGAGGGATGCAGGGCCAGATTCCACCACACTCCGTGACGCCCCCTAAGCCCCTCTGGGACCCCTGCAGCTGGGACGTAGGTATCTATGCCCCCACCAAATCCCTGAGCCCCCCAGGGACCCCTACAGCTTGGACATAGATCTCTGTGCCCCCCACGAACCCCCTAAGCCCCCCAGGGACCCCTTTAGTCTGGACATAGTTGGAACCAGTCTGCCAGGCTGAATTGATAGCAGCTAGGACTGGGTTCAATACATAGGGGTCCCTTCCCTATTACGTAATGCAAACCTGCTCGAGCCCTCACCCAGTGATATGGGAAAATTTTACATATGAACCCCTAGGTGCCTCAAAGAGGCAATACTTCCCCTCTCACAAGCACAGAGTCTGGGTGTAGAAGAAAATGTTTAATAATGTGAGATAAACAACATAGCATTAAATTGGGAAAGCATCTCAACTAGGCCGTGTCCTTTTCCCTGGGCTCTAGAGTCTAGCAATCCCCAAATCACCCCAAGACTCCAAAGTACAATACCTCAAATATTTCAAGACTCCAGAAACCCCATAATCATCCACAGTCCCGCAGCCCCAGAGTTCAAGAGTCTATCTGCAGGTTTTTCCCCCTGCCAGCCTGGGTAGAAAGGGGCACCTTATGTGGTCCACTGCTGACTGCCCTGCTTATCCGTGGGATTCTGCTTCTACCTTCCCCAAAATCTGCTCAGCTCAGTCCACCAGCTGCTCTGCTCCACCAGCCAACCTGTGATCTCCTCCAGCTGTCTCCAAAAACTGCTTAGCTTACTTCACTCCGTGAGCCATTCCAAGTGTCCCACAAACTGCTCTTCTCCATCAGCTGTTCTGCAATATAGTTTCAAACTCCCCCACTAGTTAACACAGCACTTTAATGACTTCAGCTCAGGAATCTGGATCTTAAATTATTAAGAAATTCAAAAACCAGCTCTACTATTCAACTGTTAAAAGAAAAGAAGATGCAATTGGTGTTTCTGGCTCACCCAAGGAGCCCACTCCCTTGTCTAGTGAGTGCCACTCAATTGATGATGAGAGTCCCTGTCTCAAAGCTGTTTCACAGTTCCTCATCCACACAATAAGAGTGAAAAACTCCACATCTCACACCCCAACAACAAATAAACTGGGGATACCATAGCTGCCAAAGTAACCATCCAAGGCTGCCGTGGCCGTGTCAGGCACGGTGGGTGTGTCTATGAAAACATGATCAGACCCTGAAATTCTTTTCCACACTTGCCATAATTCACCACCAGATGTCAGGGTAGAGTTCATCTTGATTCTGCTTACATAGGTATCTGTTCCCCCCACCACCCCCTAATCCCAACAGGACCCATCTAGCCTGGATAATGGTATCTGTGCTCTCCACAAACCTCTAAGCCCCCCAGGGAACCCACAAGCCCAGATGTAGGCATCTGTACGCCCCACACACCCCCTAATACCCACAGGACCCTTCCAGACTGTAGGTAGGTATCTGTGACCCCTAGAGCCCCACAAAGTCCCTCGGGACCCCTACAGCATGGATGTTTGTATCTGTGACCGACAAAAACTGCCTAAGCTACCCAGGGCCACCTACCATCAGGATGTAGGTATATGATCCCCCCCTCCAACACACCTAATCCCCCCAGGACCCCTCCAGCCTAGATGTAGGTATTTCTGACCCCACGAATCTGCTAAGACATGACAGGACCCCTCCAGCATCGGCATAGGTTTCTGTGCCCACACAACCCTCCTAAGACCCCCGAAACCCCTCCAGCCTAGACGCAGGTATCTGTGCCCAGCATGAACCCCCTAAGGTCCCTAGAACCCCTCTTGTCTGGATAAATGTATCTGTGCCCCTTACAAACCCCTAAGCCCCCCCCCCAGGATCCCTATAGCCCGGACGTAGATATCTGTGCACCCTCACGAACCCACTGATCCTCCCAGCGACCCCTACAGCATGGAAGTAGGTATCTGTACCCCAAAATGCCCGAAAGCAACTCCAGGACCCCTACAGCCTCGATATAGGTATCTGTGCCCCCCCACAACTCCCTAATACGCCCAGACTTCCTCCAGCCTGGACGTAGATATTTGTGACCTCCAGGAACCCCCTAAGCCCTCCCCAGGACTTCTCCAGTATCTACATAGGTATCTCTGCCCCCCACCAGCCTTCTAAGACCCATAGGGCCCCCAACAGCCTGGATGTTGCTATTTCTACGCCACACAAACCCCTAAGCTCCCCAGGGCCCCCTCCAAACGGTACGTAGGTATCTGCGCAACCACAACCCATTAAGTCCTCCAGGGACCCCTCCAGACCATACGTAGGTTTCTATGATCCTTACCAACTCCCTAAACCCCCAGGGACCCCTACAGCCTGGACGTATGTATCTGTGCTCACCACAACCCCCTAAGCCATCCAGGGACCTCTCCAGCCCTGACGTAGATATTTGTGCCCCTCATGAAGCCTCTAATGCCCACCAGAACGTCTCCAGACTGGACGTAGCTATCTGTGCACCCCATGACCCCTAAGCCCCCCAGGGATCTCTACAGCCTCTACATAGGCATGATGCTCAGTGCATTACCCTGCATGGCCACATGGAACCACTGTAGGCCATGCAGAAAATGCTCTGTTCATTACTCTGCATGGGCCCATGGTATCACTGTTGCTCCATGCAGGAAACGCTCTGTGCAATACTCTGTGTGGCCACACGGTGTCACCGTTGCTCCATGAGGGAAAAGCTCTGTGCATTACCCTGCGTGGCCACATGGTGTGATTGTTGCACGATGCAGCAAATACTCTGTGCATTACCTGGTGTGGTCACAAGGTGTCAATGATGCTCCATGCGGGAAATGCTCTGCGCATTACCCTGCGTGGCCACACGGTGTCACTGTTGCTGCATGCGGGAAATGCTCTGTGCACTACTGTGATGGAGTAGGGACTGTCTGTGTGGGGGATGGGAGAGCAGGGGGTGACGTTAGGACTGGACACGTGCTCAGCCTGTAACCTGAGCTAGGCGGGGGGAGGTGTCAGCACCTTTGCCCGGGAAGCTGGACACAGGAAATGGCCGGCTGGAGGGAGTTGGGTTAGTTCAGTTTCAGTTTTAGTCTCACTGGTTGGAATTCAGGGATTCCCAAACTGGGAACTAAGTTTCCTGAACCCCTAGAAGGACTTGATTGTGGGGTCCTGCTTGTGCCTCCAATCTCTGCTGTATTCTTCGCTCCTGTTGTCCAATAAACCTTCTGTTTTACTGGCTGGCTGAGAGTCACTGTGAGTCTCAGGAAGAAGGGTGCGGAACCGGACTCCCCCACACTCCGTGACAGACCCTAAGCCCCTCCGGGACCCCTGCAGCCTGGACGTAGGTATCTGTGCCCTCCACCAAACACCTAAGACCCTCAGAGACCCCTCCAGCGTGAACTTAGGTATCTGTGCCCCCCACAAGCCCCCTAAGCCCCCCAGGGATCTATACAGCCAGAACATTGGTATCTGTACCCCATATAGACTCCAGAAGCCCCCTGGGACACTCCAGTGTGCATGTAGGTATATGTGCCCCTCAGAAACCCTCTAAGCCCCCAGGAACCTCTACAGCCTGGATATAGGTATTTACACTCCCACAACCCCCCTAGCCCCCCACTCCCGGGACATCTACAATCTGGACGTAGATATCTGTGCCCCTCATGAAACCTCTATCCCCCCCTGGGACCGATACAGCCTAGACATACGTATCTGTGCCCACCCGAACCCCTAAAACCCACTGGTACCCCTACAGCCTGGACATAGGTATGTTTGGTCCCCACAAATCCCCTGAGACTCCCAGGATGCCTCCAGCCTGGAGGTAGGTATCTTTGCCCCCCACTAACCCCGTAAGCACCCCTGGTACCCCTAAAGCCTGGATGTAGGAATATGTGCCCCCCACGAACCCTCTAACCCCCCCCGGGACCCCTAGAGCATGGAGATTGGCATCTGTGTCCCCGCCAAACTCTCTAAGCCCCCCAGAGACCCCTATGGCCTGGACATAGGTATCTGTGCACCCCAAGGCCCCTAAGATCCCCCGGACCCCTGCAGCCTGGATGTAGGTGTGACGGTGCTGCCCGTGGGAGCCAGCTCAGCTCACTCAATCAGAGTGAATTGCAAACAAAACAGGGCAGACAAATCCCAAACGCTGCTGGTTATTTCAATACTTAGATTTACCAAGCCAGCACAAAACAGCTTCTGTAGTACCTCACTGGTTACTTAGAAGTTTAAACCATGCAGTTCCCTTAAAGTACACAGCCTCAGGCCTCCGTCCAGACACACCTGTTTGATATGATGATGATTCCTGAAAATCTTACTTCATCATATAAAAGAAAAGATTCTTCTGATCCCAAAGGATCAGCCACATAACCAGGTTGAATTATAACTTACATTTTACCTAAAATACATGCTATAGCCAATTCTTAATAACTAAGCTAAAATTTATTAGAAAAGAAAAGAGAGAGAGTGTTGGTTAAAAGATTAATAGACATATAGACTTGAATTCAATTTTAGAGATTCAGATACACAGTAGAGATGAGCTTGTAGTTGCCAGAAGTCCTTCGAAAAATATTCCATAGGTTATAATCCAATGTCCATATTCAGGGTGGCTCCAGTCAATGACTGGGGTTCTCAATCCTTGTGGCTTAAGGTTTTCCCCTCTTGAAACCCAAAGCAGATCTGAGATGAAGAAGGATCGTGTCCCAGGTTCTTATACATTTTCAGCAGCCTTTCAGCCTGAGAAAACAATAGACTTAACTCTTCTTCCAAACATCCTGGCAATTAGTACATCCATCAAACAGTTCAGATACAGATTACCACAACCTTCGAAGAGACACAGACAATAATACTGTTTCACTCAAGTATTATCATAAATGTTAATATTCTTTTTTCGCTCTTTGAATTAAAACTATAGCAATAGACAAGACTTGTTTGCTGACATCACAAGACCTGAGCAAACACATCCCCTTCTACTTCTAACACTGCAGACTTGCATTTCAAAGCTCTGTTCATTTACATATCTTGTTAACCAATTTTTAAGGTTCACCCACGGGTCTGGTCAGCCGGTGAGGTGAGTTAATTAACTCTTTCAGGCCATGTCACCTTTCAATGAGATATTAGATTATACTTATAATGTCACAGTCGCGGAGAGTTGACTGCTACAGCTCCCCGTAGACTCTTCCTGCGTCTCTCACCGAGCTGGAGTACAGCAGGCGAGGGGAAAGCACTCAATGTATTGCATCTACACTAGACGCGATATATCAACCCCCGCTGGATAGATCGCTGCCCACCAATTCGGCAGGTGGTATAGACATACCCCGAGTATCTGGTGATCGGAGCCAGACCCCGGAGGGGGACACATTGAAGGAACTCAGGGGTTCAGGTGCCTCTATTGTCAACTGTCAGGGCTGCTGTGGCTCAGAGGAGGGTGCTTGACTGCCTGGCAGGCTTAGGCGCCGCAAGCCTTGGAGGTGGGAGAAGTGAAGCGGCCACGGCGTGCTTGAGGTGCACATGCTCAGAGCAGGGGAGAGCTGAGGCGAGGGGGGTGCCGCAGGGGAGAGCAGGGGAGTTGTCACAAGAGGGGATCCTCGGGGGGAGGGGGGAGCTGCCACGGTTGGGGCGCCTCAGGGCAGGGGTGCTGGGGGAGGTTGCAAGGTGGAAGTTTCGCCTCGGGCATGAAACATCCTTGCACCGGCCCTGCCCCACGCCCTGCCTGCAGCCAGCCCTGCACCCCCTGCCCTGCCCTTCCCGCAGTCAGCCTCTGTCTCCAGCCAGCCCTGCACCTTCTGCTTTGCCTGCACCAGCCGCATCCTCCCTGCCCTGTCTCCGGCCAACCCCTGATGCACCCCCCTGCCTGAAGCCAGCCAGCCCCGCAGCCCTTGCCCTGCCTGAAGCCAGACCCTACCTCCAGCCAACCCCACATCCACTGGTGCCCTGCACTTCCCAGGGCAGTAACCCTGCACATCTGCTTCAATGAGGGGGGCAGGGAGCAGCTGGGATCCACACATGTGCACACCCTAGGGTGACCAGACAGCAAGTGTGAAAAATCGGGACGGCATGGGGGGTAATAGGATCTCAAAATTCGGACTGTCCCTATAAAATTGTGACATCTGGTCACCATAGCACACCCCCAGGACTCCTGAGTTCCATTGCTGGGTTTCCTATTGGTTCCACTGCTGGTTCTTTTCCTTTTCCTGGGGACTTTGGGCAAGTTGCTCCCCACTCTCGGGCTCTGTCCCCAGCAGTCAAATGGGGATTTCATACTTTCCCGCTATTGGAAAGTGCTGGGAGAATCCCCCAGCAAAAGCTGCTCTGACAGTGCTAAGCAGCATCTGACTAATCAAGGTCGGAGCTCACTGCCCAAGAGGAGTGCTTGGCTCTGGATTTTCACTTCAGCCCAGTGTAGAGAGAGAGCCCTAACCATGGAGTTTGGCTCAAGAAGACCAAGTCTCCAATTTGTTAAGGGTGTTTTGAATTTCAATCCTGTGCTCCAAAGTGCTTGGTGTCAGTTGTAAATTTTAGAAGCATGCTCTCCACTCCATTTTCCAAATCATTCATGAAAATATAGAATAGTACCTGACACCGGACTGATACCTGCCAGACCCACTAGGTACACCCTCTCCATTGGGCAGCCAAACATGGAGAAGGGCTCCTGGAGTCTGGGCTTTCAACCAGCTCTGCACCCGCATTACACTGATTGCAGCTGGACTACATTTCCCTCGTTTGCTTCAGAGAATGTCCTACGGGACTCTGTCAAAAACCTTAGTAACACCAAGCTAGATCCCATCTATTGTTTACCCACCTCCACCAGGCCCAGAACCCTGCCAAAGAAGGAAAGAGGATTGGTTTGGAATGATTTGTTCTTGACAAATCCACGCTCACTAGTCATAAGAACCAAATTATCCTGTAGGTGCTGCTGACAAACTGAGTGTTTAAGAATGTATTGCAGGATCTCTCCATCTATGGCAGTCAGGCTAGCTAGTCTGTAAGTCCCAGAGGTCTTTTTGTTCCCCTTTGAAAGATAGGTCCTTTCTTATTCATGGATGGGAAGATGTTCTTTTTCAGGGATCTCAGACAAGAACTGGGTCACAACACCTGGTTTGTTAAGGCCACAAAAACGGAGGCAGGAACCTCTTCTCTGCTGCTGGCAAAGAACCAAAGGTACCTAAAAGATAGGGACTCACATCTTTGAATGGGCTTTAAAAAGGCAGTGGTTAATAAGTTTGGCCCTGACCATTTCTTGTTTCCACAAACTAGATATTTTAGCAAACTTTAGAATTCCTTGGTGCTAAACACTTTGAAACTCCCCTTTCTCCTTCACGGAGGGCTTTAACGCCCCTTATCTCACTTGGGCTCTAAACTGCCCATTGTTCAAGAACTGTTCCTCTTTCCATTGGACAGATGGGAGAAGGGAAGTGACCTACCCAAGGCCTACAGAGCAAGGCGGTGGCAGAGCCAGAAAGAGAAGCCACCAGTTCTGACTCTTGTTCTAACAGACGAAAACACCCCAGAGGCAGGGATAGAGCCCAGGAATGGAGATGGTGGGAAAATTTCTTTCAAACTTTCTGTCCGAAAATCCCATTCAGACTAAACCAGTTTGTTTCTCAAAATCATAACAAGTGAGATGAAAGTTCTTTGCAAAAATATTTTGTTGCAAAACAAAAGCATCTCCTCTTTGTCAGAGTGTGTTAAATTGTCTCCTCGCACACAAAGTGGAGACACTTACATCTCAACCGTTTGATAAGATGCTTCAATCTGAGCTAAGTCGTTGATACTATTAACAATTTCAAAATTAAAAAATACAAATAAAATAGACTATTTCATCTAATCTATTATGTCATAATCTGCTCTGAGTAAACATGATGGGAAACCTCATATTATGCACTACTTTTAGTGACAGTCCCCAATGGATCCACATCCTTCACCCACCATGAGGTAGGTAAGAGCGGATCATTATTACCCCTACTTGAGAGAGGGAGAAGCTAAGGCTGAGAAAGGAGAATTGACTTGTCTTAGGTCACACAGCCCGTCAGAGGCAGTGTTGGGAATAGGACCGAAGAGCCCTGATTTTCAAACTAACCATCGGATCTTGAATTTCAGACATTGAATGACCTGAATACTGTGCTCTCAGATGAGCTCCAGACCAACAACAGTGACAGTAATTATTCAGCAAGTATTTGAGGAAAACTCCAATGTTAGAGAGAATCATCAACTGCTCAGAGACAATTAATGCAGAGAAGCAGCAAAATTAATCAAAGATAGAACTGGTTCTGACTTATTTACTTGATCTTAAAAGAGAACAACAAGGATCTGAGTCTCCACCCTGTCAATAATCCCCTGCTCAGTCAATCAGGGTAGAGACTGAGGGTTCTCACCAGAGAGCCCAAAGGATGGCCCAGGTCACTGGTGGGGATCACTACCCGAGCACTATTTCAGTCCCACATTTTTGGTTGGACCTTCCATAGTGGGAGCTGCAGAGGACTTCCCCGCAACACACACACACACCCCTCCTTCCTGTTGTTGGGAAGGGAACAGGAGAAAGGACAAAAGAAGCAAGAGAAGAAGAGGAGGGAGGGATGGAGGAAGAGGTGAAACAAAAAGGACAAACCCTAATGTCCCCAGTGATTCTAAGGGACAAAATCCCAGGTGCGCAATAAAATTCTGCCTCCTTAAGCTCGTGTTTTCAATGCCTAGAATTCACTTGTCACCAGATAGATCAGACTGAACAGGTTTCAAAGCTCCAGGAGGCTCTTACCTTCCAAACAGGGACGGCTGTTTTCTAGTAAAATCACTAAAAGGGAAGGAGGAAACTCGAAAGAGGTTCCTCCTGGCGCTCACGTCCATGACCCCAAATAATCTCTCAGTCCTCAAAGAGAGACCTGGAGAAGGAAACGTGCTGAACCAAAGCCACAGAGGTCTCTGAGGTTTCCCTGGCCCCTTGCCCCTTTCCTGCCTGGCTGATGTCAGCATCTCTCTGTGAGGTCACCACCTCCCCACCGCCTTTGACCAATAGTCTCAGGTCCTGCAAAAGGCCTTTGTGATGTCACTGCCACACCCCTCCCTTGCTGAGCTAATGTCCTGCCCCTGGCCAGGCACTTTGGAGGTTTGAGCTACTCCATGTGGATCACCCCACTCAAGGAGCATTCATTCTAGGCAGCAAGCCGGCTAGACAGGAAAACATCAGACGCTGCTCCCAATGCTACACTCAGTTTTTCAGAAATTAGTCGAATTCATGGTCAGAAGAAACCATTAGAGTGTCTAACCTGCATATCACAGGCCTCCTGTATGACACAAGAGCTACTTTGGGGGCAAACACATTCCAGAAAGGCATCTAGTCTTCATTAAATGACATCAGGAGATGGTGAATCCACCAATTTCCTTGGTAGCTTGTTCCTGTGGTGAATCATCCTCACTGTTGACTATTTGTGCGTTAGTTGTAATATGAATTTGTCTCTTTTCACTTTCCAGCCATTGGGTCTTGTTATGCCTTTCTCTGCTCCATTCAAGAGCCCGTAAATACCCAATCTTTTCTCTCCATTAAGACACTGCAACACTTCAATGAAATCACCTTTCAATCTTCTTTTGATAAGCTAAACAGGTTGAGCTCTTTCAATAGCTCACTGGAAGGCATTTTTCTCCAGCCCTCAGAACATTTGGTGGCTCTTTGCTGCCCTAGCTACAATTTCACAACATCTTTTTCAAATGAGGACACCAAAACTGGAGGCTGTATAAAGGTTGTATAAAGGTAAAATTAAATAGGTTGCAGAGGAGTTTTTTTTAAATTTCGGCTTTTGTTGCTAAAAATTTTGTCTCTCTGCGGTGAGAAAAAACACTCCTCAAATGCCAAAATTTGAGCCATGAAAAGCGGCAGTGTGAACAGCACTTCATAGGTGGAGCTGTGCTCCCGGTGATGAAGCTCCTGCCCCTCATTGGAGGTAGTTCGGCTTTGTTGCCGGGGAAGCTCTCTCCCAGCGATAAGGATGGCCACACAGCTCACCTTACAATGGCATGGTTAGAGTGGCACAGCTGCACCGTGGTAAGGTGCGCAGTGTAGACACAGCCTCAGAGCTGGGGAAAGCCGACAGGCACTGAGGAGCACAGGGTTCAGACAGAGACATCCGTTAGGAGAGGAACTATTCACAGGGATTCTCTATAGCCTAGTAAGGTGGAGAGGATGGAAGATGATAATGTACAGGTAGGTTCTGATGAGAAACAGTGAAATGAGAAAGTCTCCCTCAATTACATCATGTAATAGCAGACAGCTAAAATGGGACACATTTTAGAAGTGCTTAAATACAAACGCTAGATGTCTAAGTACTAAGACGGGTGAATTTGAGTGTCTGGTATTGAGTGACGATATTGATAGAATAGGCATCACAGAAACCCCTGCACCCCCTTCTGCACCCACATGGGGAGACTGACCTGTGTGCATGGAGCAGCTGGCATTGCTGCCCCCCACTCCTCCCTGGAACGCTGCTCATCTGGGCACCCGTAGGGGCTGTGGGATGTGGGGGCAAGAAGTGAGATCATCCGAGCTCCCTGCATCCAGGTCACTTTCCTCAGCTGGGCTGCATAGCGGGAGGGCAGAGAGCAGCAGCTTCTGATGCTCCCCTCACAGCACAGCCCAGGTGGGAAAAGTGACCAGGACGCATGGAGCACATAGGGTTGCTCCTCACTCCCCTCAAACCTCTATGGACCCATGGAGGAGCATTGGGGCAGGGGAGAGCAGTGAACACCTTTGCACTGCCACACGGTGCCCTTTGACCCCTGGAGCCCTGGGCGGCTGTCGGGGGGCCCCACCCCTAAGGCAGGCCAGGCTCCCCAGAACACGCAACAGAAAACACAGAGACTGGCCACACACTGAGCAGTGGTAGCCTGGGCGGCTCGTAATGGAGGCTCAGGGGGGAGGGGTGTCATAACATTTTTTACCAGATTTGGACCTTAGCGTCCAAAATATGGGTTTTAGCAAGAAAACCTCCAAACTTAGTTACCAGCTTGGACCTGGTAAAGCTGCCACCAGCCAGGGATTTATACAGTGCCTGGCTCACTGTGGTCTCCCCAAAACCTTCCCCGAGGGACCCCCAGACTCAGATGCCTTGAGTCTCACAACAAAGGGGAATAAACCATTTCCCTTCCCCCTCCTCCCTTCCAGGTGTTCCCTCCCTGGGTTCCTGGAGAGATATACAGAAGCAAGCTCCATGAATCTAAACAGAGGGACTCCCCCCTCCCTGTTTCCAGTCCTGGAAATAGAAGTACGGAGATAGCTAATCTCTCTTCCCCCTTACCCAGAGGGTATGCAAAGTCAGGCTAGTAAATCTAACACAACGAGATTTTCCCCCTGACTTCTTCCTCCCACCAATTCTCTGGTGAGCTGCAGACTCAATTCCCTGGAGTCCCCACTAAAGAAAAAATCCAACAGGTCTTAAAAAGAAAGCTTTATATAAAAAGAAAGAAAAGGACATAAAAATGGTCTCTCTGTATTAAGGTGACAAATACAGGGTTATTTGCTTAAAAGAAAAAAATGAATAAACAGCCTTATCCAAAAAGAATACAATTTAAACATTCCAGCAACTACACACATGTAAATACAAAAAATACAATATAAACTTATTGTCTTATTATCTTTGTACTTACAACTTGGAAACAGAAGATTAGAAAGGCAGGAGGTAGAAAAATCACTCTCATAGCCAAGAGGCCACAGACACAAGACAAAGAACAAAGAACTCACACACAAACTTCCCTCCACCCAGATTTGAAAAAGTCTTGTTTCCTGATTGGTCCTCTGGTCAGGTGTTTTAGGTTACTGGTGTTACCCCTTTATAGGTAAAAGAACATTAACCCTTAGCTATCTGTTTATGACAAGGGGGCTCAGCCTCCCCAAACCTTGCATCCCCAAGGGGACAGTGGGGCCCATGACCAGGGGCCCTGGCCAAGTTAGGTCCCCCTGGAAAAGTCTCCCCTATGTCAGCCCCAGGGCTGGAGGAGCTCCCACTCCCTGCTACAGCCCGGGGGCTTCAGCAGGGACACAGAGCTTCTCTGGTCTCAGGGCCACAGTGGGGCAGGGGTAAAGGAGTGATAGGGTGGGGCTGGTGGGGGAAGGAGTGGAACAGAGGTGACAGTGGATGGGGCCATGGGTGGAAGAGGTGGAACGGGGTAGAGCCACAGACAGAAGGTAGGGGCATGGTTCTGGTGCTGGGGCCCCCACACTTGTTCTCCCTTTCCCGGGGGTTTGGCATCACTAGCCCTGGCTTAGCGAGTAGGGTTCAGTGGTCCCCATAATGTGGGGTGCGACTCCTAGGGGGACACAGAGGAACATTCATGGGGGCACCTCAGGACCTGAGCCAGCCCACATGGAGGGCAGGGAGGGAGCACCACTCAGCACCGCTCTGCCACAGCTCTTCCCCAACCCCACCCTCAGCCTGAGACTCTGGCTCCCAGCCCGGCATCGACCTCTTTACCCCTGTCTTCACCCCTCTCCCCAGCAAGCAACAGCCCCACTCCTCG
The DNA here is from genome assembly GCF_025201925.1 of Gopherus flavomarginatus. NCBI lineage: Eukaryota > Metazoa > Chordata > Testudines > Testudinidae > Gopherus > Gopherus flavomarginatus. The sequence continues at coordinate 45,578,305 of NC_066625.1, read as the reverse complement.
CAGCCCCGGTTCTTGACCGTGGCTTCCGAGGGGCCACAGCCATGACTAAGAGGGCACAATGTGAAATGTTTGGGGACCACTGGTTTAGGGTGACGTCCTCAATCACTTCTCTGCAGTGCAATAAAAGCTATTCCTCACTCACCTACCCCTCCATGAGGACGGACTAGGTATGTTCTGCTGCCCTTCACTCATACAGGAAGGAGAATAACATGTCATTCCACTCAATCCTAAAGTGATTTGTAACCCAAGACCATCCCAAACTGGTCATTTTAGGGAAGCGGCCTCATCATGCTGCATAGCTAGGCAGAGTAGGTGTGTCTATGCAAACACGGTCTGTTCCTGAAGTCTTTCCCCAGCTCCTCACTAGGTTAGAGAGGGGAGCTCATTCAGACCCTGCTTACACTTAGTATTTAAAAACTCCTTAGTGTCCCTATCTCTGCCGGCCTTAGATTTCTCCTCCTGTCCGTTTTTTGACAGCTCAGATGAGATGACCGAGTGGTTAAGGTGATGGACTGCTACCCCATTATGCTCTGCCTGCATGGGTTCAAATCCCATTCTCATCAGAGGCATTTAGTCTTCACCCTCCTTTATAGACAACCATCTCCCCCTTTGGTACAATAACAGATCAAACAATGTTGCTTGTGTGACCCAAAATTGGGTCAGTTAGTAAGCTTAGAGAGGACTAATAATGCCCCTCCCCCCCAGAGTTTGGTGGAAAGCAGCACATTTATTAGCTTGATAGCTAAGCTCAAAATAAGGGATGGGGGAGGGTGTCACACTCATACTCACGCTCCCAGGACAGGCCTGGCACTGGAGATGTCAGGATCCTTTAAGGTAAGTGTCCCACAGCGCAGCGATGGACGGTAGGATGAAGATCAGTCTTCCTGAGGTGCAATAGAATGTAACACAGCAAACCACTGGCCAGATGGGCCGGGTGAAGGGCATTCACTGGAGGTACAAAGGAGAGTGGGAAAGCCACTTCACAGGCATTCAAAGAGGGAAAGGACACAAGCTGGGGGAGGGGGTGAGTTTAACAGACCTTTTGAGCATACAGGTTATACCGAGCATACAGATCACTGCTGCTCCTACAACATGATAAGTTCTCAAGCAGCATGTTTCTTACTTTGCCCATCTGTCAATTTTGAGGATTATTGATGGAAATATTTTGCCATTGGGTTGTGTGTTTACACAGAAATTGACATTTACCAACAAATACGCAATTCTTCCAAGCCTGCCTAGTCTGCAGTTGATGGGTTTAGAGGGACACATTCACTCTTCCAGGTCCCCATGCCAGGCCTGTGCTCTCCAGGTTGTCAGCTTCCCACACTGTTGGGATCCTTCCCTCATCTCCCCCCAAACCACTGCCCCACCCCCACTTCTGGGGTCCCCTCCCCACACTATCTAACTCCCCTGCTGGCAAGATCCCTTCCTGTTCCTTTCATTTCCTGCCTCCACTCTGGGCAAAAGCTGTGCACTCTTCCCACACCAGAAGTTGAACCCAGGCCACCTGGGTGAAAACCAGGAATCCGGCCACTAGCCCATATGGGACTATTGTTGCATCTGACAAAGTGGGTATTCACCCACGACAGCTCATGCACCAATACGTCTGTTAGTCTATAAGGTGCCACCGGATTCTTGGCTGCTATTATTACTACAACTCAGGCCTTGGCTACACTGGAGAGTTACAGTGCAGGTGGTGGCTTTACAGCGCTGTAACTTACTCCCCGTCCACACTGGCAAGGCACATACAGCGCTGTATCTCCCTGGCTACAGTGCTGCATGTGCTCCACCTCGACAAGAGAAATAAAGAGAACAGAGCTGGCGCTGCAGCGCTGGGGTGCCAGTGTAAACAGTGATTAATCTTACTACGCTGTCACTGACCTCTGGAACCTTCCCATAATGCTTTTAAGTAGAGATAACGCTCTTTGTTTTGGTGTGATGCCTCTGTTTGTTTTGTTGTGAGCTCAAGGCTCCCGGAACTGCTTATCTAAAGACCAAACACAGTTACTGTTTGCAGTGAATGAGCAGAGGCAGGAGGATCCCTTTGGAACACCCACAGCTGGTGTTTGCTTGAGGAGAGAAGCAGCCGGGTGGGCACGAGGGGGGGGGTCTGTTTTGGATTAGCGGCTTATCTGGTCTGTGAGGAAAAAAACAAAGGCGGCTATTTGCATTTAGTGAATGAGAAAGGGGTGAGGGAGGGGGCTTGAACTTGCCAGGCAGGGAGCTGACACAGTGTCAGCTCCAAAAATCCACTCTCTCTGTCTCCCCCACGCTCCGTGTCACACTCCACCCCACCAGCCTCTTTTGAAAAGCACGATGCAGCCACTTGAATGCTGGGATAGCTGCCCATAATGCACCACTCCCAACAGCGCTGCAAATGTAGCTATGACAGTGTGCTGGTAGCTGTCAGTGTGTCCACACTGCAGCGCTTTCCCTACACAGCTGTAGGAAGACAGTTTTAACTCCCAGTGCTGTACAGCTGCAAGTGTAGCGAAACCCACTCTAAGCCGACCCCTTATGAGAACAGCAGGGACAAGCATGACTGGATGTCCCGATTTTTGGGTCTTTTTCTTATATAGGTGCCTATTACCCCCACCACCGTCCCAATTTTTCACATTTGCTGTCGGATCACCCTAGCAGGGGTTGCACATAGGGCTGCATTAACCTTCAGGTGCTGAGGTTTCCCTCTCTCCATTCCCAGCGCCTGTGATCAGGAAACAGACATCAGGGCTCCCAGGTGCTGCACAGACCATGACTGACATCAGACCCCATATTATGCAAGGTGCTGTACAAACCCTGGCCAACACTGAGAAACCCAGGGGGTTCCCCTCAATTTCCCTGAGCCTCTGCTGCTCAACTTCTTCTGACTCCATCTGGATCAACTCCCCTCGCAAAAACCCCACCTTTCCAAACAGTCCTTCTTTCCTTGCTCCCTGATTCTGGTTTCACACCTTGGGACCATCTCCTCTCTTCGTCTCTCCCCCTCCAGGTGAAGCAGAGATGGAGGCAACTTCAGCCACTGGAGTCAGCCTCAGCTAGCACTGCAGCCAGCCCCAGGGGGAGGAGGGTGTTTGCAGACACAGGAAGGGAGCAGCTGGGAGCAGGGGATGCTGGGAAGAAGGCGGCAGGAGAACAAAGCTCAGAGACCCAACATGGGGAAATTCCAGGGGGCGGGGCTCTGACACATCCCAGGTGCGGGCAGCTCCTGGGGGCGGGGCTCTGGCTCAGCTCGGGGGCGGGGCAGCTCCTGGGGGCGGGGCTCTGGCACAACCCATGGTGGGGCTGCTTCTGGGAGAGTGGCTCTGGCCCAGCCTGGAGGCGAGTCAGCTCCTGTTGGCGAGGCTCAGCACAGAGCGGGGGCGAAGCAGCTCCTGGAAGTGGTGCTCTGGCACAGGCCGGGGGCGGGGTAGCTTCTGGGGGTGGGGCTCTGGCTCAGATCGGGGGCAGGGCAGCTCCTGGGGGCGTGGCTCTGACACAGCCCATGGGCAGGGCAGCTCCTGGGGGTGGGGCTCTGGCACAGCCCAGGGGCGGGGCAACTCCTGGGGGCGGGGCTCTGCCACAGCCCAGGGGCGGGGCAGCTCCTGGGGGCGGGGCTCTAACACATTGTGACGTGGACCCGGGCTGAGCAGCTGTTCCCTGGTTCTCCACGTGCTGCCAGCAGCGCTGGAACCGCCCGAGCCGGAGCGGAGCTGCTGTTTTCAGCTGCAGCCAGGATCTGCCCCCGGCCCCGCTGGGATCCCGGTGTGGACAGAGACTGGGGACCGGGGGTTCCCCTTGGTGTGGCTGGCGGGAGGGGAGGGGAGAAGCCGGAGCTGCATGCGGTGGAAGGGCGGTGGGACATTGTAACCCGGAGCCCCCGGGGAGTGAGAGACCCCGGGGACGGCGCTGGGGTGGCGGGAAAGTGACTCTGCCCAGGGGAGCCTGGGAGAAGCCTTGGAGCCGCCTCGGACCCAGTGGAGCTGCAGGAGGATCAGCCCGCCCCGCTGGGATAGGGGGGCTGGGGCCCGGCCGTCGTGTGTGTGTGGGGGGGGGGATGGACCCCGGGGCCCGGCCCGGGGGGGGCGGAGCCTGGGACAGAGCCCGAGGCCCGGCGAGGGGGCGGAGCCTGGGACCCAGCAGGGAGGCCGAGGGGGAGCCCGGGGCCCGGCGGGGGGGGACGGTGTATTAAATCGCTCCCAATAGCAATGTGCTACTCCCGGGCACTGCGCATGCTCAGTAACAGCCACTGAAGCCGCTGCCCTTCCCCCTGCCGGGACCAGCTGTAACGTTCCGCCGGGCGCTGTGGGCGGGGCTGGAGCGGGGCGGGGGAGTAACAGGGCTCGGGGGGGGGCGCTGAGCAGGAAATTGATGGGCGGTGGGGGGGTCAGGCAGCTGGAGGAAGGGTTCGTGTGGGGCTAAAGGTCACAATCCGGGCTGGGGGGAGGCGCAGGAGTTGAGCCCAGGGGGAGGCGCTGGCAGAGCCCCCCCCTTTGGTGTGAGGGCGGAGGTGTCGGGGGGGGAGAAGCCGGAGTTGCAGGGAGGGGGAGGTCACTGGGGTGGGGTGGGGGGTAGAACTGTCTCTGTGCAGCCAGGACATTCCCGGGGTGTGGGGGGAGGTGAGTTAACTGGATCCTGTCCCTGTTTTTGCTACTTCATCCCACACACACATTTTCTCAAGATTTTCCCTTTTCTCTCTCATTATCACACGTGGCTATAAAATCCATGGAGATTCCTCCCCCCCCCCCAATGATCAGCTCTCTAATCACCTCTGATTTTCTCTTTTCTCTCCATACTTCTCAAATGTCAATTTAAAATCTCTCCGATGGGGGGTGGATTTTCCCACCCATTTTATCTGCAGCGATTTGTCCTTGTTCGGGTGGGAAATTATTGCCCTGAGTCATTCCCCAGAACATGGTTGCCCCTGGAGTGGGGATGGCGTGGGATGAGATGTCCATTCTCTGCCAGGGCGGGAAAGGGAGGAGCACATCCCCCATGGAGACTGCCCAGACTCCATTTCCCAATCCCCCTGTGGCCCCTTCTATTGTCCAGGGAGCCTTCCAGCTTCCCGCCCCGCTTTAAATCAGCTCCTCAAAGGGCTCTGAGCTGCTCATGTGAATGGTGGCCCGGGGGGGGGGGGCATTACATTCTGTTTATGTATTGGACAATCATATAAAATGCAGTCCAACAGTCCCCCTTTTCCACTAGTTATTTAATAACAACATCAAATCCCCTCCAATCTTGGTGTTTTTCTCTCATTTTATCAAATGTCATTTGTGACAGGTTGTCTCTGCGTATCTCAAAGATTGATATAGAATAACCCAAACATTTGCCCCACTTCTCTTTAGCAGTTTTATTTCTAATTGAATATGATGGGTTGCTTTTCCCTGTGCTAAGATGCAGCCACCTCTGGGGTGGATCCATGGTGGCCATTATTTGCTAGTGACAGGCCATGGACCTTTCTTACCCTCTAGGGCTTCCATTGTCCTATTAAAGAGGCACCCCCCAGGGCTCCTTCTGCCTGTGTGACTGGCCAGTAGGGAGCGGTGATAACTTTCTATTCACTTATCAGGTACTGTGAGGTAACAGTGTTGCTGTGTGGGGAGTGGGGCTGTGTGGGGAGATTGCAGCTGAAGGGGCATTTTGGTAGGGGGAGGAATCTGGGTGGCTGGGCAGGGGGTACCCTAGTCAGGTTGGTGGGTTGTGGAGGTTTGGTGTTACAGGGGATGGTTGTGATGTGCCCATCCCTGAGGCTATGGATCCTGGAGGTGGGTATCGCTGGGGGCCTGTTGGCTGCAGAACAGCAGGGGTGGATGTCTCTTGCGAGGGAGGGACAGGGGTTTAGAGGGAGCCTGGTTCTGTGCTAGGGGCTCTGTCTGGGCTTCCCCGGCTGGCTCCTGGGATCGTTGCAATGCCCAGTGCACAGAGGTGGGGGAGGGGATCCCTGGCACTAGGTCAGGGGATGCCAGGGAAGCAGAGTGAGGGGTCCCACTGTAAAGCATCAAGGGGTCCCGCTGGGTGGAAGAGGGAGTCTCAGACAAATGGCAGGGCAGATCCTGCTGGTGGTGGTGTGTGTGTGGTGGGGGGGTCCTAGGCAGGCAGTGAGGAACTGAGTTCCCAGTGGATGGGTCTCTGGCTGCTGGGGGCTCTTGGTGGGGGGAACCCTTTGGGATTCCCAACCTGACAGTCATAGTCTGGTGGGGATTCCCTGGCTGGTGGGGCTTTGAGGGGGATCTGGGGTCCCTGGCCAGGGACTCTGGGGGTTCAGTCTCAGGTGGGCCCCTGGCTGTGGAAACTTCTACTCACCATGATCCTTTTCTCTGATCAACTTGTGCCAAAGTCCTGGCTCCAAGCACTGCCCGGCATTCTCCAGTCACGTGCCCTGTCACTGGGATAATTTTCTGTCCACTTATCAAACACTGTGAGTGTGAAATCACAGATTTTGCTTTTCTCTTCTTTTGAAAACTGCGGGAACTTTTGATTCCATTTAGAAAATTTGTGCCCCCAGTCCTTGTCCTAGATCTGGGGAGTGAGGGAGGTGGGAAGGGGGTCAGCACTGCCACACAATGGTCTCTTCCACAGCATTCTGGACTCATTCTTTCTGAAATCAGGTGTCATTGAGACCATTGTTAATCCAGAGTCACTGCATGGAAAGACAAGGAGTGACTACAGATGGACAGTCGGGCAAATGAGATCAGCCATTCTCCCTGTGAGAAGGGGCTCTCATTAGCTGCTCTCCCCAGAGAGCTAAAGGAGGGAAGTTGCTCAAATGCTCTGTCCCTCTCTGCTCAGGATATTGAGGTTCAGCTTCCTGGGTCAGATGCTGCAGCCTCCATTGTGATCTGGGAGACCAGACTTGGCAGCTGCTGCTCCCCCAGCGGGGTTCTGTGCTGGGAAGTGACCTTAAATAAAGCTTCTTCTCTGCCCGGCCCAGCGGATGACTTTCTCCAGCTGGTCCTAGCCCCGTAGGGCAGCCCTGGGCCCTGTTAATACTAATTTCTGAGCCAGACATTCCAAGTATCTGAAAGGAACGAAGGGAAAATGCTGGGGTCTGGCCTTAAAATGACTCCACACAAACAGAACCCCTCATTTCTCGTCCCACTAGCAATTGCAGGATAAAATCCAGCAATGAGGGAGCAAACTACCCAGGAATGGGACTTTTCTACCAGACGAGCAGGGAGAGGGAACAGGGAAATGTAATAGAAGGAGAAAGAGAGACTGAAAGGGGCCGTGGGAGAGAAGAGTTTGGAGAGAGATTTCCAGATCTCTAATCTGCCCAGAAAGATGTATTGCTGCACCCTGGATAGAGTCACTTTCCTGTAGAAAAGATGAGAATCAAACAGAGAAGAATCCAGTTCCTGACTCCATATTCCCCCTGTTGGGGTGTGGCTGCCGTGGGGTCAGTGTCTGATGGAATCCTCCACAGTGACTCCTTTGGTTCTGCTTTTTTCTAGCCTTGTGTTCAGAGATTTTGTTATGGGATGGGGGGAAGGAGAAAGATTAAAATGTCTCTGTGGGCTTAGCCTGGCCGAAGAGGCCAGGTCTACACTGTAATAAGATATCAAGCCTTTCTCAGCATGGCAGACTCTAGGGTGTCTGTCTGCATGGAAAGGGCCTGGGGGAATCATGCTGTGAAATGAATTAAAGCCTGTTCTGAAACCTTCATAACTGCCCTTCTCACCCTGCCAGGCTGCGGAATAATGTCCATGTTTCGCTCCAGTTCATCCCGTCCTCTCGTTGGACAGGGGAGAGAAATGGCTGCAGAGGAGCCAGTTCAGGTAGGTATTATCAGGGGGCTGCTGGTGGGTTCCTCCAGGAGGGAGCGGGACAGCAAATACCCCAGAGGTGGGAAGGTTTGCACAGTCTGGTTTGCAGGAAATGCACAGGGTGGAGAAAGGGAGCAGGACAGGGGTGTGCTAAACCTGCTGGGAGTTAGTTAATAAGTGGCCTAGATTCTAGGAACAGACCCAGGAGGTTCGGGGGTGGAAATGCTTTAGTTTGTGGGGCAGAAAATAACCTAGCTCCATGGAGCTGGGAAAACTGACCAGACTCGTAGTGCTGGAGCCCGACCTGCCTAACCAGCGGCTGCTGTGAGATATGAAGGGAGCACCCACCCAGTGAGGCTTAGGGGAGATTCCCCTCCCTTCACATCCAGCTCTTCAGAATGGGGAGAGTGTTGGGCTTCTGACCAGGGAGCTATCCCTGGACCCTGCTAAGGGCTCCATCTCCTGAATCAGTCTGTGGCTAGTAGGTGTGTGATGGCTCTGCTGAGAGAGAGGAGGGGCTCTCTCTTTGTTCCTTCCCCCTGGTGTTTCCTGGATGCTCTGAGCAGGGTGGGGGTGGGACTCTGACTGCAATCCACCCAGAGTTTCTGTTTGGCTCCTGTCCCCCATGTACAGGGGGGCTGTGAGTGGGGCAGCAGGTACTGAGTGTTGGACTCTTGCTCTTTCAGAGGCTGATGACCTTCGAGGAGGTGGCTGTGTATTTCACCAGGGAAGAGTGGGCTCTGCTGGACCCTACTCAGAGAGCCCTCTACAGGGATGTCATGCAGGAGAACTATGAGAATGTGACCTCGCTAGGTAAGGGTTACTCTCCCCTCGGTTCTTGGAAGGGGAAATGAAGAGAGATGGTTCACGCCAGCCCCACAATGCCACCTCTACTCTGCCCTATTTCAGCATCACGCCAATATACCAGTGACACACACTGTCAGATACCCTCCCCTGCTGCAGAACACTTTGGGAACAGAGCACAGGAGCCGTATTGCACAGCATCAAATATCTCCTGTTTGCTCAAGTAAAACTGAGGGTTAGGTGCGGCATAATCAACAGAAGCTTCTTACCCCTGACCTCTCAAACCTTGAGCCTTCTCCACCCAGACCTGAATGTGCTTGGGGTGTAACAAGCAGGCTGCTGGAGTCAGAGCTGCTGGTCCAGAGTTACTTATCACACAGACAGTCCATGTGTCCTTGAATGCTGGCTGGGAGTATCCAGAGAAGGATGCTCAGTAGCGGATTTAGTGTTAGTGGGGCCCTGTGCTCAGCTCCATTTTTGGGGTCCCTCCTTGGGACCCAGGCAAGAAAAAGAACATTCTATTATCTTCCCCAATCCCCATTTTTCATTCATTTTTTTCTTCATCCTCCTCCTATGAGTAATAGTAAGTAAATGAAAATAAAATGAAGTACCTTGATTGTTTTTGTAGTCTAACTGATTTTTCCACAGACCACTTGAAAATTGCTGAGAGTCTTGGTGCACCACTTAATGATCTTTCCAAATATTGTTTGTACTGTTAGCTAACTATTGTAAAGCACTTTGGGTAAGAGCCCTTTATTAAAAAAAAAATTAAGAAACGTTGGAGTGCAGGGTCTGGCCAGGAGTTAGGGTGTGGGAGGGGGCTCAGGGCTGGGGCAGGGGGTTGGGGTGTGAAGCTCTTACCTGGAGCCGCTCCTGTTTCATGAGAGCAATGCAGGTGGGAATGGAGGGGGCAGGAGTCAGGGCTAGGGGTGCGTGAGAGGCAGGGGGCTAGGGTGGGGGAGGGAAGGGGGTATGGGTGGTTGCAGGAATCGGAGTGTAGGGAACTGGGGTGTGTTTGTGAAGGGTGAAGGAGTAAGGGCTGGGCGTGTGAGAGGGGGTGCAGGAGTCAGTGAGGGCAGGGTGTTCAGGGTGAGGAGTCAGGACTGGGGGTGCAGGGTCTTGGAGGGAGTTAGGGTGCAGGAGCAGGCTGGAGATTGGGGTGCAGGGTCTGACCAGGTTTTAGAGTGCAGGAGAATGTTCAGGGATGGGGCAGGACATTTGGGTGTGGAGTGCTTACCTGGGGCAGCTCCCTTTGGTGTGAGGGATGCAGATGGCAATGTGGGTGTGTGTGTGCAGGAGCTCCCATATTTGGTGCTCAGGGTGGGGGTGAGGATGTGGGCGGGTGCAGGAGTCAGAGCATGGGGTGTGAGGGCTGGGTATGTGTGTGGGGGTGCAGGAGTCAGGGCTGGGGGTGTGAGCTTGGGTCCTGGGGGTGCTCTCAGCCCCCTACCCTGGGTGGCTTTCAGAAGGGGCTGGGGGTGGGGAGGTATGTGACAGGGGAGTGCTTTGTAAAGCAGTGAGCAAGCAACCAGAGAGCTTTGCGACTAGGGCTGCTAACGGGGAGTTTCGTGAGGGAGTTTGGAAGGGGAGTGGGAAGGGGGCGAGATACTCTTGCCATTCTTTAAAACATTTAAGCTGTAATACAGACTTCTTCATTGAAACAAAAACCCTGTTGTTAACCTAGGTAGCTGTAAGAGAGAATGCAGTCAGAAACCTAGCAGCAGAGTGGGGGCTATCCTGTTTATTGCACTCAATGTAGCATGTATGATTACCTGCCCTGTGGGCGGGTGGCGTATATGTACATTCGGTGCAAGCAGCTCCTGGCTCTCAGACACCACATGGAGGCTTTGGAGGCCAGGGTGGTGGAACTGGAGATGCTAAGGAAGGCAGAGAAATATGTTGATGAGGCTTTCCGGGACACTGTAGCTTTCTCCCACCTCCGGTCAGACAGCCACTGCGCTGTTGAGGAGGATGAAAGGCCCAGGGCAGGAGAGCAGTCTGTGGGAGCAGAGGGAAAGCTTCCCATAGTTGGGACCCTCCTTCCAGATGGTGTTGGGGTCACCTCTTGCACTGAGGTTACCTCTCCGGTGAGGGAACCCCAGACATTAAGCAAAGGCAGCTGTTAGTAATGGGAGATTTGATCATTAGAAACAAGGATAGCTGGATTTGTGATGACCAGGAGAACCTTATGGTGACTTGCCTGCTTTGTCCAAAGGTTGCTGATTTCTCGAGGCATCTAGATAGGTTTGTGTGTAGTGCTGGGGAGGAGCCAGTGGTCATGGTACATGTAGATATCAATGACATAAGGAACGGTAGGTGAGACGTCCTGGAGGCCAAATTTAGTCTACTAGGAAAGAGACTGAAATCCGGGACCTCTACGGTGGCATTCTCAGAAATGCTTCCAGTTCCACACACAGGGCCAGGTATGCAGGCAGAGCTTCAGAGTCTCAATGCGTGGATGAGATGATGGTGTAGAGAGGAGGCGTTTAGATTTATTAGGAAGTGGGGAAACTTTGGGGATGGGGAAGCCTATACAGGAAGGATGGGCTCCACCTAAACCAAAATGGAACCGGACTGCTGGCACTTAACATTAAAAAGGTTGCAGAGCAGTTTTTATACTAAGAGATGGGGGAAAGCCAATGACTGCAGAGGAGCTTGTGGATCGGACAGAGACTTGTTTTAGAGAAGAATCTAGTGATAGAGATTTTCTAGTTTTAGTCAGGAAGAGAGGCTGGAAGAGGATAAAGTAGGGGCCAGATCAAACGAGAAGCATTCACACACAAAAGAATCTGACACATCAGAAAAGGGCAGACAAATAAACAGTGACAAGTTTTTAAAGTGCTTGTACACAAATGCTAGAAGTCTAATAAGATGGGTGAATTAGAGTGCCTCGTGTTAAAGGAGGATATTGACATAATAGGCATCACAGAAACCTGGTGGAGTGAGGACAATCAATAGGACACAATCATTCCAGGGTACAAAATATATTGGAAGGACAGAGCAGGTCATAGTCGGGGGGTGGGGAGAGGAGTGGCACTGTATGTTAAAGAAAATGTAAACTCAAATGAAGTAAAAATCTTAAATGAAACTGCATGTTCCATAGAATTTCTATGGATAGTAATTCCATGCTCTAATAAGAATATAACAATAGGGATCTCTTATCGACCACCTGTCAAAGACAGTGATAGTGAGGATGAAATGCGAAGGCAGATTAGAGAAGATATCAAAATAAAGAACACCATAATAATGGTGGATTTCAATTATGCCCATATTGATTGGGTACATGTCACCTCAGGACAAAATGCAGAGACAAAATTTCTCGATACTTTAAATGACTGTTTCTTGGAGCAGCTGGTACAAGCACCTGCAATGGGAGAAGCAACTCTCGATTTAGTCCTGAGTGGAGCACAGGATCTAGTCCACTGGGTAACTATAACAGGAGCACTTGGAAATAGTGACCATAATATAACAACATTTAACATTCCTGTGGTGAGAAGAACAGCTCAACACTGGCATTTAATTTCAGGAAGGGGAACTATGCAAAAATGAGGGGGTTAGTTAAACAGAAATTAAAAGGTACAATGACTAGAGTGAAATCCCTGCAAGTTGCAAGGACACTTTTCAAAGACACAATATTAGAGGCCCAACTTAAATGTATCCCCCAAATTAAAAAACACAGCAAAAGAACTAAAAAAGAGTCACTGTGGCTTAACGACCATGTAAGAGAAGCAGTGAGAGATAAAAAGGCATCGTTTAAAAAGCGGAAGTGAAATCCTAGTGAGGTAAATAGAGGGGAGCATAAGCACTGCCAAATTAAGTGTAAAAATGTAATAAGAAAAGCCAAAGAGGAGTTTGAAGAAGGGGCTAGCCAAAAACTCAAAAGGTAATAACAAAATGTTTTTTAAGTACATCAAAAGCAGGAAGCCTGCTAAACAACCAGTGGGGCCCTTGGATGATCGAGATGCAAAAGGAGCCCTTAAAGACTATAAAGTCATTGCAGAGAAACTAAATGCATTCTTTGCTTCAGTCTTCGTTGCTGAGGATGTTGGTGAGATTCCCAAACCTTTTGTGGGTGACAAATCTGAGGAATTGCCACAGATTGAAGTGTTACTAGAGGAGGTTTTGGAACTAATTGATAAACTTAACTGTAACAAGTCACTGGAACCAGATGTTATTTACCCAAGAGTTCTGAAGGAACTCAAATGTGAAATTGGGGAACTATTAGCTATGATTTGTAACCTATCCTTTAAATTGGCTTCTGTACCCAGTGACTGGAAGATTGCTAATGTAACACCAATATTTAAAAAGGGCTCTAGAGGCTATCCTGGCAGTTACAGACTGGTAAGTCTAATGTCTGTATCAGGCAAATTAGTTGAAACAATAGTAAAGAATAAAATTGTCAGGCACATAGAAGAACAAAAATTGTTGAGCAAAAGTCAACATGGTTTCTGTAAAGGGAAATCATGTCTTACTAGTCTATTAGAGTTCTTTGAAGATGTCAACAAGCATGTGGACATAGTGTACTTAGATTTCCAGAAAGCCTTTGACAAGGTCCCTCACCAAAGGCTCTTACATAAATTATATTATTATGGGATAAGAGGGAGGATCTTTTCATGGATTGAGAACTGTTTAAAAGGCAGGGAATAAAGGGTAGGAATAAATGGTAAATTTTCAGAATGGAGAGGAGTAACTAGTGGTGTTCCCCAAGGGTCAGTCCTAGGACCAGTCCTATTCAACCTATTCATAAATGATCTGGAGAAAGGGGTAAACAGTGAGGTGGCAAAGTTTGCAGATGATACTTGTGACGATGCGGTTCTGGTGGGACCCAACTGAGAGTGACAAATCGCTTAAAACAGGGCAGTTACAGCCCAAGGCTGGGGTTTTTCCACCTCTAAGGCAAACCAAACCAGTCAGACAAAGAGGACTTTTGTTTCATCCCATTGGTTAACCACAAGTCACACAAGCAATTCCCTTAGGCACTCCAGTCTTCCAGTATCACCACCAGTGCACTCGTCCTGGGGATGAATGGTTATGAAAACCAACACCTCAATAAAAGAAAAAGGTTCTCTCGATCCCAAAGAATCAAGCCCCAGACCCAGGTCAATATACACATCAGATCTTACCCACAAATCACGCTGTTGCCAATCCTTTAGAATCTAAAATCATAAAAGGAAAAAGATAGAGCTGAGAGCTAGAATTGGTTAAATGGAATCAATTACATGCAGTAATGGCAAAGTTCTTAATTCAGGCTTGTAGCAGTGATGGAGTAAACTGCAGGTTCAAATCAAGTCTCTAGAGTACATCCCCCTCTGGGATGCGTCAGTCAGTCCTTTGTTCAGAGCTTCAGTTTGTAGCAAAGTTCCTCCAGAGATAAGAAGCAGGACTGAAAACAAGATGGAGATGAGGCATCAGTCTTTTATAGGCTTTTCCAGGCGTAAGAACACTTTTGTTCTTACTGTGGAAAATTACAGCAAAATGGAGTCTGGAGTCACATGGGCAAGTCTCTGCATACTTTGCTGAGTTACAAGGCGTATCTGCCTTCTCTCAGTGGGTCATTTGAACAGCTGATGACCCTTAATGGGCCATCAAGCATGCTAGGCAGAGCTAACACCAACTTGTCTGGGATGTCTCCCAGAAGCAAAGCATAAGTTCGAAATACAGACAGTATACAGCCAATACTCATAACTTCAACTACAAAATTTTACATACATATAGACACCATAATTATAACCAAGAACCCATAACCTGGTCTTGGACACCTTACATGACCTCCTTTACATAAGATTTGGTGCCACTACAGGACCTTGGTTGCAACCATGTTCTATATGGTCCCAGATTATATCAATAACATCACAGTACTAAACTGGTCAAGATCGTTAAGACCAAAGCAAACTGTGAAGAACTTCAAAAAGAGCTCACAAAACTAAGTGACTGGGCAACAAAATGGCAAATGTGTATAAAGGTAAAGTAATGCACATTGCAAAAAAAAAAAAAAAATCCAGCTATACATACAATATGATGGGGGCAAAATTAGGCTAATCTGGAAAAAGATCTTTTTGTCATTGTGGATTGTTGTCTGAAGACATCCGGCAGTGTGCAGAGGAAGTCAAAAAAGCAAACAGGATGCTAGGCATTATTTAAAAAGAGATAGACAGTAATACAGAGAATATCTTATTGCCCTTATATAAATCAATGGAAATAACTAATTTAGACCCCATCATTTTATGTGTTTATTTGGGATTATGTTTTCCAATGGGCTGCACTATGTGCTACCCTGATATCTAGTACTGCTCAGGTCCTGCATTCAGTAATATCCCTGCCCTTCCTATTCCCTTTCTCCTCTGAACCCCACGCTTATGTTTCCAGCTTCCCCGGGACTTTGTCTTTTTCTCTGGACCCATCTGTCAGCAAGAAGCAGTGCCAGGGAGACTTACCCTTTCTCTAGAGTCTTCAGTTTCTGGGACGTGGATTTACATTCTCTGTGTTTTAGGAGACTCTTTGAAATTGAGTGTCTGTGACATTAAGCACAGTACAATCTGGACTGTTGAACAGCTCTGTCCCCTCAGTTCTCCAAGCTGGGATGACTTTTCCACTGCTCTACTGTGAGAGCAGCCACTCCTGGGCAGTTCACACACAGTCTCCAGCATGTAACTCACTCCCAGCTACACAGTTTTGAGTGCTGCTAGTCAGTGACTCACAAATTACAGTACCTCACAGGAGAACCCCAGAAAATTCTCTGCTCCCAGACTTCCCCCAGAAATGTGCATCTTGCCCTGTCCAGCACACTCCTGAACAATGGGAGCTCATATGAAATCTGTTGTTTCATCAGTGGAAAATGACATGCGCCAGCCTTGTTATTCCAAATGGAGTTTCCTACACACTTTAATCCAAACACACTGATTTGAAAAAAAAGGAAACAAAATTATTAACTACTGAAAAAAAAGATTTTAAGTGGCTACAAGTAATGAGGCATAAAAGTCAGAATTTTTTACAAAAGAAATGCAAGATAAAACACAAACTAATGTTTAACTTAGCAAGCTGAAACGAGTTTAAAACAAATGTTTCTCTCACCATCTGCTGAGAGAGGCTGGTTTTCCTTTCAGCCAGGACTCCCCCTAACCTGCCCCTGACGCCCACATTCAGTTCTTCAGGAGTTGTCATGAGCAGAGGGAAAGGGGAGAGAGAGAGAGTCTCATGCATTTTCCTCACCTCTTTTTATAATTCAGTCCTTTGGACTAGAAACAAATTCATTTCCCAGCTGAGTCATGGTGACAGGCTGTCATAGGTACGAGCTTCAAGTGATCCCTATGATGGAATGTAAATGTCATCTTCACACCTTCCCCCTCCTGGAGAATGGCTATTTGACCAGCTGTTTGCTTTGCTGTCTCTGAGGAACTTAGGGTTAGGGTTGCAACTTTTTCATTAATTTCATACAGTAAAATGTCATAACTTTACATACAATGTTGCTACACTGTTTAACAGGAGGCTATTCAGTAGATTATGTCTTTTCAAATGATACTTCACAGTGATAAATGAAAGGGAGGGGCGGGATATCCCTTTTATAAACACTCAGCCAGCCAGTTGGCTGTAAAATCCCTGTTGGTGTGAGTTCTCTGCTTGCTTTACCTCTAAAGGGTTAACAAGCCAACAGAGTTTTTTAAAAAAAAAGTATTGGGCACCTGACCAAAAGAGCCAATGGAAAGGCTACAACTTTGTTAAATGGGAAAGTAACTTTCCCTTTGTCTGTTGTTCTCCGGAGAAGACGACGTGGAGTAGCAATGCTGTGTAAGGCTTGAAGCAGGTATGAAAATTCACCTTCCATACCTAGAAGAAATGATTTGGCTAGGGAATGTTTAGACAGACACAATCAGATTTATTTTTTATTTTGGCTTTTGGATCTCCTCTGTGCTATCCCAGATGCTTTTGTTTGCTTGTAAGCTTTAAGTGGAACCCTGAAGAAAGCTATTTTGGATGCTTACAAAAATTTTCTTTTAAGATCTAGCAAAAGCCTACGTTCCAGATGTATTGTGTTCCTTTTCAATTTTAATAAAATTTACCTCTTTTAAGAACAGGATTGGATTTTTGGTGTCCAAAGAGGTTTGTGCATGTGATTTGATTATCTGGTAGCCACAGCTAATTTCCTTTGTTTTCTTTTTCAGCTCTTTCCCGGAAGGGAGGTGAAAGGGCTTGAGGGTGGCCCAGAGGGAAGAATTCTCAAGTGCTTCTTCCTGGGTCCAAGGGTTTGGGGTTTTCTGCATTTGGGTGGTGGCAGCATTTACCAAGCCAAGGTTAGAGAAAAGCTGTAACTTTGGGGTGTTAATACAAGCCTAGAGTGGGACAAATTAATCTTTAGAATCCTGGTGGGGCCCCGCTTTCTGCACTCAGAGTGACAGATTGGGGATTCGGCCCTGAGACATGCTATGAACAAAATTGATCATAATTTTGTACAAGAGTGAACATAGGGGTACAGACTTGCACATGGTCTGTCTGTGTGTTCCCAACATATATGTGGGTATCTTAATCCCTCACAAGCAAGGTGTTCGGCATCTTCAAAGACCCGGGGAACCAGTCCTGGGAATTGACCAGTTTATTAAGTGACGCTGTATGGAATTGAGAGACACCTTATATTACTATTATTATTTTATTATAAATAACAATATGATGAAATTGCAATAAATCATGCTAGATATGCCATGTTAGGTGTCAATGAAACATGTTATGATGTTCCAAGTATGATAATCTTGTTTTTATCTTTGTATTGTGAGTTACAGATATGTAGGGTATATCTGTATTCCAGATTTGTGTAGTGTTTCTGAATGACACCGCCAGACATATTGGCATCAGCGCTGCCCAGCCTGTTCGATGGCCCATCCAGAGTCATCAGCCATACAATAAACCCACTGAAAGGATTAAGAGGATACACCTATTGAGTCAGAAAGACATGCAGGGGTATGCCTGTGTACTGAGACCTCCAAGGCTTTTCCATGCCATGTGCTATGAAGCTTGTGTTTGGGACACAGGAAGTAGAAGCCACTTGGCAAAAGGAATATAAAGGGCAGCTGCATCATCTCCATTTTGTCTTCAATCCCCTTTCCTACCTCTGGAGCAACTTTTCTACAAACCGAAGGCTTGAACAAAGGACTGAATAATGTGGATGTGTACCAGGGATTCTTTCAAGCCAGAAACTCACCAATATTGCTAAGAACCAGATACATTCAGAAATATATATATATATATATGATTGCTTTCCCATTTAACAACTTTCTTTCTTTCTTTCTTTCTTTCTTTCTTTCTTTCTTTCTTTCTTTCTTTCTTTCTTTCTTTCTTTCTTTCTTTCTTTCTTTCTTTCTTTCTTTCTTTCTTTCCTTTTATAATAAACCTTTCGTTGAGATGCTTTCTTGCTTATAAACCTTTAGTTTAGGTGCTAAGGATTGGCTGGCATCATAGTATTTTGGGTAAGATCCAAACCCATACTGACCTGGTAATGTGTTTGACCCTGGGGTCAGAGGAACACTGTTTATGTGAGCAGAGTTTTTAAATAACCTTTCACTGTCCTGGACCTAGGTGCTGATTGGGAGTCAGAGAACTAGAATGCAATAAAGGGGGCATGTGATTTCTTTTTTCAGTTTCTTGATAACCAGTGTGGGGGATCAGAAGCACAGTTGGTGACTGGTCGGTGAGTTTAACTTCCATGTTAACCACCAGTTTTGGGTGCATCTGCTGTCCCTTTTTCAGCCTGCCCTGGTCTTGGCCTTTTCAGTGAGGACTGCCCCAGGCACACTGGGTCACACTAAGCACTGAAGTTCAATTAATAGATTGTTTTTATGACACAGTTATATGAAATCAACGGAACTCTTTTGTTTTCTTTCATCTGAGCAGGGTTTCCAGTTTCCAAACGTCATATAATCTCCCAGCTGGAACAAGGAGAAGAGCCATGGGTCCCAGACCTCCATGGTTCAGAGGATAGATGGATCCTGAGAGCTCCCTGCACAGGTCAGGAAACATTAAACCAACTCAGAATTTGTAAGAGCCTGAAATAAATATCTGGTATGCCCAACCAAGCCCTTGGGGAGGTCTCTCTGTTCATTATTGTCCCTAGCAAGGGTCGCATCCTCAGGGTAAATATAGCTCATGGCTTCCTGTAGATCCTAGCAGACACCAGGCCATGGCTTCCTTCCTTCCCCCTGTGAATTTGGATGGGATGTGAAGGCTCAATTGATCCCCTCCTCTCTCCTATTTAGGGGAAGATTTTGGAATTCTTGTTTTTATTTGACCTCTCTGAAACACTTGTATTGGTTTGGTGTTCCCCTTTCCATCTCTGTTTGAGGTTTCTGTCTCTATCGCAGCAGGTGATGCAATGGTAGGTGAGAAAAAGGAGCAGAATTATCAGCAGGAAAATGTCGAGCAAGTGGATAAACACAGAGAATTATCACAAAGATAAAAAAGAAATGTGTCGAAGAGTCATGAGCAGAGAAAATCATGCAAGACTCAGCACACACCAGAAAGAGAGCAGGGAAAGCAGCCAGGAGAGAAAATGGGTAAATTTATTTTCTGTCGGGGATCTCAGAAGAGCATCAAGGAAACCACAACACAGCAGAAAATCCTCGTGGGAAAGAGGAAAAATACTTGCTGTGACTGTGGAAAACGCTTCCCTAGCAGCTCACACCTTTCTGTTCATCAGAGAATCCACACAGGGGAGAGGCCCTATGAATACAGGGAGTGTGGGAAAAGCTTCACTAGCAGCTCAAACCTTTCTGTTCATCAGAGAATCCACACAGGGGAGAGGCCCTGTGAATGCAGGGAGTGTAGGAAAAGCTTCACTCAGAGCTCTCACCTTACTGGGCATCAGAGAATCCACACAGGGGAGAGGCCTTATGTATGCCATGAGTGTGGGAAAACCTTCAATCACAGCTCGCACCTTCTTCGCCATTTCAGAATCCACACAGAGGAGAGGCCCTATAAATGCAGTGATGGTGGAAAAAACTTCATTCACCACCAGCAGCTTATTACCCATCAGAGAATCCACACAGGAGAGAGGCCCTATTAATGCCATGAGTGTGGGAAAAGCTTACTTCACAGCTTTCACCTTTCTAGACATAAGAGAATCCACACAGGTATGAGACCCAATGGAAGCCATGAGTGTGGAAAAACCTTGTCTTGCCACTGAGCCCATGTGAGCCGTCAGAGAGTCTGCAAGGGGGATCAACACCATAAAACCCTCTAGGGCTATCAATACTTTAATACTTTTCCTTATTCCCACAGAGCAACTTTTAAAAACTGTTTGAACTGTTTGAAGCACCAAGATCCCTCAGCTTGTCCAGATGAGTGGCCCAGTTCTGCCTTTTGCAGTTTGACCTCTTTGAGGTGGACCGATTTGTCCTTTCTATCAACTCCATTCTCCCATGAGTAATTCGAGTGTTCCCTTCCCACAAGAAACAAGGGAGCATCACATTTATACCATTCCTCCTATTGCAAAGGTATTGTTAGTCACCAGTGATGCAGATTGTATCATTGCCGTTCTCACGTTGCTGTGGGTTTTGCTGAAGAGCAGTTATCATGGAACTTTGCAAATTATATTTAAATGAAGAGGAGCAAGGGGAGGAAAAAAGTGTCATTTCAGCCTCTGTGATACTGGAAGGAAATGTAATAAGCGGCAGAGTCCTGTGGCACCTTATAGACTAAAAGACATTTTGGAGCATAAGCAATATACAAAAATCTGTAGAATAACACTTCAGTCTCCCTGGACACACAATTGCAGATTTAAAAATAGCCATCCTGCAGCAAAAAAACTTCAGACCCACACTTCAAACAGAAACTGCTGAGCTTCAGTTTATTTTCAAATTTGACACCATCAGCTCAGGATTAAACAAAGACTGTGAATGGCTAGCCAACTACAAAGGCATTTTCTCCTCCCTTGGTGTTCACACCTCCACTGCTGTAAGGGAGCCTCATCCTCTCTGACTGAACTAACCTTGTTATCTCTAGTCTGATTCTTGCTTGCATGTTTATTCCTGCCTCTGGAAATTTCCACTACATTCATCGGACGAAGTGGGGATTAACCCACGAAAGCTTATGCACCAATACGTCTGTTAGTCTACAAATTGCCACAGGACTCTTTGTCACGTTTTACAGATCCTGAGTAACACGGCTACCCCTCTGATACTTGGAAGGAGATGGGGTGACTCAGAGATTCCCTCCTTCCCCATCACGGCAGAACTGTAACCTTTTGTCTGAGCCAGGCAGAGTTTATCGTCATCACATTCTACCCCTCCACTTCTCAAAGTGTCATGTGATGAAGTGTTCTCAGTTGTCCGTGCTTGGAGATGATGCTTTGACTTATTTAATCCTATACCAGAGTCGCTATGACTGGAGATGAAAGTATCAAAGGCCTGGAAGGGGAATTCAAATGGATCCTAAATACAGTGTCGTCATTTCGAGTTTAAATCCCAGGTTCCATCTATTGGTAAAGCCAATTCTGGTAAGGTGACTGTTTTTTCCCCCATTATGGGGATGCTGGGATACCCATTTTTGAAGCTCACCCATCTTTGGGGTGGATCCTGTGGTCCTTTCTATCAGTTCCATTGTCCTGTGAGTCATGAGAGTGGATGTCCTTTCTACCAGGAATGTCATCACCCCAGGTGGGGGAGATGGGGGGTGTCTTCAACCAGCTACGCTGAGATAAAATCTACCTGGGTCTCATCACTGTGGTTGCCATGGAGTCAGCTAGCTTGAGTTCACTTTCCTGATGTAAAAAGACAGCTATTCTTGCACTAAAGACATGGGCCATGGATAGCGAGTGGGGTTATCTAGCACATTTCCTCCTGCTCTGACCTAACCACTGTCGCATTTCCTTGTCTAAACAAACCTGGAGATTCACATTTATACTCCTCCTCCCAGTGCAAAGTTATTGTTAGAGACGTCAAGTTCCTCTCTGAGGACAGATTGTCTCATTCCCAGTTGTTCTCACGTTACCCTGGATTGTGCAGTACAGCAGTTATTTTGTTGACTTTTTTCTCTTTTAAAATATATTTAAATATGATGAAGAGCTGGAGCAGTATCAGGGAAATAAGGGTCATTTCAGGATCTGTGACACTGGAAGGAGATGGAGCAACTCAGAGATTCCATCCTTCCCCGTCACCCCAGAACTGTTACCTTGTGCCTGAGCCATGCAGAGTTCACCCCTTCATATTCCTTCACTTCCCAACGTGTCTGGTGAGGTCATGTTCTTGGCTGTCCATGCTTGGGAATGGTGCTTGGACGTCTTTGATCCTAAATCAGAGTCATTCTGGCAGGAGCTGAAAGTGTCACAGACCTGGAAGGGGATTTCAAATGGATCCCAAGCACTGTTCAAATCCCCTTTTCCCTCTATTGGCAAAGCCACTTCTGGGAAGGTCGGCTGTTTTTTCCACTCGTTATGAAGATGCTAAAACTCCTGTAAATAACACTAATGAGACAGTGCTGGGTGAAGCAGGTTTCAGTGGATCACGGGAGAATTTCTCTTCCTGATTCTGAGACATCAGATGTAACCTACTCTGGAATTTCACTTTAAATTAAAATGAATGTGTCTTCTACCTGTCTGTGATATGGGTTTTCTATCTTTCATGAAGGCTCCTTGATCATATACCTGCATGTTAGCTTTGTTTGACAGAATGTAGCTCAGATTTATTGGGAAATTTCAGACAAATGACCATCATTTTTTGACCTTAGGTTTGTTTTTTCCCCTGTCCCTGCATGATGACATGGAGAAAATTCAAATGCAGTTCAGTCAACAGGAGAGAATACTCCAAACTGCTGGACATATTACACTGGTCTACAATTTTTGAGAAGTCGTCTGCTTCAGAGATAAAATGTGATATTTATTATGTATTTTGATGTGCTGAATTCAAATATGACAATTAAAACAACTGATTGGCTACTGTTTCTAAGATATTTAAGTTTTTACATTTTATGTCTATGTATATTGTGTAGATAGTAGAGTTTTAATCATAAATTGTAAACCTAGGTCTTTTCATATGTTTATGGTTGCTTTACGTGATAATATTTCACCTGTCCTGTTTATGAAACACTTTAAAAATCAGCAGAAGGGTTATATAAATAAAATTTATTATGAAACAAAAGGCAAAAAACTGTTATGTACATAGTTTAGTCCTATTCAGTGTCTACTTGGCGCTTCTTGGCTTGTCTCTTGTATTCATTCAATGGAGCATCTCTTGTCACTGTCCAGCAATAGTCTGCAAGCATTGATGGGCTCCAATTGCCCTTATAGCCTGCCAGGAGATTCCACTGCTGCAGTCTGGAGCCCAACAACTCTGCCTTACTCTTGGGTAGTTCCAAATCCCTAACAAGGTCATTCAGTTCACCTTGTGTTATGAGGTGTGCTTCAGAGGAGGAGGATGGGAGAAAATGTGGGTACTGTGACATTGATGGTTCAGGACCAAAAGTTTCATCCTCTTCCTCGTCTGACTCAAGTGAGAAGGATTCTGGTGCATCAGGAACTGGCAGTCCTTCTCCGTGGGCTACTGGGCGTATAGCTGATGGAATGTTTGGATAATGCACAGTCCACTTTTTCTTCTTTGACACACCTTTCCCAACTGGAGGCACCATGCAGAAGTAACAATTGCTGATATGATCTGTTGGCTCTCTCCAAATCATTGGCACTGCAAAAGGCATAGATTTCCTTTTCTTGTTCAACCACTGGTGAAGATTTGTTGCACAAGTGTTGCAGCATATGTGTGGGGCCCACCTCTTGTCCTGAGCTCCAATTTTGCAGCCAAAATAAAGGTGATAGGCTTTCTTAACCATAGTGGTTATACTGCGCTTTTGTGATGCAAAAGTCACTTCAACACAAACATAGCAGAAGTTTTCTGCACTGTTCACACAAGTACGAGGTTTCTCTGCTCACTTTGGCTAAACAGAAATGTGTCCCTTTGCAAAATCAAATACTGACAAATAAGAGAGCATGACACTGTATCATTTCTAGAGCTGATATAGGGCAATTTGTTCAGCAGAGTGATGTAAACTTCATTATGATTGCATCATCCATGACTTCTAGGAATAACGTGATGCAATTCATATCATGTATGACGCAATACCAGCTTCAGATTGCATCATTCATTGTTTTGCCTAAAAAGCAAGTACTGTCCAAATCCAGTCATAGATTTATTCATAGATCCAGTCAAAGATGTATTTTAGTCATTTCTGGTTTAAATTGAGATCCCTTCCCTTTATAACTCACTTATCCTCCGCCATTCTCAAGTCAAGGGTCGTATATACTGACCCAATAGCATATCTTGAAAACTAGAGCCAATCAACAATTTTAAGAATCATTTTTGTTCTCAGTGACCCAGAATTAGTAAAGTTGGACTACATTTATTTCAGAAGCATTTTGGCTGTAGAGGAGTGTTATCAAAGAAACAGTCTTGTGTTTAAATCTCCACTCTGAAAAGGAGAACAGCAGCAGACTCCAAATGGTGCAACTAACCAAAGTAAGTGCACATGGTCACAGGGGAGTTCAATTGTTTAAGTCAATATTGTCTCAGATGATCCAAGGATAGAATTCCACAGCAAGTGACTTGGAACTAGGCAAAATGCCCAGGTATTTGGTTCCCAAAGCATTTGTGACCCAGTCCCTACAGGAGGTTACTCCTGAAGAGATCTCATTTGGGAATGCTGTCTGTGATGAGGTGTATCAATGCTGCACTGGCACTGCTAGGGTTAACTGCACCCTGTGGGCTGAAGAGGCCACACCCCCTCACCCTCTCTGGGAATGCTCCGACTGGAGACGGAGTATAAAAGGGAGCAGCTCAGCTCAGCCTAGGTGGACTGAGGAGGAGAACAAACCTGTATTGTTGGCTCCTGCCAGGAAGCTGCTGGACCCCCAGGCTGCACCATCCAGCCACCCTGAGGCCTCTGCAGATACTTAGTTGACAGCCAAAGATGTGATGGATTCCAGGACATTGCCAACTCTGAACATAAGGGTGGGAAGTGACTGAGGGAACGGGACTGTTACAGTGAGAGGTCAAGCTAAGACACAGGAGTATTGGTTCCTCAAGGCCCTGGGCCAGGACTGGTGGAGTAGGGTGGTCCCAGGTCCCTCTTCCCCACACTGCACCCACCACTGGATGGAGTCACCACCTGAAGACAAGCTGTCTTGACCCAGGGGACAGGTTTCTTCCCTCCCAAATCCCTGCCTTCTTCCATACATGGCCATATACTCTGTGACAGGATGTATCAACCCCATGACACTGTCCATAACGATGTAGATGTGGAGGAAACAGAAGTGGTGTTTTTGTTGAACTCGCCTTTGTGGGTGATATAACTGTGTGTAAGATGAAATCAGTGTTGTATGTGAGATGGCTGCATTTTTAACAGGAACTTCATCTCTGTTATTTTACAGACATTCTGATCCAGGACTCTATCTAATCCAGGGGTGGACAAACTACGGCCAGGGGGCCGCATCCAGCCCTTTCATACATTTTAATTCAGCCCTTGAGCTCCTACTGGGCTTGCCACATTCCGACACTCCAGCCGGGGAGCGGGTCGGGGGCTTGCCCCGCTCCACATGTGCTGTGGTTCCTGGGAGCACTGACATGTCCCCCCCCAGCTCCTACACATAGGGGCTGCCAGGGGCTCCACACGCTGCCCCCACCCCAAGCACCACCTCCACAGTTCCCATTGTCCGGGAACTGCATCCCCAGTGGGAGCTGCCTGGCTATGCCTCCGTGTAGGAGCCAGAGCGGGGACATGCTGCTGCTTCCAGGAGCTGTTTGAGGTAAACGACAACCGGAGACTGACCCCCTCCCTTGCCCCAACCCTCCCACTCTCCTAGCCCCTCAGTCCCAGCCTGGTGCACCCTCCTTCACCCCCCAACCCCTCATCCCTATCCCCACCCCAATCCCCTCTCCAAGCCTGGAGCCCTCTCCCACACCCTGAACTCATTTCTGGCTCCACCCCAGAGGCCACAACCCCAGGCAGAGTCCTCACCCCCTCCCACATCCCAACCCCCAATTTTGTGAGCATTCATGGCCCCGTACAATTTCCATACTCAGTTGTGGACCTCGGGCCAAAAAATTTGCCCACCCTGATCTAATCCCTAACCACACCTGTACTCAAGTGTTCACTGGTGGAAAGGGGGATTAAAGGAAAACTACCATATAGGAGAAAATTCTTTAATTGTTGAGCTTTTATTATTACCAGTGAAAAT
Source organism: Gopherus flavomarginatus (assembly GCF_025201925.1). Lineage (NCBI taxonomy): Eukaryota > Metazoa > Chordata > Testudines > Testudinidae > Gopherus > Gopherus flavomarginatus. The sequence continues at coordinate 45,552,556 of NC_066625.1, read as the reverse complement.
GAAATTAAACACAGAGTTACTCTTTGATGAAGAAGAGACTTAGTTGTGTGATCAACTGAATTATACTGGAAGAATAAAACTTGTCTTGTTTTTCTTTTTGTTAGTAATATAGGAAATGGGGGCTAATCCTGAAAAGCTTCTTTGATGTAACTTACCCCCCTTGGCCTAAAATGTCTAGATGTAAAACCTCACTCCAAAGGCTGGGATGGGGGAATGTGTGTGAGAAATAGAGTAGAGGAGAAAACTGACCCAGTATTGATTTGAATGATTTGTATTTCAAAAGTAACTTATTTTGATTAGCTTCCAAGTCAATTTCTGTGTAGGTGTGTTAGCAAAAAGAAGGTCAGAGAAAGTGTTGGCCCCTTATTGAATGGGGCAGGCAACCTAGTGACAGATGATGTGGAAAAAGCTGAAGTGCTCAATGCTCTTTTCGCCTCGGTCTTCACAGACACTAGAAGCACAGTATGGGGAGGAGGTGAGCAGCCCTCTGTGGTGAAAGAACAGATTAAGGACTGTTTAGAAAAGCTGGACATGACCAAGTTCTTGGTTCCGGATCTAATGCATCTGAGGGTCCGGAGGGAGTTGGGAGATGTGACTGCAGAGTCGTTGGTCATTATCTTTGAAAATTTGTGGTGACTGGGGGAGGTCTCAGATGATTAGAAAAAGGCACATCTAGTGCCTATACCTCTGCACTGCAATTTTAGTCTTGCAGCTGAAGCCCCATAAGTCTGAGTCGGCTGACCTGGGCTTTGAGACAGGTGCCCTGGGTGTGTTAATCACAGTATAGACATAACGTTAGGTTACATCTACAGTGCAATGAAGCACCCACGGCCGGCCCCTGTCACATTAATCAGGGTCATGCAGCTTGGGCTGTAAAGTTGCAGTGTCTATGTCTTAGCTCCTGCTCAGTGCTCTGCTCTAGGAGCTCAGAAGGTTGGGAGGGAGTTTAGTAAGTGGAAATGGTAAAACCACAGTGGAGTATTACCCTGGACTCAATGGCATTTCTCCATTGGTCTGTCTGCTCTGGGGCAGGGACAATAACACGTCCTGCTGCATTCGTTATTTCAAAGGGCGGTTTAGGATGTTCATTCTCACACACGGTGCACAAAGCAGGACTCAACCCTTAGTGTAAACTAAACGAGCTGCCCACAGTTTCTGGCAGCCACAGTGAGCATTTGGTGTCAGAGCTCAGACCTGTCCTTGTCCCAGAGGGAGGGGATCATCTGTGACAGACTGGAACACTGACCTATCAGCTCTTAACTCCCAAACTTTCAGTAACCTTATGAAACTCTACTTTTTAAAATGTAGACTTGTATCTTGTTCTTTCATGTGATAACACTTTGTTCTTTTGTGTTACTTTGTGATTTATGTAACATTAGTTAACAGTGCTTCATGTATGCATATCAGTTAATTATTTTTCACTGAACAGAAAAAAAATAAAAGCTTTTTGTATTAAAAAAAAACAAAACTCTACTATCAGTGCCTGTGAGCATAATTTAAACCAAAAGAACAATCACACTGGACTAAAGCTGCATGTAGCTCTCGTGTTTTGTCCTCTGGCTGTAGCCAATAGCAGGTGCCCCAAGAGCTACTCAACAAGGCACCACTGGGAGTAGGACCCAGGGCCTCCTGTTTACAAGGCAGGTGCTTTAGCCATCTAAGTCATAGTGCCTGCCTGTGGCTAAGGGATACTATCTGTCCACATCTGACTCCCTGCCATCCCCACCAGGGCCTGACAAGCTTTGCATGTGTTTGAATTCTGCAAAGCAGAGGAGCAGGTGACGTTTTCCTTGCAAGCTGTGTGTGTGTGAATCTTTGGCCAGGTCTGCACTACAAAGTTATTTTAGCATCATTATATTGCTCAGCTGTGTGAAAAACACACAAAGCTCCCTCGGTCACCAGCTTTTGGCTGGTACACACATTGCAATGCCACGTCTGGCCACAAAACTGCCTTGTTTTGGTGACAAAATAAAATCACCTTGACGAGAGGCCTAGAGCTTTTTGCAGCAAACTTAAAGCGACAAATTGTCAGTGTAAATGCTGCTGTTCATTATATCACCATAACTGGCCTCCTCCAGTATCCCAGACTGCCCACCGAGAACTTGCCTGCCCTGCATTCCTGCTACAGAGGCTGGGCCCCTCCCGTTTCATAGCTCCAGAATGTTTCTGACAGCTGAGCTGCTGTCTATACCGGCATTGGTTTGTTATAACTGCATTACTTGGGGGAGTGTAAATTTTTTATACCTCTAAGTAATGTAGTTACACTGACCTAATTTTGTAGCGTAGACCTGTCCAAATAATCACTCACACACCTTGGGAGTAAATCTTCCCCTCCTCCTCTGCTTCACAGAATCCAAACACGAGCAAAGCTTGTCAGGGCTCAGTGGGGATTGGCAGAGAGTCAGGTGTGGGCAGACACGGTGCTTTAAGTAACAGCAGGCACCATGGCTAAGCTGGTTACAGCATCTGTTTTGTAAACCAGAAATTCTGGGTTCAACTCCTAGTGGTGCTGGTTGAGTGGCTTTTGGGGCACCTCGTGTGGGTGACTGTCAGAAAACAAGATTCAGAGCTAGATGGGCCTTTGTTCTAGCCCAGTGTGGTTTTTATTATGGTTTAAATACACTCACAGGCACTGCTAATAGAGTTACTGAAAGTTTGGGTGTTAAGAGCTGGTAGGTCAGTGGTCCAGTCCCCTCAATGCAGTTTTTCCATTTCCACTCGCTAAACTCCCTCCCAACCTTCTGGGCTCTTAGAGCAGGGGACTGAGCCTGAGCCGAGACACGGACACTGCAACTTTACTGTAGACCAAGTCGCATGACCCTGATTAATGTGACCCGGGCCAGCCGTGAGTGTTTCATTGCACTGGAGACGTAACCTAATGTTATGTCTGCACTGCGATTAACACACCGAGGGCACTTGTCTCAAAGCCCAGCCAGCTGACTCAGGTTTATGGGGCTTGGGCTGTAAGACTATAAAATTACAGCGCAGACATATGGACTTGAGCCCAACTTCTGAAACCCCACGAGGGGTGAGGCTTTCTGAACCCTGGCTTCAGTGTGAACACAAATATCTGCACCACAGTTTTTAGCCCCTCAGCTTTAGCTCCATGGGCCCAAGTCAGATGACCCAGGCCAGCCATGCTGCCATCTTTATCCCAGGGGAGATGGACTCTAATGGTACGTCTCCATTGCAGTGTCACCCCGGGTGTGGCATGCTGTGCTCAATGCAGCACCCTGGAAGCCCCATATTCACCACTCTCATATAATGATAACATGATTTGTACAAAGTCTGCCTGGTGAGGTATCATTTCAAAAGTCTTGATCTGTCGAACATTAATATTGTGTTGGTCTGTGTGTGTAGCATTGGTTGGGAAGTTATGAAGTTTGCTCTGTGTGTGTTACTGAGATATGGTGTGAGGTTGGGAAATGCCCACCACCAGCCTTTCAGGTGTGACAATGGAGGAGCCAGACTCTCTGCTGGCCCATTAAAGGGATCCACATTCCCAAGGACTATCCTAGGAACTGTGTACAATACAGACTTCTCCGAGATAGCACAGGGACAATGGACACTGCTTGACTCACATCCTAGCAAAGGTACTTCCTAGCAAGTTGGAAGAAACTATGAAAGAGGGGAAGAGACACCATGACTTGGCCTATCTCCCCCACAACTCAATACCCAAAAACACATCTGGAGGACAAACACTGAACTGAAATAAATCAAAAGAGAATAATAATAATACATTCAAATCAAAGTCTCCAAACAGACTAGTATTGGTTTATCAGCAAAAATTATCAGTTTGGGGAATTTTCTTTTCTCAGTCAGACTTTGCCAAGGGAAGTGGAGAAGAAATGTTTGAGTTGCCTCTTTCAGCACAGCCTGGTCTAGACACTAGCTCTGGTTCACTGTTGTGGTCTTGCTCAGGTTGAGGGTATTTTAATTATTTGGGAAGGTCTCAGGGTGTTTGGGGGAGATTATGAGGATGTTCCCTTTTGAGATAAAAACTAAGAAATACAGGAGTAGAGAATTTTTTTAGAAATCTGAGATTTAGAGTTTTTATTTGAAGCAAGGGAAGGGGTTGAGATTCTGAGAAGGTTTTTGTTTGCAAGAAGCAGCAATGTTTGATGTGTCATTGTACCAAAGGGGGAGATGGTTGTCTATAAAGGAGAGGTAAAGACTAAATGCATCCGAGGAGGATGGAATTGGAACCCATGTACGCAGGGCATAATGGATTAGTAGTCCATCACCTTAACCACTTGGTCACCTCACCTGAGCTGTCAAAAAAGGCACAGGAGGAGAAATCTAAGGCCGGCAGAGATAGGGCCACTAAGGAGTTTTTAAATACTAAGCACGAGGTTAAGGGGCCATTACAGTTGGTGAAGCAGCAATGGGAGGGGTTTACGCCTTCTCCAGGAACTAACATTCTGGACTTTGTAAGCAACCTACAAAGCACCCTCCGACACTCTTTAGCCCTTGCTAAAGAAAACCTAAAGGATGCTCAGGAAGAGCAAAAGGCCTGGTATGACAATCATACCAGAGAATGTTCCTTCAAGGTAGGAGACCAGGTTATGGTCTTGAAGGCGCAACAGGCCCATAAGATGGAAGCATCATGGGAAGGGCCATTCACGGCCCAAGAGAGCCTGGGAACTGTGAACTACCTCATAGCATTTCCCAATTCCTCACTAAAGCCCAGAGTGTACCATGTTAATTCTCTCAAGCCTTTCTATTCCAAAGACTTACAGGTTTGTCAGTTTACAGTCTAGGGAGATGATGCTGAGTGGCCTGAAAGTGTCTACTACAAAGGAAAAAAAGACGGTGGTGTGAAAGAGGCGAACCTCTCAACCACCCTGGAACGTCTGCAGCGGCGACAAATCAAGGAGCTGTGCACTAGCTTCGCCCCATTGTTCTCAGCCACCCCAGGACGGACTGAACAAGCATACCACTCCATTGACACAGGTAATGCTCACCCCATTAGAACCCCACCCTACCGGGTGTCTCCTCACGTCCAAGCTGCTATAGAACGGGAGATCCAGAACATGCTACAGATGGGTATAATCCGCTCATGTACCGGTGCATGGGCATCTCCAGTGGTTCCGGTACCCAAATCAGATGGGGAAATACACTTTTGCTTGGACTACCGTAAGCTAAATGCGGTAACTCGTCCAGACAACTATCCAATGCCACACACCGATGAGCTATTGGAGAAGTTGGGACGTACCCAGTTCATCTCTACAATAAACTTAACCAAGGGATACTGGCAAGTACCACTAGATGAACCTGCCACAGAAAGGTCAACATTCGTCACCCATGTGGGGGTGTATGAATTTAATGTCCTTCCTTTCGGGCTGCGAAATGCACCCGCCACCTTCCAGAGGCTGGTAGATGGTCTACTATCAGGACTGGGCGAATATGCAGTTGCCTACCTCGATGATGTGGCCATTTTTTCTGACTCCTGGCCCGAACACCTACAACACCTGGAAAAGGTCTTTGAGCGCATCATGCAGGATGGACTAACTGTTAAGGCCAAAAAGTGTCAAATAGGCCAAAACAGAGTAACTTACCTGGGACAACAGGTGGGTCGAGGAACCATAAACCCCCTACAGGCCAAGGTGGATGCTATCCAAAAGTGGCCTGTCCCAAAGGCAAAGAAACAGGTTCAATCCTTCTTAGGCTTGGCCAGGTACTACAGGCGATTTGTACCACACTACAGCCAAATCGCTGCCCCACTGACCGACCTGACCAAAAAGACCCAGCTGAATGCAGTTAAGCGGACTGATGAGTGTTAAAAGGCCTTTACCCAACTGAAGGCAACGCTCATGTCTGACCCTGTGCTAATGGCCCCAGACTTTGACAAGCCATTCCTAGTAACCATGGATGTATTTGAGCGTGGTATAGGAGCAGTTCTCATGCAGAAAGCAACAGATCACAACTCCCATCCTGTCGTGTTTCTCAGCAAGAAACTGTCTGAGAGGGAAAGTCACTGGTCAGTCAGTGAAAAGGAATGCTATGCCATTGTGTACACCCTGGAAAAGCTAAGCCCATATGTTTGGGGACGGCGGTTCCAGCTACAAACTGACCATGCTGCGCTAAAGTGGCTTCATACTGCCAAGGGGAGCAACAAGAAACTTCTTCGTTGGAGTTTAGCTCTCCAAGATTTTGATTTTGAAATTCAGCACATTTCAGGAGCTTCTAACAAAGTACTTGATGCTCTCTCCCATGAGAGTTTCCCAGAATCCAGTAGTTAAAAAGTGTTCTTAAAATGTAAAAGTCTGTTAGTTATGTACTTAGTGGTATATGTAAAGGTGCATGTCTTGTATTAATCTGTTTATTTTAAAGTTCAGGGAGGAAATTGCCGCCAGTGAGGTTCCCCACTGTCTGCAATTTGGGGAGTGTGTCATAAACAGATAGCTAAGGGTTAAGGTTCTTTTACCTGTAAAGGGTTAACACAGGGAACCTGAAACACCTGACCAGAGGACCAATCAGGAAACAAGACTTTTTCAAGTCTGGGTGGAGGGAAGTTTTGGGTGTGAGTTCTTTGTTCTTTATCTTGTGTCTGACCCTCTCGGCTCTGAGAGTGATTTTTCTATCTCCTGGCTTTCTAATCTTCTGTTTCCAAGTTGTAAGTACAAAGATAGTAAGACAATAGGTTTATATTGTTTTTTTTTTTATTTACATGTGTGTAGTTGCTGGAGTGTTTTGAATTGAATTCTTTTTGGATAAGGCTGTTTATTCATTTTTTTTCTTAAGCAATTGACCCTGTATATTTTCATCTTATACAGAGACTATTTTTAATGTATTTTTCTTTCTTTTTATAAAGCTTTCTTTTTAAGACCTGTTGGAGTTTTTCATTAGTGGGGACTCCAGGGAATTGAGTCTGCAGCTCAGCAGGGAATTGGTGGGAGGAAGAAGTCAGAGGGGAAATCTCTTTGTGTTAGATTTACTAAGCCTGACTTTGCATACCCTCTGGGTACGGGGGAAGAGAGATTAGCTCTCTCGGTACTTGTGTTTCCAGGACTGGAAGCAGGGAATCTCCTTGGGTCGTCAAGGGAGGGGAGCCTTGGAGGAAGTAACCAGGAAACAAGGGGAGGGGGTTATTTCCCTTTGTTGTAAGACTCAAGGCATCTGAGTCTGGGGGTCCCCCAGGGAAGATTTTGGGGAGACCACAGTGAGCTAGGCACTGTATAAATCCCTGGCTGGTGGCAGAGTTATCAGGTCCAAGCTGGTAACTAAGCTTGGAGGTTTTCATGCTAACACCCATATTTTGGACGCTAAGGTCCAGATCTGGGAAAAAATGTTATGACACCAGTTCTCTCTTTGAGGACTGAGAGAGCATTTGAGTTCACAGATGTGAGCACCAGGAGGAACCTCTTTCAAGTTTTCTCCTTCCCTTTTAGTGATTTTACTAGAGACCAGCCTTCCCTATTTAGAATGTAAGAACCTCCTGGATGTTTGAAACCTGTTCAATCTGATCCATCTGGTGAGAGTTGAATTCTAGGAATGGAAAACACGGGCTTAAAGAGGCAGAATTTTATTGCGCACCTTGGATTTTGTCCCATAGAATCACTGGGGACATTAGGTTTTCGCCTTTTCTTCCCTCCCTCCCTCCCTCCTTTCTCTTCGTCTCTTGCTTCTTTTGTCCTTTCTCCTGTTCCCTTCCCAACACCAGGAGGGTGTGTATGTTGCGGGGGAGTGCTCTGCAGCTCCCACTGTGGAAGGTTCAGCCAAAAATGTTGGGCTGAAATAGTGCTTGGGCAGTGATCCCCACCATTGACCTGGGCCATCCTTTGGGCTCTCTGGTGAGAACCCTCAGCCTCCCGTCCTCAGTCTCTACCCTGATTGACTGAGCAGGGGGTTATTGACAGGGAGGAGACTCTGATCCTTGTTGTTCTCTTTTAAGGTTAAGTAAATAAGTCAGAACCAGCTCTATGTTTGAAGAATTTTGCTCCTCCACTGCATTAATGGTCTCTGAGCAGTTGATGATTCTCTCTAACATTGCAGTTCTCCTCAAATACTTGCAGAATAATTACTGTCACTGTTGCTGGTCTGGAGCTCATCTGAGAGCACTTTATTCAGGTCATTCAATGTCTGAAATTCAAGGTCTGGTGGTTAGTTTGAAAATCAGGGCTCTTCGGTCCTATTCCCAACTCTGCCACTGACTGGCTGTGTGACCTCAGACAAGTCAATTCTCCTTTCTCAGCCTTAGCTTCTCCCTCTTTCAAGTAGAAATAATAATGATCCGCTCCTACCTACCTCACGGTGGGTGGAGGATGGGGATCCATCGGAGAGTGTCACTAGGAGTAGGGCATAATATGAGGTGTCCTATCACGTTTACTCAGAGCAGATTAACTCATAATAGAATAGCTGAAATAGTCTATTTTATTTGTATGTTTTTATTTTGAAATTATTAAGAGCAGCAACGACTTAGCTCAGACTGAAGCATCTTATCTAATGTTTGAGATCTAAGTGTCTCCTCTTTGTGTGTGACGAGACAATTTAACACACTGTGACAAACAGGAGATGCTTTTGTTTTGGAACAAAATACTTTTGCAAAGAACTTTCATCCCACTTGTTATGATTTAGAGAAACAAACTGGAATAGCCTGAATGGGATTTTCTGACAGAAATGGTTTCAATGAAATTTCTCCACCATTTCAATTCCTGGGCTCTATCCCTGTCTCTGAGGGGTGGGATTTGTTGTCTGTTAGAACAGGAGTCAAGACTAGTGGCTTCTCTTTCTGGCTCTGCCACCGCCTTGCTGTGTCGGCACTTGGGGAGGTCACTTCCCTTCTCTGGACCTCAGGCTTCCCCCATCTGTCCAATGGGAACAGGGACAGTTCTCGAACTCTGGGCAGTTGTGAGCCTGAGTAAGAGAAGGGGCGTTAAAGCCCTCTGTGAAGGAGAAAGGGGAGTTTCACAATGTTTAGCACCAAGGAATTCTAAAGTTTGCTAAAATGTCTAGTATGTGGAAACAAGAAATGGTCAGGGCCAATCTTTAACCAGTGCCTTTTTTAAAGCCCATTCAGGGATGTGAGTCCCTGTCCTTTAGGTTCCTGGGGTTCTTTTCCAGCAGCAGAGAAGAGGTTCCTGCCTCCATTTTTCTGGCCTTAACAAACCAGGTGTTGTGCCTCAGTTCTCGTCTGAGAGCCCTGAAAAAGAACATTTTCCCGTCCATGAACAAGACAGGACCTTTCTCTAAAAGGGGAACAAAGAGACCTCTGGAACTTACAGACTAGCTAGCCTCACTGCCATAGCTGGAGAGATCCTGCAATACATTCTTAAACACTCAGTTTGTCAGCAGCACCTACAGGATAATTTGGTTCTTACGACTAGTGAGCGTGGATTTGTCAAGAACCAATCATTCCAAACCAATCCTCTTTCCTTCTTCGGCAGGGTTCTGGGCCTGGTGGAGGTGGGTAAACAGTAGATGGGATCTAGCTTGGGGTTACTAAGGCTTTTCACACAGTCCCGCAGGACATTCTCACAAGTGAACAAGGGAAATGCAGTCCAGCTGCTATCAGTGTAATGTGGGTGCAGAGCTGGTTGAAAGCCCAGACTCCAGGAGCCCTTCTCCATGTTTGGCTGTCCAACGGCGAGGGTGTACCTAGTGGGTCCGACAGGGATCAGTCTGGGGTCCGGTACTATTCAATATTTTCATGAATGATTTGGAAAATGCAGTGGAGACCATGCTTCTAAAATTTGCAGCTGATATCAAGCACTTAGGATCACAGGATTGGAATTCAAAACACCCTTAACAAATTGGAGACTTGATCTTCTTGAGCCAAACTCCATGGCTGGGTCCCTCTCTCTAGACTGGGCTGAAGTGAAACCCCAGAGCCAAACACTCCTTCTGGGCAGTGCGCTCCGACCTTGAATGGTCACATGCTGCTTAGCACTGTCAGAGCAACTTTTGCTGGGGGATTCTCCCAGCACTTTCCAATAACGGGAAAGTATGAAATCCTCATTTGACTGCTGGGGACAGAGCCCTAGAGGGGGAGCAACTTGCCCAAAGTTCCCCAGGAAAAGGAAAACAACCAGCAGTGGAACCAACAGGAAACCCAGCAATGGAACTCAGGATCCTGGGGGTGTGCTAGGGTGAGCAGATGTCCTGATTTTATAGGGACAGTCCGAATTTTGGGGACTTTTTCTTATGTAGTATCCTATTACCCCCCACCCCCTGTCCCAATTTTTCACATTTGCTGTCTGGTCACCCTAGGGTGTGCACATGTGTGGGTCCCAGCTGCCCCCTGCCCCCCATTGAACCAGACATACAGGGTTACTACCCTGTGGACTGCAGGGCACCAGTGGACATGGGGTTGGTAGGAGGTAGGATCTGCCTGCAGGCAGGGAAAGGGGTGCGGGGCTGGCTGGCTTCAGGGAGGGGGGTGCATCAGGGGTTGGCTGGAGACAAGGAAGGGGGTGCGAGGCTGGCTGTAGGCAGGGCTGGGGATGCAAGGCTAGTGCAGGCTGGGGGTGTGTGGGGGCTGGCTGGCTTTGGGCAGGGCGACGGGGGTGCAGCAGGAGTTGACTGGAGACAGGGCAGGGGATGTGTCAGGGTCTGGCTGTGGGGCTGACTGCAGGCAGGGCAGGGAGGATGCGGCTGGTGCGGGCAGGGCAGAAGGTGCAGGACTGGCTGGAGACAGAGACTGGCTGCGGGCAGGGCATGGCAGGGGTGCAGGGCTGGCTGCAGGCAGGGCATGGGGCAGGGTTGGTGCAAGGATGTTTCATGCCCTAGGCGAAACTTCCACCTTGTGCCCTCCCCCCCGTGACCCCGCCCTGAGGCGTCCCACCTGTGGCAGCTCCCCCCCTCCACTCTGAGGCTCCCCTCTTGTGGCAGCTACCCCGCTCTGCCCTGCTGCACCTCCCCTTGCCCCAGCTCAACCCTGCTCTGAGCACGAGCACCCCGAGCACGCCGTGGCCGCTTCATTTCTGCTGCCTCCCAGTCTTGCAGCGCCTAAGCCTGACAGGCAGTCAAGCACCCTCCTCTGAGCCACAGCAGCCCTGACAGTTGACAATAGAGGCACCTTAGCCCCTGAGTTCCTTCAATGTGTCCCCCTCCGGGGTCCAGCTCCGATCACCAGATACTCGGGGTATGTCTATACTACCTGCTGAATCGGTGGGCAGCGATCGATCCAGCGGGGGTCGATATATCGCATCTAGTGTAAATACAACACATCGAGTGCTCTCCCCTTGACTGCTGTACTCCAGCTCGGTGAGAGACGCAGGCAGAGTCTACGGGGAGCTGCAGCAGTTGACTCACTGCGACTGTGACATTATAAGTATAATCTAATATCTCATTGAAAGGTGACAGGGCCAGAAAGAGTTAATTAACTCACCTCACCGACTGACCTGACCCGTGGATGAACAGAGCTTTGAAATGCAAGTCTGCAGTGTTAGAGGAAGAAAGGGAGATATTTGCTCAGGTCTTGTGATGTAAACAAACAAGTCTTGTCTATTGCTATAATTTTAATTCAAAGAGCAAAAAAGGAATATTAACATTTATGATGATACTTGAGAGAAGTAGTATTATTGTCCTTGTGTCTCTTTGAAGGTTGTGGTAATCTGTATTTGAACTGTTTGATGAATAAATTACCCTGTACTAATTGCCAGGATGTTTGGAAGGAGAGTTAAGCCTGTTGTTTTCTCAGGCCGAAAGGCTGCTGCAAATGTATAAGAAGGCTGGGACACGATTCTTCTTCATTTCAGATCTGCTTTGGGTTTCAGGAGGGGGAAACCTTAAGCCACAAGGATTGAGATCCCCAGTCATTGACTGGAGCAACCCTGAATATGGAAATTGGACTATAACCTCTGAACTTTTTCTAAAAGGACTTTTGGAAACTACAAACTGACCTCTACTATGTATGGGAACCTCAAGAATTGAATTCAAGTCTATATGTCTATTAATCTTTTAACCAACACTCTCTCTCTTTTCTTTTCTAATACATTTTAGCTTAGTTAATAATAATTGGCTATAGCATGTATTTTAGGTAAGATGTAAGTTATAATTTAACCTGGGTATGTGACTGATCCTTTGGGATAGAAAGAATCTTTTCTTTTATATGATGAAGTAAGATTTTCAGGAATCATTATCATATCCGATAGGTGTGTCCGGACGGAGGCCTGAGGCTGGGTACTTCAAGGGAACTGCGTGGTTTAAACTTCTAAGTAACCAGTGAGGTACTACAGAAGCTGTTCTGTGCTGGCTTGGTAAATCTAAGTATTGAAATAACCAGGAATGTTTGGGATTTGTCTGCCCTGTTTTGTTTGCAGTTCACCCTGATTGAGTGACCTGAGCTGGCTCCCACAGGCATCACTGTCACGCCTGCATCCAGGCTGTAGGGGTCCGGGAGATCTTAGGGGCCTTGAGGTGCACAGATAGCTACATCCAGGCCCTAGTAGTCCCTGGGGGGCTTAGAGGTTTGAGGGGGAGACAGATACCAATCTCCAGGCTCTAGGGGTCCCAGAGGGGCTTAGAGGGTTCGTGGGGGGCACATATTCCTACATCCAGGCTGTAGTGGTACCAGGGGAGCTTAGGGGGTTAGTGGGGGCAAAGATACCTACGTCCAGGCTGGAGGCATCCTGGGAGTCTTAGGGGATTTGTGGGGGCCCAAGATACCTATGACCAGGCTGTACGGGTACCAGGGGGTCTTAGGGATTCGGGTGGGCACAGATACCAATGTCCAGGCTGTATCGGTCCCAGGGGGGTTAGAGGTTTCGTGAGGGGCACAGATATCTATGTCCAGATTGTAGATGTCCTGGTGGGAGGAGTAGGGGGGTTGTGGGAGTCCAAATACCTATGTCCAGGCTGTAGGGGTTCCTGGGGGGTTAGAGGGTTTCTGAGGGGGTACATATACCTACGTGCACACTGGAGTTTCCCAGGGGGCTTATGAAGTCTATATGGGGTACAGATACAAATATCCTGGCTGTATAGGTCCCTGCGGGGCCTTAGGGGGGTTTTGGGGGGCACAGATACCTAAGTTCAGTGTGGAGGGGTCTCCGAGGGTCTTAGGTGTTTGGTGGGGGGCACAGATACCTACGTCCAGGCTGCAGGGGTCCCGGAGGGGCTTAGGGTCTGTCACGGAGTGTGGGGGAGTCTTGTCCTGCACCCCTCTTCCTGGGACTCACAGTGACTCTCAGCCAGCCAGTAAAACAGAAGGTTTATTGGACAACATAGCAAAGGATAAAGCAGAGCTTGAAGGCTCAAGCAGGACCCGCAATCAAGTCCTTCTGTGGGTTCAGGAAACTTAGATCCCAGTTTGGGAATCCTTGGATTCCAACTACCGAGACCAAACCGAAACTGAACTAACCCAACTCCCTCCAGCTGACCCCTTCCTGTGTCCAGCTTCCCGGGCAAAGGTGCTGAACCCTTCCCTCCTGCCTAGCTCAGGTTACAGGCTGAGCACCTGCCTGGTCCTAAAGTCACCCCCTGCTCTCGCATCCCCGGCACAGACAGACCCTTCTCCATCACAGTAAAGCACAGAGCATTTCCCGCATGGAGCAACAGTGATACTGTGTGGCCACGCTGGGTAATGCACAGAGCATTTCTGAATGGAGCAACAGTGACACCATGTTGCCATACCGGGTAATGCACAAAACTTTTCTCTAATGCAGCAACAGTGACACCGTGTGGCCACACAGGGTAATGCGCAGATAATTTCCTGCATGGAGTAACAGTGACACCATGTGGCCATGCAAGGTAATGCACAGAGAATTTCCTGCATGGAGCAACAGTGACACCGTGTGTCCACCCAGGGTAATGCACAGAGCATTTCTCTCATAGAGGAACAGTGACACTGTGTGGCCACGTAGGGTAATGCACAGATCATCACTCCTATGTAGAGGCTGGAGAGGTCCCTGGATGGCTTAGGGGGTTGTGGTGAGCACAGATACATTCGTCCAGGCTGTAGTGGTCCCTGGGGGTTTAGGGAGTTGGTGAGGGGCACAGAAACCTACGTATGGTCTGGAGGGGTCCTTGGGGGACTTAAGGGGTTGTGGTTGCGCAGATACCTATGTCCCGGTTGCAGGGGGCCCAGGGGAGCTTGGGGGTTTGTGTGGCGTACACATAGCTACAACCAGGATGCTGGGGGCCCTATGGAACTTAGGGGGCTTGTGGGGGGCAGAGATACCTATATTGAGGCTCGAGAAGTCCTGGGGAGGGCTTAGGGGGTTCCTGAAGGTCACAAATATCTACATCCAGGCTGGAGGAGTTCTGGGGGTATTAGGGAGTTGTAGGGAGGCACAGATACCCATTTCGAGGCTTTAGGGGTCCCTGGGTTGCTTTGGGGCATTTTGGAGTACAGAGGACTACTTCCATACTGTAGGGGTCGCTGGGAAGATCAGTGGGTTCGTGAGGGAGCACAGATACCTACGTCCAGGATATAGGGATCCTGGGGGGGCTTAGGGCTTTGTAAGGGGCACAGATACGTTCATCCACGCAAGAGGGGTCCTAGGGACCTTAGGGGGTTCATGTTGGGCACAGATACCTACATCTAGGCTGGAGGGGTTCCGGGGGACCTAGGGGGGTTGTGGGGACCTCAGATAACTATGTCGAGACTGGAGGGGTCCCATCGTGGACTAGGAGGGTTGTGGGGTGCACAGATACCTGAGTCTAGGCTGGAGGGTTTTTGGAGTTCTTAGGAGGGTTGTGGGGGCACAGATACCTATGTCTATGCTGGAAGGGTCCTGTCGTGGCTTAGAGGATTCGTGGGGTCAGAGATACCTATGTCCATGCTGGTGGGATCTGGGGGGAATTAGGTGTATTGGTGGGGGAACAGATACCTACGTCATGATGGTAGGGGGCCCTGGGTAGCTTTGGCGGTTTGTGGGGGTCACAGATACTAACATCCATGATGTAGGGGTCCCGAGGGTCTTTGTGGGGCTCTGGGAGTCACAGATACCTAACTACAGTCTGGAAAGGTCCTGTGGGTCTTATGGGGTGTGTGGGGTGTAGAGATGCCTACATCTGGGCTTGTGGGTTCCCTGGGTGGCTTAGAGGTTTGTGGGGAGCACAGATACCTTTATCCAGGCTAGATGGGTCCCGGTGGGATTAGGGGGTTGTGCGGGGCACAGAGACCTATATAAGCAGAATCAAGATGAACCCTACCCTGTTATCTGGTGGTGAATTATGGCGAGCATGAAAAAGAATTTCAGGGGCTGATCGTGTTTGCATAGGCATACCCATCCCGTCTGACATGGCCACGGCAGCCTGGGATGGTTGCTTTGGCAGCTGTGGTATCCCCAGTTTATTTGTTGTTGGGGCATGAGATGTGGAGTCTTGTCACCCTGATTGTGTGGATGAGGAACTGTGAAACTGCTTTGAGACAGGGATTCTCACCATCAATTGAGTGGCACTCGCTAGACAAGGGAGTGGGCTCCTTGGGTGAGTCAGAAAGACCAGTTGCACATTCTTCTTTTTTAATAGTGGAATAATAGAGCTGATTTTGATTCTTTTAAGAATTGAAGGTCCAGGTTCCTGAGCTGAAATCATTAAAGAGCTGTTTTAACTAGTAGGGAAGTCTGAAACTGTATTTTAGAGCAGAGTAGCTGATGGAGTGGAGTAGTTTGTGGAATGGCTAGAGTGGTCCATGGAGTGAGGTGAGTGGAGCAGTTTTTGGAGACAGCTGGAGCAGATCACAGGTCGGCTGGCGGAGCAGAGCAGCTGGTGGATGGAGCTGAGCAGTTCATGGGGAAGGTGGAAGCAGAATCCTACGGAGAGGCAGGGCAGTAGGCAGTGGACCACGTAAGGTGCCCCTTTCTACCCAGGCTGGCAGGGGAAAAACCTTGCAGATAGACTCTTGAACTCTGGTGCTGTGGGACTGTGGGTGATTTTGGGGTTACTGGTGTTGGGGAAAAGACCACCACTCCAATGATTCGATCAGACAGCATGAGACGCCTTTATTTCATACAAGCATATATGCAGGGAAAGACAGCACACACCAAACGCAAGAGGCTGGCTGCTGCTCTACACGTTACAAATTTTACCAGGCTTATAAAGGTTAAAACCGCAAAACGTAGCACGCTGGTTACACATGTTATTTGCCTTATTTGGAATATAATGATAACAAGCTAGCTGACCAATTAATTTTCCATCTATGGCAAAACCCCAATCTTCCATCTATGGTTTTTCCTGTTATTGTCTTTGCCAGACAAGTCTGCTGTTTGATCGTTCTATTACTTTTTCTATTACTCATCTGTTATAACTTAATAGATTTCCTGGTTCCCCTTTATCCAATTCTAGTTCCTCTTTTTGGGGCCCTGACCACATCTTTTTGCCTCAGTGTGCCCTTTGTACAGAAAAACAAGTTTAGCAGGAGTTAAAACTCTTGCTTCTAGCTAAGGGCCTACTCTTACTCTATTCTCAGCAAAAAGCCTGGGGCCTTGGGTAAGGTGGGGTCGGGGAGGTTTCCCTATCACTGGAGTCTTGAAACATTTGAAGTATTGGACTTTGGAGTCTTGGGGTGATTTCGGGATTTCTAGACTCTAGAGCCCAGGGAAAAAGACACGGCCTAGTTGAGGTGTTTTCCCAATTTAATGCTATGTTGTTTATCTCACGTTATTAAACGTTTTCTGCTACACCCAGACTCTGTGCTTGAGAGAGGGGAAATATTGCCTCTTTGAGGCACCTAGGGGTGCGTATGTAAAATTTTCCCATGTCACTGGGTGAGGGCTCGAGCTGGTTTGCATTACGTTATAGAGAAGGGATCCCCATGTATTGAACCCAGTCCTTGTTGCTATCAATTCAGCCTGGCAGAAGGGTTCCACCTTCATCCAGGCTGAAGGGGTCCCTGGGGGGCTTAGGGGATTCGTGGGGGGCACAGATATCTAGGTCCAGGCTGTAGGGGTCCCTAGGGGGCTCAGGGGTTTGGTGGGGGCACAGATACCTGCGTCCAGGCTGCAGGGGTCCCGGAGGGGCTTAGGGTCTGTCACGGAGTGTGGTGGAATCCAGCCCTGCACCCCTCTTCCTGGGACACACAGTGACTCAGCCAGCCAGTAAAACAGAAGCTTTCTTTGGCCATCAGGAACGAAGGATACAGCATAGCTTTTGGGCACAACCAGGACCGCTCAATGGAGTACTTCTGGGGCTTCAGGAAGCTTAGTTCCCATTTTGGGATTCCCTGAATTCCAACTACCCAGCTCCAAACCAAAACTGAACTAACTCCCTCCAGCCGACCCCCTCCTGTGTCCAGCTTCCCGGGCAAAGGTGCTGACCCCCTCCTCGCTGCCTAGCTCGAGTTACAGGCTTAGGTCCTGTCCCTCACCTAAAGTCACCCCCTGCTCTCCCATCTCCCACACAGACAGTCCCTACTCCATCACAGTAATGCCCAGAGCATTTCCTGCATGGAGCAACAGTGACACTGTGTGGTCACGTAGGGTAATGCACAGAGCATTTCCTGCATGGAGCAACAGTGACACCATGTGGCCACGCAGGGTAATGCACTGAGCATTTCTCTCATAGAGGAACAGTGTCACCCTGTGGCCATGCAGGGTAATGCACAGAGCATCACACCTATGTAGAGGCTGTAGAGATCCCTGGGGTGCTTAGGGGTCATGGGAGGTACAGATAGCTATGTCCAGGCTGGAGGCATTCTGGGGGGCTTAAGGGGGTTCGTAGAGTCACAGATACCTACATCCAGGATGGTCGGGACCCTGGGGGAGTTAGGGGGGTTGTGGTGGGCATAGGTACTTGCGTCCAGGCTGTAGAGGTACTTGTGGAGATTAGGGGATTCGTGGAGGACACCAATACCTACGTCCGGGCTGGAGGGGTCCCTGGATGGCTTGGGGGTTGTGGTTAGCGCAGTGATCCCTGGGGGATTAGGGACTTGGTGAGGGGCACAGATACCTATGTATGTCCTGGAGGGGTCCCTGAGGGGGCTTGGTATTGTAGGGGACACAGATACCTTCGTCCAGGCTATAGGGATTCTGGGGGGGCTTAGGGCATTGGGGGGCACAGATACCTACATCCAGGCTGGAGGGGTCCTGGGGTGTAGGAGAAAACGTTGAATGATGTGAGATAAACAAAATAGCATTAAATTGGAAAAACACCTCAACTAGGCCATGTCTTTTTCCCTGGGCTCTTGAGTCCAGTAATCCCCAAATCACCCCCAAGACTCCAAAGTCCGATACCTCAAATGTTTCAAGAGTCCAAAAACCCTAAAATCACCCACAGTCCCACAGCCCCACAGGTCAAGAGTCTATCTGCAGGGTTTTACCCCGCCAGCCTGGGTAGAAAGGGGCATCTTACGTGGTCCACTGCCGACTACCCTGTCTCTCCATGGGATTCTACTTCTACCTTTCCCACCAGCTGCTCTGCTCCGCCAGCCAACCTGTGATCTGCTGCAGTTTGTTCCAAAAAACTGCTCTGCTCATCTCACTCTATGAACTACTCCCACCATTTCACAAACTGCTCCTGTCCATCAGAAGTTTTGCTTCACAATATAGTTTCAGACTCTCCAATTAACTAGCACAGCTCTTCAGTGATTTCAGTTTAGAAACCTGGAATTTCAATTCTTAAAAGAATCAAATATCAGCTCTGTTATTCAACTATTAAAAGAAAAAAAGGTGCAATTGGTGTTTCTGGTTCATCCAAGGAGCCCACTCCCTTGTCTAGCGAGTGCCACTCAATTGATGGTGAGAATCCCTGTCTCAAAGCAGTTTCACAGTTCCTCATCCACAAAATCAGGGTGACAACACTGGGGATACCACAGCTGCCAAAGCAACCATCCCAGGCTGCCGTGGCCATGTCAGGCGGAGTGGGTGTGCCTATGCAAACACAATCAGTCCCTGAAATTCTTTTCCACACTTGCCATAATTAACCACTAGATGTCAGGGTAGAGATCATCCTGCTTCTGCTTACATAGGTTGTGCCCCCCACAACCCCCTAATCTCACTGGGACCCATCTAGGCTGGATAAAGGTATCTGTGCTCCTCACAAACCTCTAAGCCCCCCAGGGAACCCACAAGCCCAGATGTGGGCATCTGTATGCCCCACAAACCCCCTAAGACCCACAGGACCTTTCCAGCCTGTAGGTAGGTATCTGTGACCCCCAGAGCCACACAAAGACCCTCGGGACTCCTACATCATGGATGTTTGTATCTGTGACCCCCATAAACCGCCTAAACTACCCAGGGCCACCTACAATCGGGACATAGGTATCTGTTCCCCCTCCAACACAGCTAAACCCCCCTGGACCCCTCCAGCCTAGACGTAGGTATCTCTGACTCCACGAATCCCCTAAGCCACGACGGGGCCCCTCCAGCATGGACATAGGTATCTGTGCCCCCAGAACTCTCCTAAGACCCCCGAAACCCCTCCAGCCTAGACGCAGGTATCTGTGCCCCCCACAGACCCCCTAGGCCACGATGGGACCCCTCCAGTCTCGACATAGTTATCTGAGATCCCCACAACCCCCCTAAGCCCTCCAGAACCCCTCCAGCCTAGATGCAGGTATCTGTGCCCAACACGAACCCCCTAAAGCCCCCAGGACCCCTCTTGCCTGGATGAAGGTATCTGTGACCCTCACAAACCCTCAAGCTCCCCCATGATCCCTATAGCCTAGACGTAGGTATCTGTGCACCCTCACGAACACACTGATCCTCCTAGCGACCCCTACAGCATGGACGTAGGTATCTGTACCCCCAAAATGCCCCAAAGCAACCCTGGGGCCCCTACAGCCTCGAAATAGGTGTCTGTGCCCCCCACAATTCCCTAATACCCCCAGAACCCCTCCAGCCTGGATGTAGATATTTGTTACCTCCAGGAACCCCCTAAGCCCTCCCTAGGACTTCTCCAGCCTGGACATAGGTATCTCTGCCCCCCACAAGCCCCCTAAAACCCATAGGTCCCCCACCAGCCTGGTTGTAGCTATGTGTATACCACACAAACCCCCTAAGCTCCCCAGGGCCCCCTCCAACTGGGACGTAGGTATCTGCACAACCACAACCCCTTAAGTCCCCCAAGGACCCCTCCAGACTATACATAGGTTTCTGTGCCCCTCACCAACTCCCTAAACCCCCAGGGACCAATACAGCCCGGACGTATGTATCTGTGCTCACCACAACCCACTAAGCCATTCAGGGACCTCTCCAGCCCGGATGTAGATATTTGTGTCCCCCATGAAGCCCTTTGTATCCCCCATGAAGCCCTTAATCCCCACTGGAATACCTCCAGCCTAGACGTAGCTATCTGTGCCCCCCACAACCCCTAAGCCCCCCAGAGATCTCTACAGCCTCTACATAGGTGTGATGCTCTGTGCATTACCCTGCGTGGCCACACAGTGTCACTGTTCCTATATGAGAGAAATGCTCTGTGCAATACTCTGTGTGGCCACACACTGTCACTGTATCTCAAGTCAGGAAATCGATGGTGCCTTACCCTGCATGGCCACAAGGTGTCACTGTTGCACCATGCAGCAAATGTTCTGTGCATTACCCTGTGTGGCCACATGGTGTCACTTATCAGAGGGGTAGCCCGTGTTAGTCTGGATCTGTAAAAGCAGCACAGAGTTCTGTGGCAACTTATGGACTAACAGACGTTTTGGAGCATGAGCTTTTGTGGGTGAATACCCACTTCCTCAGATGTATGTAGTGGAAAGTTCCAGGGGCAGGTATATATATATGCAGGCAAGCTAGAGATAATGAGATGGTTCAATCAGGGAGAATGAGGCCCTGTTCTAGCAGTTGAGGTGTGAAAACCAAGGGAGGAGAAACTGGTTTTGTAATTGGCAAGCCATGCACAGTTTTTATTTAATCCTGAGCTGATGGTGTCAAATTTGCAGATGAACTGAAGCTCAGCAGTTTCTCTTTGAAGTCTGGTCCTGAAGTTTTTTTGCTGCAGGATGGCCACTTTAAGGTCTGCTATAGTGTGGCCAGAGAGGTTGAAGTGTTCTCCTACAGGTTTTTGTATATTGCCATTCCTAATATCTGATTTGTGTCCGTTTATCCTTTTCTGCAGAGATGGTCCAGTTTGGCCGATGTACATAGCAGAGGGGCATTGCTGGCATATGATGGCGTATATTACATTTGTGGACATGCAGTCGAATGAACTGGTGATGGCGTGGCTGATCTGGTTAGGTCCTGTGATGGTGTCGCTGGTGTAGATATGTGGGCAGAGTTGGCACCGAGGTTTGTTGCATGGATTGGTTCCTGAGCTAGAGTTACTATGGTGCGGTGTGCAGTTACTGGTGAGAATATGTTTCAGGTTGGCAGGTTGCCTGTGGGTGAGGACTGGCCTGCCACCCAAGGCCTGTGAAAGTGTGGGATCATTGTCCAGGATGGGTTGTAGGTCCCTGATGATGCGTTGGAGAGGTTTTAGCTGAGGACTGTATGTGATGGCCAGTGGAGTCCTGCTGGTTTCTTTCTTGGGTTTGTCTTGCAGTAGGAGGCTTCTGGGTACACGTCTGGCTCTGCTGATCTGTTTCCTTATTTCCTTGTGTGGGTATTGCATTTTTGAGAATGCTTGGTGGAGATTTTGTAAGTGTTGGTCTCTGTCTGAGGGGTTAGAGCAGATGCGGTTGTACCTCAGTGCTTGGCTGTAGACAATGGATCATGTGATATGCCCAGGATGGAAGCTGGAGGCATGAAGTTAAGCATAGCAGTTGGTAGGTTTTCGGTATAGGGTGGTGGTAATGTGACCATCATTTATTTGCCCCGTGGTGTCTAGGAAGTGGACCTCCCATATAGATTGGTCCAGGCTGAGGTTGATGGTGGGGTGGAAGCTGTTGAAATCATGGTGGAATTTTTCCAGAGACTCCTTCCCATGGGTCCAGATGATGAAGATGTCATCAATGTAGCGTAGGTAGAGAAGGGGCGTGAATGGACAAGAGCTGAGGAAGCGTTGTTCCAGGTCGGCCATAAAAATATTGGCATATTGTGGGGCCATGCGGGTGCCAATAGCTGTGCCACTGATCTGGAGATTATATATTGTCATCAAATTTGAAATAGTTGTGTATGAGGATAAAGGCACAGAGCTCAGCAGCCAGTTGTGCTGTGGCATCATCAGGGATGCTGTTTCTGACAGCCTCTATTCCATCTATGTGTGGGATGTTCGTGTAGAGAGCCTCTACATCCATGGTGGCTAGGATGGTGTTTTCTGGAAGGTCACCACTGCGTTGTAGTTTCCTCAGGAAATCAGTGGTGTCACAGAGATAGCTGGGAGTGCTGGTGGCATAGGGTCTGAGCAGAGAGTCCACATATCCAGACAGTCCTTCAGTGAGAGTGCCAATGCCCGAGATGATGGGGCGTCCATGATTTCCAGGTTTGTGGATCTTGGGTAGTAGATAGAATAACCCTGGTCTGGGCTGTAAGGGTATGTTGATTTGTTCCGGTGTTAGTCTAGGGAGTGTCCTGAGAATATGGTGCAGTGTTTTAGTGTATTCCTCAGTGGGATCTGAGGGAAGTGGCCTATAGAATTTGGTGTTGGAGAGTTGTCTGGCAGCCTCCTTTTGGTAGTCAGACCTGTTTATGATGACAACAGCACCTCCTTTGTCATCCTCTTTGATGATAATGTCTGGGTGGTTTCTGAGGCTGTGGATGGCATTGCGTTCTGCACGACTTAGGTTATGAGGCAAGCGATGTTGTTTTTCCACTATTTCTGCCTGTGCACGTCGGTGGAAGCATTCAACGTAGAGGTCCAGACTGTCATTTCGACCCTCAATAAAAGTCCGTGTGGGTATTCACCCACGAAAGCTCATGCTCCAAAACGTCTGTTAGTCTATAAGGTACCACAGGACTCTTTGCTGCTTTTACAGATCCAGACTAACACGGCTACGCCTCTGACACAGTCACTGTTGCTCCATGCAGGAAATGCTCTGTGCATTACCCTGCATGGCGACACGGTGTCACTGTTCCTCC
This sequence comes from Gopherus flavomarginatus, assembly GCF_025201925.1. Classification (NCBI taxonomy): domain Eukaryota; kingdom Metazoa; phylum Chordata; order Testudines; family Testudinidae; genus Gopherus; species Gopherus flavomarginatus. The sequence continues at coordinate 45,529,715 of NC_066625.1, read as the reverse complement.
ACAGGAAATGATCTGTGCATTACCCTGCGTGGCCACACGGTGTCACTGTTGCTCCATGCGGGACATGCTCTGGGCATTACTGTGATGGAGTAGGGACTGTCTGTGTGGGGGATGGGAGAGCAGGGGTTGACTTTAGGACTGGACACGTGCTCAGCCTATAACCTGAGCTAGGCAGGGGGGACGGCGTCAGCAACTTTTCCCGGGAAGCTGGACACAGGAAGGGGCCGGCTGGCGGGAGTTGGGTTAGTTCAGTTTCGGTTTTGGTCTGGGTGGTTGGAATTCAGGGAATCTCAAACTGGGAACTAAGTTTCTTGAAACCTCAGAAGGACTCGATTGCGGGGTCCTGCTTGTGCCTCCAAAGTCTGCTGTATCCTTCACTCCTGCTGTCCAATAAACCTTCTGTTTTACTGGCTGGCTGAGAGTCACTGTGAGTCCCAGGAAGAGGGGTGCTGAACTGGACTCCCCCACACTCCGTGACAGACCCTAAGCCCCTCTGGGACCCCTGCAGCCTGGACGTAGGTATCTGTGCCCCCCACCAAACACCTACGACCCCTGGAGACCCCTCCAGCCTGAACTTAGGTATCTGTGCCCCCCACAACCCCCCTAAGCCCCTCAGGGACCTATACAGCCAGGACATTGGTATCTGTGCCCCATATAGACTCCAGAAGCCTCCTGGGATACTCCAGTGTGCATGTAGGTATATGTGCCCCTCAGAAACCCCCTAACCCCTCAGGAACCCCTACAGCCTGGACGTAGGTATTTGTACACCCCCAACCCCCCCACCCGGGACATCTACAATCTGGATGTAGATATCTGTGCCCCTCACGAAACCTCTAACTGCCCCCCCCCCGGGACCGATACAGCCTGGACAAACGTATCTGTGCCCACCCGAACCCCTAAGACCCCCTGGCACCCCTACAGTCTAGACATAGGTATCTTGGGCCACCAAAAATCCCCTAAGACTCCCAGGATTCCTCAAGCCTGGACGTAGGTATCTATGCCCCCCACTAACCCCCTCAGCCCCCGTGGTACCACTACAGCCTGGATTTAGGAATATGTGCACCCCACGAACCCCCTAAGCCCCCTTGGAACCCCTAAAACCTGGAGATTGGTATCTGTGTCCCCCCCAACTCTCTAAGCCCCCCCCCGGACCCCTATGGCATGGACGTAGATATCTGTGCACCCCAAGGCCTCTAAGATCCCCCGGACCCCTACAGCCTGGATGTAGGTATGACGGTGCTGCCCGTGGGAGCCAGCTCAGGTCTCTCAATCAGGGTGAACTGCTAACAAAACAGGGCAGACAAATCCCAAATGCTGGTGGTTATTCCAATACTTAGATTTACCAAGCCAGCACAAAACAGCTTCAGTAGTACCTCACTGGTTACTTAGAAGTTTAAACCACGCAGTTCCCTTAAAGTACTCAGCGTCAGGCCTCCATGCAGACACACCTGTCAGATATGATGATGATTTCTGAAAATCTTACTTCATCATATAAAAGAAAAGACTCTTCCGATCCCAAAGGATCAGCCACATACCCAGGTTCAATTATAACTTATATCTCACCCAAAATACATGCAATTCTTATTAAGTAACCTAAAATGTATTAGGAAAGAAAAGAGAGAGAGTGTTGGTTAAAAGATTAATAGACATATAGACTTGAATTCAATTCTTGAGGTTCAAATACATAGTAGAGGTGAGCTTGTAGCTGCCAAAAGTCCTTTTAGAAATAGTCCATAGGTTATAGTCCAATTTCCATATACAGGGGGGCTTCAGTCAATGACTGGGGATCTCAATCCTTGTGGCTTAAGGTTTCCCCTTCTTGAAACCCAAAGCAGATCTGAGATGAAGAAGGATTGTGTCCCAGGCTTCTTATACATTTCCAGCAGCCTTTCGGCCTGAGAAAACAATAGGCTTAACTCTCCTTCCAAACATCCTGGCAATCAGTACAGGGTAATTTATCCATCAAACAGTTCAAATACAGGTTACCACAACCTTCAAAGAGACACAGAGACAATAATACTATTTCACTCAAGTATCATCATAAATGTTAATATTCCTTTTTTGCTCTTTGAATTAAAAGTATAGCAACAGACAAGACTTGTTTGTTTACATCACAAGACCTGAGCAAACGTCTCCCCTTCTACCTCTAACACTGCAGACTTGCCTTTCAAAGCTCTGTTCATTTACATATCTTGCTAACCAGTGCTTAAGGTTCACCCATGGGTCAGGTCAGTTGGTGAGGTGAGTTAATTAACTCTTTCTGGCACTGTCACTTTTCAATGAGATATTATATTATACTTATAATGTCACAGTTGTGGCGAGTCGACTGCTGCAGCTCCCCGTAGAGTCTGCCTGCGTCTCTCACCGAGCTGGAGTACAGCAGGCGAGGGGAGAGCACTCGATGTGTTGCATCAACACTGGTCGCTATATATCGACCCCCGCTGGATCGATCGCTGCCCACCAATTCGGCAGGTAGTGTAGACATACCCTGAGTATCTGGTGATCGGAGCTGGACCCCGGAGGGGGACACATTGAAGGAACTCAGGGGTTAAGGTGCCTCTATTGTCAACTGTCAGGGCTGCTGTGGCTCAGAGGAGGGTGCTTGACTGCCTGGCAGGCCTAGACATCACAAGCCTGGGAGGCGGGAGAAGTGAAGCAGCCACGGTGTGCTCGGGGTGGTCGTGCTCGGAGCAGGGGTGAGCTGGGGCGAGGGCTTTTCCGCAGGGCAGAGCAGGGGAGTTGCTTCAAGAGGGGCACCTCAGGGCGGGGGCAGGGGGGAAGGACGCAAGGTGGAAGTTTTGTCTAGGGCAAGAAACATCCTTGCACCAGCCCTGCCCCATGCCCTGCCTGCAGGCAGCCCTGCACCCCCTGCCCTGCCCGCACCAGTCCCATCCTCCCTGCCCTGCCTGCAGCCAGCCCCACAGCCATCCCCTGACACACCCCCTGCCCTGTCTCCAGTCAACTCCTGCCGCACCCCCCCTTGGCCCTTCCCTGAGCCAGCCAGCCCACCACACCTCTCCAGCCTGCACCAGCCCTGCACCCCCTGTCTGCAGCCAGCCCCATACCCCCTGCCCTGTCTCCAGCCAACCTCTGATGCACCCTCCTGCCTGAAGCCAGCCAGCTCCACATCCCTTGCCCTGCCTGCTGCCAGACCCTACCTCCAGCCAACCCCATGTCCACTGGTGCCCTGCAGTTCCCAAGGCAGGAACCCTGAACATCTGCTTCAATGAGGGGGGAAGGGAGCAGCTGAGACCCACACATGTGCACACCCTAGGGTGACCAGACAGCAAGTGTGAAAAATTGGGACAGGGGGTGGGGAATAATAGGATCCTAGATAAGAAAAATACCCCAAAATTTGGAGTGTCCCTATGAAATCGGGACGTCTGGTCACCCTAGCACACTTCCAGGACTCCTGAGTTCCATTGCTGGGTTTCCTATTGGTTCCTCTGCTGGTTGTTTTCCTTTTCCTGGGGGACTTTGGGCAAGTTGCTCCCCCCTCTAGGGCTCTGTCCCCAGCAGTCACATGGGGATTTCATACTTTTCCGCTATTGGAAAGTGCTGGGAGAATCCCCCAGCAAAAGCTGCTCTAACAGTGCTAAGCAGCATCTGACCATTCAAGGTCGGAGCGCACTGCCCAGGAGTAGTGTTTGGCTCTGGGGTTTCACTTCAGCCCAGTCTAGAGAGAGGGGCTCAGCCATGGAGTTTGGCTCAAGAAGACCAAGTCTCCAATTTGTTAAGGGCGTTTTGAATTCCAATCCTGTGCTTCTGGTGTCAGTTGCAAATTTTAGAAGCATGGTCTCCACTGCATTTTCCAAATCATTCATGAAAATATTGAATAGTACCGGACCAGGGTCTGATCCCCGCCAGACCCACTAGGTACACCCTCTCTGTTGGACAGCCAAACATGGAGAAGGGCTCCTGGAGTCTGGGCTTTCAACCAGCTCTGTACCCACATTACACTGATTGCATCTAGACCGCTTTTCCCTTGTTTGCGTGTGAGAATGTCCTATGGGACTGTGTCAAAAGCCTTAGTAACACCAAGCTAGATCCTATCTACTGTTTACCCACCTCCACCAGGCCCAGAACCCTGCCAAAGAAGGAAAGAGGATCGGTTTGGAATGATTTGTTTTTACAAATCCATGCTCACTAGTCTCACAGACTCATGTATTCTAGGGTCAGAAGGAACCAATGTGATTATCTAGTTCGACCCCCTGCACAAAGCAGGTCACAGAACCCTACCCATGCACTTCTATAACAAACCCCTAACCTATGTCTGAGTTATTGAAGTCTTCAAATTGTGGTTTGAAGATCTCAAGCTGCAGACAATCTACCAGCAAGTGACCCATGCCCCATGCTGCAGAGGAAGGTGAAAAACCTCCAGGGCCTCTGAAAATCTGCCCTGGAGGAAAATTCCTTCCTGACCCCAAATATGGCAATCAGCTAAACCCTGAGCATGTGGGCAAAATTCACCAGTCAGCACTCAGAAAAGAATTCTCTGCAGTAACTCAGATCCCATCCCATCCAACATCCCATCAGCAACCACTGGGCATATTTACCTGCTGATAATCAAAGATCAATTGCCATAATTAGGCTATCCCATCATACCATCCCTTCCACAAATTTATCAAGCTTAGTCTTAAAGCCAGATATGTCTTTCGGCCCCACTACTCCCCTTGGAAGGCTGTTCCAGAACTTCACTCCTCTAATGGTTAGAAACCTTCGTCTAATTTCAAGTCTAAACTTCCTAGTGTCCAGTTTATACCCATTCGTTCTTGTATCTACATTGGTACTAAGCTTAAATAATTCCTCTCCCCCCCCTAATATTAATCCCTCTGATATATTTATAAAGAGCAAGCACATCCCCCCTCAGCCTTCTTTTGGCTAGACTAAACAAGCCAAGCTCTTTGAGTCTCCTTTCATATGACAGGTTTTCCATTCCTCGGATCATTCTAGTAGCCCGTCTCTGAACCTGTTCCAGTTTGAATTCATCCTTCTTAAACATGGGAGACCAGAACTGCACACAGTATTCCAGTTAGGGTCTCACCAGCGCCTTATATAACGGTACTAACACCTCCTTATCTTTGCTGGAAATACCTCACCTGATGCATCCTAAAACCGCATTAGTTTTTTTAACAGCCATATCATATTGGCGGCTCATAGTCATCCTGTGATCTACCAATACTCCAAGGTCCTTCTCCTCCTCTGTTGCTTCCAACTGATGCATCCTCAATCTATATCGAAAATTCTTATTATTAATCCCTAAGTGCACGACCTTGCACTTTTCACTATTAAATTTCATCCTATTACTATTACTCCAGTTTACAAGGTCATCCAGATCTTCCTGTATGATATCCCGGTCCTTCTCCGTGTTAGCAATACCCCCCACCTTTGTGTCATCCGCAAACTTTATTAGCACATTCCTGCTTTTTGTTCCGAGGTCAGTAGCAAAAAGGTTAAATAAGATTGGTCCCAGAACTGATCCTTGAGGAACTCCACTTGTAACCTCCTTCCAGCCTGACAGTTCACCCTTCAGTACAACCCGTTGTAGTCTCCCCTTTAACCAGTTCTTTATCCACCTTTCAATTCTCATATTGATCCCCATCTTTTCCAATTTGACTAATAATTCCGCATGTGGAACTGTGTCAAATGCCTTACTGAAATCGAGGTAAATTAGGTCTACCGCATTTCCTTTGTCTAAATAATCTGTCACCTTCTCAAAGAAGGAGATCAGGTTGGTTTGGCACGATCTACCTTTAGTAAAACCATGTTGTAATTCGTCCCAATTGCCATTGACCTCAATGTCCTTAACTACTTTCTCCTTCAAAATTTTTTCCAAGACCTTACATACTACAGATGTCAAACTAAAAGGCCTATAGTTACTCCGATCACTCTTTCTCCCTTTCTTAAGGATAGGAACTATGTTAGCAATTCTCCAGTCGTACGGTACAGCCCTTGAGTTTACCGATTCATTAAAAATTCTCGCTAACGGGCTTGCAATTTCATGCGCCAATTCCTTTAATATTCTCAGTTGAAGATTGTCCGGGCCTCCAATTTTGTCCCATTAAGCTGTTCAAGTTTGGCTTCTACCTCAGATGTGGCAATATCCACCTCCATATCCTCATTCCCGTTTGTCATCCTTTCATAACCCATAAGCTCCTCATTAGCCTTATTAAAGACTGCGGCCTAAGAACCAAATTATTCTGTAGGTGCTGCTCACAAACTGAGTGTTTAAGAATGTATTGCAGGATCTCTCCTGCAATGGCAGTGAGGCTAGCTAGTCTGTAAATCTCAGGGGTCTATTTGTTCCCCTTTTAGAGAAAGGTCCTGTCTTGTTCATCGATGGGAAGATGTTCTTTTTGAGAGATCTCAGACGAGAACTGAGGCACAACACCTGGTTTGTTAAGGCCACAAAAATGGAGGCAGGAACCTCTTCTCTCCTGCTTGTAGAGAACCCCAGGTACCTAAAAGACAGGGATTCACATCCCTGAATGGGCTATAAAAAAGGCACTGGTTAAAGATTGGCCCCGACCATTTCTTGTTTCCACAGACTAGACATTTTAGCAAACTTTAGAATTCCTTGGTGCTAAACACTGTGAAACTCCCCTTTCTCCTTCACAGAGGGCTTTAACGTCCCTTATCTCACTCAGGCTCACACTGCCCAGAGTTCAAGAACTCTCCCTGTTCCCATTGGAAAGATGGGAGGAGCATGAGGTCCAGAGAAGGGAAGTGATCTACCCAAGGACCTACACAGCAAGGCGGTGGCAGAGCCAGAAAAAGAAGCCACCAGTCCTATCTCCTGTTCTAACAGACAAAAAGCCCCCAGAGGCAGGGACAGAGCCCAGGAATCGAGATGGTGGAGAAATTTCATTGAAACCATTTCTGTCAGAAAATCCCATTCAGGCTAATCTAGTTTGTTTCTCGAAATCATAACAAGTGGGATGAAAGTTCTTTGCAAACATATTGTGTTGCAAAACAAAAGCATCTCCTGTTCCTCACAGTGTGTTAAATTGTCTCCTCGCACACAAAGAGGAGACACTTAGATCTCAAACATTAGATAAGATGCTTCAGTCTGAGCTAAGTCGTTGCTGCTCTTAACAATTTCAAAATAAAAAAATACAAATAAAATAGACTGTTTCATCTATTCTATTATGTGTTAATCTGCTCTGAGTAAACGTGATAGGACACCTCATATTATGCCCTACTCCTAGTGACACTCTCCAATGGATCCCCATCCTCCACCCACCGTGAGGTAGGTAGGAGCGGATCATTATTATCTCTACTTGAAAGAGGGAGAAGCTAAGGCCGAGAAAGTAGAATTGACTTGTCTTAGGTCACACAGCCAGTCAGAGGCAGAGTTGGGAATAGGACACAAGAGCCTTGATTTTCAAACTAACCATAGGATCTTAAATTTCAGACATTGAATGACCTGAATAAAGTGCTCTCAGATGAGCTCCAGACCAACAACAGTGACAATAATTATTCAGCAAGTATTTGAGGAGAACTGCAATGTTAGAAAGAATAATCAACTGCTCAGAGACAATTAATGCAGACAAGCAGCAAAATTCATCAGACATAGAACTGGTTCTGACTTATTTACTTGATCTTAAAAGAGACCAACAAGGACCTGAGTCTCCTCCCTGTCAATAAACCCCTGCTCAGCCAATCAGGGTAGAGACTGAGGCTGAAGGTTCTCACCAGAGAGCCCAAAGGATGGCCCAGGTCACTGGTGGGGATCACTGCCCGAGCACTAGTTCAACCCCACATTTTTCGGTGACCTCCCACAGTGAGAGCTGCAGAGCACTCCCCCACCACACACACACACACACACACACACACACACACACACACACACACACCCCTCCTGGTGTTGGGAAGGGAACAGGAGAAAAGACAAAAGGAGCAAGAGAAGAAGAGGGGGGAGGGATGGAGGAAAAGGTGAAACAAAAAGGACAAGCCCTAATGTCCCCAGTGATTCTAAGGGACAAAATCCCAGGTGTGGAATAAAATTCTGCCTCCTTAAGCTCGTGTTTTCCATGCCTAGAATTCAACTGTCACCAGACGGATCAGACTGAAAAGGTTTCAAACCTCCAGGAGGCTCTTACCTTCTAAACAGGGATGACTGGTCTCTAGAAAAATCACTACAAGGGAAGTAGAAAACTCAAAAGAGGTTTCTCCTGGTGCTCACGTCTGTGAACCTGAATACTCTCTTAGTCCTCAAAGACAGACCTGGAGAAGGAGACTTGCTGATGCAAAGCCACAGGGGTCTCTGAGGTTTCCCGGCCCCTCACCCCTCTCCTGCGTGGCTGATGTCAGCATCTCTCTGTGAGGTCACCACCTCCACACCACCTCTGACCAATAGTCTGAGGTTCTGCAAAAGATCTTTGTGATGTCACTGCCACACCCCTCCCTTGCTGTGCTAATGTTCTGCCCCTGGCCAGGCACTTTGGAGGTTTGAGCTACTCCCTGTGGATCACCCCACTCAAGAAGCGTTCGTTCTAGGCAGCAAGCCGGCTAGACAGGAAAACATCAGATGCTGCTGCCAATGCTACACTCAGTTTTTCAGAAATTAGTCGACTTTATGGCCAGAAGAGACCATCAGAGCATCTAATCATATAATCAAAGAATATCAGGGTTGGAAGGGACCTCAGGAGGTATCTAGTCCAATTCGCTGCTCAAAGCAGGACCAATCCCCAACTAAATCATCCCAGCCAGGGCTTTGTCAAGCCTGAGCTTAAAAACCTCTAGGGAAGGAGATTCCTTCACCTCCCTAGGGAACCCATTCCAGTGCTTCACCTCCTAATGAAAAAGTTTTTTCCTAATATCCAACGTGAACCTCCCTCATTGCAACTTGAGACCATTACTCCTTGCTCTGTCATCAGGTACCACAGAGAACAGTCTAGATCCATCCTCTTTGGAAACCCCTTTCAGGTACTTGAAAGCAGCTATCAAATCCCCCCTCAGTCTTCTCTTCTGCATACTAAACAAGCCCAGTTCCCTCAGCCTTTCCTCGTAAGTCATGTGCTCCAGCCCCCTAATCATTTTTGTTGCCCTCTGCTGGACTCTTTCCAATTTTTCCACATCCTTCTTGTAGTGTGGGGCCCAAAACTGGACACACTACTCCTGATGAGGCCTCACTAGTGTCGAATAGAGGGGAATGATCACATCCCTCGATCTCCTGGCAATGCCCCTACTTATACAGCCCAAAATGCTGTTAGCCTTCTTGGCAACAAGGGCACACTGTTGACTCATAGCCAGCTTCTCGTCTACTGTAACCCCTAGGTCCTTTTCTGCAGAACTGCTACCTAGCCATTAGGTCCCTAGTCTGTAGCAGTGAATGGGATTCTTCCATCCTAAGTGCAGGATTCTGCACTTGTCCTTGTTGAATCTCAGTAGGTTTCTCTTGCCTCAGCCCTCTAATTTGTCTAGATCCCTCTGTATCCTATACCTACCCTCCAGCGTATCTACCACTCCTCCCAGTTTAGTGTCATCTGCAAACTTGCTGAAAATGCAATCCATACCATCCTCCAGATCATTAATGAAGATATTGAACAAAACCGGCCCCAAGACCGACCCTTGGGGCACTGCGCTTGAAATGGGCTGCCAACTAGACATGGATCCATTGATAACTACCCATTGAGCCCAACAATCTAGCCAGCTTTCTATCCACCATATAGTCCAATCGTCCTGCCCATACTTCTTTAACTTGCTGGCAAGCATACTGTGGGAGACTGTATCAAAAGCTTTGCTAAAGTCAAGGAATAACACATCCACTGCTTTTCCCTCATCCCCAGACCCAGTTATCTCCTCATAAAAGGCAATTAGGTTAGTCAGGCATGACTTGCCCTTGGTGAATCCATGCTGACTGTTCCTGATGACTTTTCTCTCCCCTAAGTGCTTCATAAGTGATTCCTTGAGGACCTGCTCCATGATTTTTCCACGGACTGAGGTGAGACTGACTGGCCTGTAGTTACCCGGATCCTCCTTCTTCCCTTTTTAAAGATGGGCACTACAGTAGCCTTTTTCCAGTTATCCAGGACCTCCCCCAATCACCATGAGTTTTCAAAGATAATGGCCAATGGCTCTGCAATCACATCCGCCAACTCCTTTAGCATCCTCGGATGCAGGACACCCAGCCCCATGGACATGTGCTCGTCTCCAGTTTTCTAAATAGTCCCGAACCACTTCTTTCTCCACAGAGGGCTGTTCACCTTCTCCCCACACTGTGCTGCCCAGTGCAGCAATCAGGGAGCTGACCTTGTTTGTGAAGACAGGGGCAAAAAAAGCATTGAGTACATTAGCTTTTTCCACATCCTCTGTCCACTAAGTTACCTCCCTCATTCAGCAAGGGGGTCACACTCTCCTTGACTTTCTTCATGTTACTAACATACCTGAAGAAACCCTTCTTGTTCCTCTCAACTTCTCTTGCTAGCTGCAACTCCGAGTGTGATTTGGCCTTCCTGATTTCACTCCTGGATGCCTGAGCAATATTTTTATACTCCTCCCTGGCCATTTGTCCAATCTTCCACTTCTTGTAAGCTTCTTTGTTGCGTTTAAGATCAGCAAGGATTTCACGGTTAAGCCATGCTGGTCGCCTGCCATATTTACTATTCTTTCTACACATCAGGATGTTTTTTTCCTGCAACCTCAATAAGGATTCTCTAATCCTTTAGAGGATTGGAACTTATTTCAGTGAAGGCACAAGTTTGCTAGATTTTCATGCATTTGCACAGGAAAATATTGAGTGTTTCCATTCATTTCAGAGATCTCTATTCAGTGGAACTCCTCAACATAATGGAAATGCCATTATTTTGGTTGAAGGAAGAGATTTATAAGGGGGCACTTGGATTAGAGCCAAGGATCACTTGATCTGTAGTCAAACACTCTACCACTGAGCTATACCCCCATGACTGCTGTGGAGGTAAGTCAGTAATCTTAAAGATTTTGAAGGACAGGCCCTGCCTCAGAGATCTCCTGTTCTCTTCCCAGACCACAGTGCTTTTAAACATGGGGTTTGATTAAACTTATAGATACATGGAGACACCACAGCTTGCACACCCACCCACATAGCTCCCCCCAGTGCTGTAGCTACCACCTCTCGCGGATATGGGTTAACTACAAGGAAGGGACAGCTCTCTCTTCTCTGCTTAGAGCATCTTCATTCTTTATGAATAGGTAGGAAATAACCTCCTGAATGGACAGTAACCAATTGATCAAAAATTGCTGGGTCTGCGTTCAATATGGGTAACTGGTCGTATTGGGCTGGATTAGTAGGAGCATTGCCAGCAGATCAAGGGAAGTGATTATTCCCCTCTATTCGGCACTTGGGAGGCCACATCTGAAGCATTACGTCCAGTTTTCGCCCCTTCACTACAGAAACAAATTGGAAAGAGTCTAGGGGAGGGCAACAAAAATGATTAGGGGGCAGAGGACTTATGAGGAGAGTCTATAGGCAGGGCCACCCAGAGGGGGGGCAAGTGGGGCAATTTGCCCCAGGCCCTGCAAGGCCCCCATGAGAATATAGTATTCTAGAGTATTGCAACATTTTTTTATGGAAGGGGCCACCAAAACTGTTTTGCCCCAGGCCCCCTGAATCCTCTGGGTGGCCCTGCCCACTCCACCTCTTTGACTCATTCTCCTCCCTCTGATGCCCCACTTGTGCTCTGCCCTCACTCCCGTTTGGCCATTTCCCACCCCTGCTCTTCCTCTTTGGCTGAGGCCTGCTGGTCCACCTTTTGCTCACTCCTTTCCTCCCCGAAGGCCTCCTTGTGCCTCTCCACCCCCTACCCCAAGGTCTGCCTGTTGCCCCCACCTCTCTACCCTTCCCCTGAGACTCACCCTGCCCAAACCTCTCTGCCCCTCCCCTGAGACTAGCCCTGTCCACCTCTTTCCTCAGTCATCTCTTGTTATTCCTTGAAACATAAAGGACGGAATAAAAAGCCGAGTTTACTCCAGTGTGAGGAAAGAAAGGAGCCACCAACCCCCTGGCAAAGCTCAGTGCCCCAGAGAAAACCTGCCCCCTGCTATTGCAATCCCTGATGTGCTGGGAATATGATGAACTGTCTGACTGATCAAGGCAGGAAATGGACAACAATCTACAGGAACGTCATTGACCACAAACACACTCTCCTCATGCTCCAGTCAGAAGGTAAATGAGCAGGAATTCTTGCAGTTCAGCCAGGGACAACACTTACACAATGGCACAGCAGTGTGTGTGTTGTGGAAGCTGGTCTGAGGAAACAACTGGAATTGATCACTCAGTGAGAACAGAACTAGAGTGTAGTGAGAGACCCATCTTGCGCAAGTAGTTGTGGCCAAGTGGTTAAGAAGATGGGCTAGAAATCCATTGGGGTCTCTCTGAGCAGGTTCAAATCCTGTCAACTACGGGGGAAGTTGTGGTCCTTTAGTTTCAACAAAACTGGGTCTTGTCTCACTCTCACGCTATGTCTACACTATTAGGTAACGTGGCTTTAAAGTGTTTTAATTAAACAGCTGTTGCATGTCCACACTATGCCCCTTGTGTCACCAGAGCACATCCAGGCTAGACTCTTGGATGGCCACAGAGAGCAGTGCATTGTGGGTAGCTGTGCAACTGGCTGCAGGTGCTTTGGGAAGGGTTTGCAATGCCTCCTGGGCTGGTAGAGCATCACATGATGCAGGTTTCTCTATCCCAATGTTCTGTGGGAATCCTACTAGATAGCCAGCTGCTTTTCAACTGCAATGTGCCTGGTGGGGCAGAGAGTGTGTTTCTGTGTGTGTGTTAGAGAAGAATGTGTGGGCACACTGTCTCTAAGTTCAGACAGCTGCTGTAAGCAACCAGTCCTGAGGCAGGGGGAGGGGGACAGCCCCAACATATACATATAAAACGATGGGATGTAAAATAGCTGTTGCCACTCAAGTGAGAGATCTTGGAGTCACTGTGGATAGTTCTCTGCGAACATCCACTCAATGTGCAGCGGCTGGCAAAAAGCGAACAGAATGTTGGGAATCATTGAAAAAGGGATAGATAATAAGAGAAAATCTTATTGCCACTGTATAAATCCATGGTACGCCCATATATTGAATACTGCATGCAGATATGATTACCTCATCTTAAAAAAGATGTATTGGAATTGGAAAAGATTTAGAAAAGGGGTATGGAGTGTCTGCCATAAGAGGAGAGAATAATAAGACTGGGACTTTTCAGCTTGGAGAAAAATGACTAAGGGGAAATATGATAGAGGTCTAGAAAATCATGACTGGTGTGGAGAAAGTAAATAAGGAAGTGTTACTTATTCCTTCTCATAACACAAGAACTAGGGGTCACCAAATGAAATTAATAGGCAGCACGTTTAAAACAAACAAAAGGAAGTATTTTTTCACACAATGCACAGTCAACCTGCGGAACTCCTTGCCAGAGGATATTGTGAAGTCTAAGACTATAACAGGGCTCAGAAAAAGAGCTAAATCGATTCATGGAGGACATGCTCTGAGCCAGGATGGGCAGGGAAGGTGTCCCTAGTCTCTGTTTGCTAGGAGCAGGTGACAGGGGATAGATCACTTTATGATTCCCTGTCCTGTTCATTCCCTCTGGGGCACCTGGCTTTGGTCGCTATGGGAAGACAGGACACTGGGCAAGATGGACCCTGTCTGACCCAGTCTGGCTGCTCTTACGTCCCTATGCTCCTTTCATACAGATTCCTGGGATTCTGCCTCACAATGTGTCCCTGAGGTCTCAGCCAAAATGCCCAGACAGGTATACACTCTGGGCTCCTGAAGCCTCTTCCCCCCACCTAGTGCCTATGACTCATCCCTGACCCTTGCTGCTGCTCCTTGCTGTAGAAGGTGAAAGGAGCGGAGCAGCACAGAAGCCTTCTGGGGATGCATATCTGAGGCTTTTGGAGAGACACATTGTCTGAGAAATCAGAGCGCTGTAAACCATGCAGCCACTCCCTCAATCAGGGGCCTGTTCCAGCCCTGAGTCTGGGCTACCGCGATCCCTCCCACACAGCAGGGTGCCCACAGATTACAGCCTGAAAATAGACATGTGACACTAACTCCTGTTCTCCCTGACAGGGTCTGCCCTAGACCAAGTGGCACCCCAGGCAAGACGTGTCTTCGGTGCCCTCCCCGTGTTAAAATTTTAATGGAAATTGAACTGTACTAACATCTAGCAATGGCACTGTCACCAGCACAGGGTGGGCCAGTATTAAATAGTGTTACAGTAGGAGACAGCGTTAGCATGTTAACCCCAGGCCTTTAGCTGAAAGGTCGCTTCTCTCACCTTTCCCCCATGAACTGAAGCGCAGCATTAAAGAGTTCCAAAGATTGGCCAATGGCATTTTCAAGTGCTAAAACAGCAAGTGATGTCGGTCTCTCATTGGCCATCAGTGACTGAAGATGTGGGTTAATGAGCTGGAGCTTCAAGGCGTGGCCTGGGTCTGTCCACTGCCTTCCATCGTGCTGCTGGGCACCAAGTCCCTGGTGGCCAGTATGTGAAGCTGGGAGAAGAGAGTGGGGTGGCAAGCGGTGGCAGGACATTTGCCACCAGGGTCTAGCTGCCCAACTTCCTCCTCGTACTGCTGGGCCCCCGTCGCTTTCAGGTAACAAAGGAACTAAGGCAGGAATTGGGTGAGGAAACAAGTAAAGCCAATCAAGGAAGGCAAAAGTGAATCTTGTCTTCATGAGCCGCTCGCAATGACGTTCTTTTTCTGTGCCACAGCTGACAACAACATCCCAGACAGAAAAGTATTAGGCCAAAAAGAAACGTAGCAGCTGCTGAAGTAGTTCAGTTGGGAGCGTGCTAGACTAACAGTCTCTTCTATTCCCCTTTGTGCCCAGGTGGTATATTCTCAGAAAGTGCAGCAGTGCCTTTAACTGCCACGAATCCCTCATTTCAGGCTACACAGCAGGAAAAGACAGCATGGGCTTCCTCACCTAGTTGGCCCACCTGATCTTTCATTCTTCTCTTGCTTTTTGTCAGCAAGGGGAAGAAAAAGCAGTTCTCCCTCAAGCTGGAGTCACAAGGGCGACGTAAGGATGACTTCTCCTGAGCCCCGGCTCAGTCCTCTGCTCTGTCAGCTGACCCATTGAAGGACTGCCACCACTTTCTCTAGGTTTGCCCATCAGTATGTGCCAGAGTGAGCAACTGCCAAGTAGATGGCGTTTCTGTAGTGCAGTAGTTATCACATTTATCTAACATGCAAATGGTCCCTGGTTCAAAACCAGGCAGAAACATGGTGGCTTCTCTTTCCCAGGTTCCCTTTGCTGTCCAGCAAGGCACTCCTCCTTCTGCTATTGGCCTATCCATGGGATAACTATAACCCCTGCATGACAGAGGGTGCTGATGTCAGTGGAGAAAGCACCTTGCTATCAGTCTGGAGAACCTAGAGGAGTTAGGTGTGTTACCTTTTGGAGGCTTGTGGCTTGGCCTCCTCGGCCCTTGGAGATTGGCCTATAGAGGCCATCACTTCCTGCTGGCCTCCTTTGTGTGACTTGTCAAAGGAGGAAGTAAGACAAGAATAGGGCAATAGAGGAAAGTAAAGCTGAGTAAGGCAGAGAGGAAGCTGTGCAGCTAAGTGTGGATAGTAGAGCACCACCATCTGCTCTAACCCCTCAGAGAGAGACCAACACCTGCAAAATCTCCACCAAGCATTCTCAAAACTACAATACCCATACGAGGAAATAAGGAAACAGATCAACAGAGCCAGACGTGTACCCAGAAGCCTCCTATTGCAAGACAAATCCAAGAAAGAAACCAACAGGACTCCGCTGGCCATCACATACAGTCCCCAGCTAAAACCCCTCCAACACATCATCAGGGATCTACAACCCATCCTGGACAATGATCATACACTTTCACAGGCCTTGGGTGGCAGGTCAGTCCTCGTCCACAGACAACCTGCCAACCTGAAACATATTCTCACCAGTAACTGCATACCGCACCATAGTAACTCTAGCTCAGGAACCAATCCATGCAACAAACCTCGATGCCAACTCTGCCCACATATCTACACCAGTGACACCATTACAGGACCTAACCAGATCAGCCACACCATCACCGGTTCATTCACCTGCACGTCCACCAATGTAATATACGCCATCATATGCCAGCAATGCCCCCTCTGCTATGTATATCGGCCAAACTGGACCATCTCTGCAGAAAAGGATAAACGGACACAAATCAGATATTAGGAATGGCAATATACAAAAACCTGTAGGAGAACACTTCAACCTCCCTGGCCAAACTATAGCAGACCTTAAGGTGGTCATCCTGCAGCAAAAAAACTTCAGGACCAGACTTCAAAGAGAAACTGCTGAGCTTCAGTTCATCTGCAAATTTGACACCGTCAGCTCAGGTTTAAACAAAGACTGTGAATGGCTTGCAAACTACAAAACCAGTTTCTCCTCCCTTGGTTTTCACACCTCAACTGCTAGAACAGGGCCTCATTCTCCCTGATTGAACTAACCTTGTTATCTCTAGCTTGCTTCTTGCTTGCATATATATACCTGCCCCTGGAAATTTCCACTACATGCATCCAACGAAGTCGGTATTCACCCACGAAAGCTCATGCTCCAAAACGTCTGTTAGTCTATAAGGTGCCACAGGATTCTTTGCTGCTTTTACAGATCCAGACAAACATGGCTACCCCTCTGATACTTGACACCATTCATTCTGCAAGCCTGGGGAGGTGGAGTTGAATGCTGGGAGATAGACCCCTGCGCCTGCCTCTTGGTTTCCCAAGGATGGGTCCTTGCAGCCCAGGAGAAGTGGGGTTCTGGGGGGAAGGAAAAGGAGCAATGGTGAGGCTGAGTGGGCTCCTTTATGGCCGAGATAGTGGGCTGTGGTGGGTCTGGGAGTTACCTGTAAGCCATAAGTGGACGTAGTGCAGTGAAAACCGCTGCTCCATTCTAGCTGACCTGGGTGCGCCATTAATGACTTGGGAGTGGGGGCAGGGCGCTGGCTGTGAGCAAATGGGATCCAGGAAGCCCCAGCCTGCCCCTCCAGGGGCCAAGTCTTCTTCTTCTCTCCTGCCATGGGGAGCCAGGTCTTAAGCCTGCCCAGCATGTGCTGTAGCTCGAGCATTAAACCTTCCTGTGTGCATAACTTAACTACGACCTACTGTAATAAGGTGTAAAGTTTAGATTGTGAATTTATCTTTAATTCCCATGGTAACTTACTTTGATCTTTTATTCTTACCAATTATAATCCTTAAAACTCCATCTTTCTGTAGTTAATAAATCTGTTTTATGCTGTACTTAAACTGGTGTATTTTGCTTGAAGTTCTTGGGAAATCTCAGCTCCATTACAAGGCTGGTTCACGTACTATTCACAGTGAGGGAGGGGGTGGATCCTGCGTAATAAACTCACACTGATCAGGCTTCTGATTAAGGCAAGATGGTATGATGCAGGGGTGCAAGGCTGCAGAGCTAGGGGGGCGACTCGCTATCATTAGTGTTATGAGTGGCTGGGAGAAGCATTCATGTAACTCAGTTGGCTGAGTCCCTACCTATGGATGTCTGTGTAAGTGCAATATCTGCCAGAAATTCTCAACTCCTCACAGCATCACAGTGTGAGAGGGAGCCCAGGCGGTGGGACACAGGGCTCAGGGGTCCCACTGTTCAGGTTGCACCCCGGAGTTCCCATCACAGACTTTCAACAACCACAGTAGATGCTCACTGAAACAGTGAGAGAGATGCCAAAATAGTGACCTCCAGTGCCTGAAGACATCAAACTATCAGGAATTCTGCGCACAGAGAGGACCCTGCTAGTGGAAAATGCCCTTGGAAAAGCCCCTCCTGTTCCCAGCTGTGGTCGAACAGTGCTCAGTGCTCTGCTTTGTGGCCTCAAGAGCCATGGATGCAAGTTGATTTACGATGACCTTTTCCTTGTCTCCACATTTCTTAGGTGCCTATTTCCAACACTTGTCAGAAAAAAACGACGGGTTTCTTTTGGAAGCATTTGCATTGCAAGGCAGACACAGTCTTCTCTGTTTCCTGAAAAGATTGACCAAGAGGTGAGAAGAGTGGACACATTTGGCAAAACACCACTGAGTGCTGCATTCCTAACTCTACTTTACCTGGCAGGTG
Source organism: Gopherus flavomarginatus (assembly GCF_025201925.1). Taxonomy (NCBI): domain Eukaryota; kingdom Metazoa; phylum Chordata; order Testudines; family Testudinidae; genus Gopherus; species Gopherus flavomarginatus. The sequence goes on along the minus strand of NC_066625.1, from coordinate 45,511,649 downwards.
CCTCTGGGACTTTTCTCCCAGCTGCTCCATTTTTCATCAGTGACAATCAAAAGGAAGACGACATGACATCTGTGTGTGGACATCCCCAGCGAATCACAAGGACGTGTGGCGCAGGCTCTCGTGTTGCAGCAATTGCAGTCAAAGCAACCACCATGCCAATGCCAGTCACAGCAGCCTTTTCATCAACTCCAGGCTTGTGATTTGATTCTTTCCAATGTTTGTCTCCAAAGAAGCCTTTTCCTTAGCAAGCAATTACTTGGATACCAAGGGAAGTCTCTTCTGTTTCCTGGAAAGACACAGGAAATTTTGAGCAGAGGAGACAAAAGCCATACACCAAGGCACCACTGGGAGTTGAACCCAGGATCTTCTGTTTACTAAACAGGTGCTTTAGCCAGCTAAGCCACGGCGCCTGCCTCAAAACTGTACTTGCAGCTGTTCCATTTGATGGTCCAGGACAATCCCTGCAAATTCCAAACTACAGATGTTCCCCATTTCCCTCAAGACTTGCAAGGAAGAATTGGCAGGCCAAGCCAGGATCTCCTGGTTACTAGGAAGACACTTCAGCCAGCTCTTCCCAAAGATCACGATCCAGAGACCTTTAAACAGCCACTGCAGATGTTCACCAACAAAGCTATGCCAAAATAGAGTTCTCCACTGCCTGCAGCCATCACAGTACCAGGAGTTCTGTGCAGAGAGAGGCCCATGCTGGTGGAAAAGGCTTTGGCAGAGACTCTTCTGACATCAGTCGTGCTCATATACTGTTTAGCACTTTGTGCTGTGGCTTCAGCATCCACAGATGCCAGTTCAGTTGGGGGACATTTTTCCTGTCTCCGCATTTGTCTAGTGCCTCCTTTCAACACTTGTCACCAAAAAGACCTGTTTCTTTTGCAAGCAACGTACAGCTAGGCAAAGGCAGTCTTCTCCATTCCTCAAAACATCACCAAGCTGTGGGGAGAGAAGATACATTCAGCCAAGCTGGATGCTGAATCTCCTCTTTATTCAGCAGGTGTCTGTGAAGGACATAAATCTACACTGTGTAGAGGTCAAGAATAGGAGTTTATTACACACAGCACTGGCGGAGTGTCACCATGCTTATTAGTCTCAGAGACGCTGTTAATTAATTAATTACAATAGAATATATATAGCTTTTCCAAGGGCGGGGAGAAGTGACTGTGTAGGCAGATCCAAATCCTGGGATAGGTTCTGCAGCAAGACAAGATAAGCACAGTAGCCAATCGTTAACAGATTACATAATGTCTCCACCCATGTCCTCAAGTTAGCAAGTTAACATTTCATTAATACTTTGATAAAATGTTATTAGTATAAAATATATATGTTGAATTCTTATTTGAGGTCCATAAGAATGGAGCAACTCCTTTGATTGTCCACCAGGTACGTTCCTAGGGGTTAAAGCAAAGAAACAGTGAAAGTATATGGCAATGAAGATTGTTTTCTGTGTGTCTGAAGGCAGGCATTGGTCCCTGGGAAGGGAAGTGGAAGGATGCCATATCTTATAGTGACATGTGCTAAGTTTTCATAAACTCAAGGTTGGATCTGTGGGAAGAACGTCTCCCTACAGAAGAGACTAATACAATAGAAATGGGGATTCTTTGTTTAGGCTGCAACTCTGAATAAGACAGAATTATTTAGTTCTTAGGTTCAACACCTGGCAATTTGCTGACCAGGCCTATCTTAGCAAGCAAGGCTTTCTGTTTACCCGAGCTTTCTCTTAGCTGATCATTATTTGCTAGGCCTCTGGTCCCTTGACCATATTTTGGACTTTGGGTCTGAAAAAGAGCTGGCACAATTTATAGACCAGGTTGTTATATAAAACGCATATGAATTTTAACCCTTCACATACAGTAATGGCAAAGTTCTTGGTTCAGGCTTGTAGCAGTGATGGAATAAACTACAGGTTCAAATCAAGTCTCTGGAGTCCATCCACAGCAGGGATGGGTCATTCAGTCCTTCGTACAGAGCTTCAGTTTGTAGCTAAGTCCCTCCAGGTATGAAGCAGGATTAAAGACAAGATGGAGATGAGGCATCAGCCTTTTATAGTCTCTTGCTATGTGGTTTTTGCTTTCTTGGTCCCAGGGACACTCTATCCAGCACGTGGCACAGAAAAATCTTAGGCCTTGGCTATACTGGTGCTTTACAGCGCTGCAACTTTCTCACTCACGGGTGTGAAAAAAACACCCCCCTGAGCGCTTCAAGATACAGCGCTGTAAAGCACCAGAGTAAACAGTGCCACAGCGCTGGGAGTGCGGCTCCCAGAGCTGTAAGCTAAACCCCATGAGGAGGTGGTTTACGTGCAGCACTGGGAGAGCTCTCTCCCAGCACTGGTGCTGCGACCACACTCGCCCTTCAAAGCGCTGCCGCGGCAAGTGTAGCCATACCCTCAGAGATCTGTCCATAGGCAGGCCCCTGTATACTTTGTTGAGTCAGAAGGCATATCTGCCTTCTCTCAAAGGGTCGATTGTATAGCTCATGGCCCTTAATGGGCCATCAAGCAGGCTAGACAGAACTGATGCCAACTTGTCTGGCTGGGGGGTTCCCCAGAAGCAGAGCACAAGTTTGAAATACAGACAGCAAAGAGCCAATATTCATAAAGTCAAAAACAAAAATGATACACATCTAGAGATAGCATCATTACAATCCCCCAATCAGAACCTCTCCATAGACCTCTTACACAACAACCTTTCTACAATATTGGGTGCAAATATAGAAGAGTGGTCGCAATGGTGATTTGTGCAGTTACAGATTATGTCAATAAGGTCACAGGAGGTGACACAACATCAGTGAGACTGATACTGGAATACTGCCTCCAGTTTTGGTGTCCTCATTTGAAAAAGATGTTGTGAAATTGGACCTGGGGCAGCAAAGAACCACCAAATGTTCTGAGGGCTGGAGAAAAATGCCTTCCAGTGAGCTACTGAAAGAGTTCAACCTGTTTAGCTTCTCTAAAGAAGATTGAAAGGTGACTTCACTGAACTGTTGAAGAGCCTTAACGGAGAGAAAAGATTGAGTATTAAAGGACTCTTGAATGGAGCAGAGAAAGGCATAACAAGAGCCAATGGCTGGAAGGTGAAAAGAGGCAAATTCATATTACAACCAAGGCACAAATAGTCAACAGTGTCAATGATTCACCACAGGAACAAGCTACCAAGGAAAGTGGTGGATTCTCCATCTCCTGATGTCATTTAATGAAGACTAGATGCCTTTCTGGAATGTGTTTGCCCCCAAAGTAGCTCTTGTGTCATACAGGAGGCCTGTGATATGCAGGGGGTCAGATTAGATGTTCTAATGGTCTCTTCTGGCCATAAAGTCGACTAATTTCTGAAAAACAGAGTGTAGCATTGGCAGCAGCATCTGATGTTTTCCTGTCTAGCCGGCTTGCTGCCTAGAACAAATGCTCCTTGAGTGGGGTGATCCACAGGGCGTAGCTCAAACCTCCAGAGTGCCTGGCCAGGGGCAGGTCATTAGCACAGCGAGGGAGGGGTGTGGCGGTGACATCACAAAGGCCTTTTGCAGGACCTCAGACTATTGGTCCAAGGTGGTGGGGAGGTGGTGACCTCACAGAGAGATGCTGACATCAGCCAGGCAGGACAGGGGCGAGGGGCCAGGGAAATCTCAGAGACCCCTGTGGCTTTGCTTCAGAAAGTCTCCTTCCCCAGGTCTGTCTTTGAGGACCGAGGAAGTATTCGGGTTCACAGACGTGAGCGCCAGGAGGAACCTCTTTTGAGTTTTCTCCTTCCCTTTTAGTGATTTTACTAAAGACCAGCCGTCCCTGTTTAGAAGGTAAGAGCCTCCTGGAGGTTTGAAACCTGGTCAGTCTGATCCATCTGGTGACAGGACACTTCCCTTCCCTGTACCTCAGGCTCTCCCCATCTGTCCAATGGGAACAGGGACAATTCTCGAACTCTGGGCAGTTGTTTCCCTGAGTGAGATAAGGAGCGATAAAGCTCTCTGTGAAGGAGAAAGGGGAGTTTCATGGTGTTTAGCACCAAGAAATTCTAAAGTTTGCTAAAATGTCTAGTCTGTGGAAACTAGAAATGGTCTTGGCCAATCTTTAACCACTGCCATTTTTAAAGCCCATTCAGGGATATGAGTCCCTGTCCTTTAGGTACCTGGGGTTCTTTGCAAGCAGGAGAGAAGAGTTTCCTGCCTCCATTTTTGTGGCCTTAACAAACCAGGTGTTGTACCCCAGTTCTCGTTTGTGATCCCTCAAAAAGAACATCTTCCCATCCATGAACAAGACAGGACCTTTCTCTAAAAGGGGAACAAAGAGACCCCTGGGACTTACAGACTAGCTAGCCTCACTTCCATAGCTGGAGAGATCCTGCAATACATTCTTAAACACTCAGTTTGTCAGCAGCACCTACAGGATAATTTGGTACTTACGACTAGTGAGCATGGATTTGTCAAGAACAAATCATTCCAAACCGATCCTCTTTCCTTCTTTGCCAGGGTTCTGGGCCTGGTGGAGGTGGGTAAATAGTAGATGGGATTTATCTTGGTGTTACTAAGGCTTTTGACACAGTCCCATAGGACATTCTCACAAGAGAACGAGGGAAATGCAGTCCAGCTGCAACCAGTGTAATGTGGGTGCAGAGCTGGTTGAAAGCCCAGACTCCAGGAGCCCTTCTCCATGTTTGGCTGTCCAACGGAGAAGGTGTACCTAATGGATCCGTCAGGGATCAGTCTGGGGTCTGGTACTATTCAATGTTTTCATGAATGATTTGGAAAATGCAGTGGAGAGCATGCTTCTAAAATTTGCAACTGACACCAAGCGCTTAGGAGCACAGGATTGGACTTCAAAACAGCTTTAACAAATAGGAGACTTGGTCTTCTTGAGCCAAACTCCATAGCTGGGCCCCTCTCTAGACTGGGCTGAAGTGAAACCCCAGAGCCAAACAGTCCTCCTGGGCAGTGCGCTCCGACCTGGAATGGTCAGATGCTGCTTAGCACTGTCAGAGCAGCTTTTGCTGGGGGATTCTCCCAGCACTTTCCAATAGCGGGAAAGTATGAAATCCCCATTTGACCGCTGGGGACAGAGCCCTAGAGTGGGGAGCAACTTGCCCAAAGTCCCTCACGAAAAGGAAAACAACCAGGAGTGGAATCAATAGGAAACCCAGTAATGGAACTCAGCAGTCCTGGGGGTATGCTAGGGTGACCAGATGTTCCGATTTTATAGGGACAGTCCAAATTTTGGGTCTTTTTCTTATCTCGGATCCTATAACCCACCCCCGTCCTGATTTTTCACACTTGCTGTCTGTTCACCCCAGGGTGTGCACAGGTGTGGGTCCCATCTGCTCCCTGCCACCTTCATTGAAGGAGGTGTGTGGGGTTACTGCCCTGGGAACAGCAGGGCACCAGTGGACATGGGGTGAGCTGGAGATAGGGTCTGGCTGTAGGCAGGGAAAGGAATGTGGGGCTGGCTGGCTTCAGGCAGGGGGGTGCATCACAGGTTTCCTGCTAACAGGGAAGGGGGTGCGGGGCTGGCGACAGACAGCGGGTGCAGGGCTGGTGCAGGCTGGGGGGGTGTGGTGGGCTGGCTGGCTTTGGGCAGGGCCACAGGGCGGTGCGGCAGGAGTTGGCTGAAGGGAGGGTAGGGGCTGGCTCTGGGGCTGGCTCTGGGGCTGGCTGCAGGCAGGGCAGGGAGGCTACAGCTGGTGCGGGCAGTGCAGAAGGTGAAGGGCTGGCTGGAGACAGAGGCTGGCTGCGGACAAGGCAGGGCAGGGGGTGCAGGGCTGGCTGGAGACAGAGGCTGGCTGTGGGAAGGGCAGGGCAGGGGGTGCAGGACTGGCTGCAGGCAGGGCATGAGGATGCAAGGATGTTTCATGCCCTAGGCGAAACATCCACCTTGCGCCCTCCCCCCCGCACCCCCACCCTGAGGCACCCCATTCGTGGCAGCTCCCCCCCTCCACCCTGATTCGCCTCTCTTGTGGCAAGTCCCCTGCTCTGCCCTGTGGCACCCCCCTCGCCCCAGCTCACCGCTGCTCCAAGCACGAGCACCCCGAGCACACAGTGGCTGCTTCACTTCTCCCGCCTCCCAGGCTTGCGGTGCCTAAGCCTGCCAGGCAGTCAAGCACCCTCCTCTGAGCCACAGCAGCCCTGACAGTTGACAATAGAGGCACCTTAACCCCTGAGTTCCTTCAATCTGTCCCCCTCCGGGGTCCAGCTCCGATCACCAGATACTCGGGGTATGTCTATACCACCTGCCGAATCGGTGGGCAGCGATCGATCCAGCGGGGGTCGATATATCGCATCTAGTGTAGATGCAACACTTCGAGTGCTCTCAACATGCCTGCTGTACTCCAGCTTGGTGAGAGACGGAGACAGAGTCTACGGGGAGCTGCAGCAGTCGACTCACCACGACTGTGACATTGTAAGTATAATCTAATATCTCATTGAAAGGTGACAGGGCCAGAAAGAGTTAATTAACTCACCTCACCGACTGACCTGACCCATGGGTGAACCTTAAGAACTGGTTAGCAAGATATGTAAATGAACAGAGCTTTGAAAGGCAAGTCTGCAGTGTTAGAGGTAGAAGGGGAGATGTTTGCTCAGGTCTTGTGATGTAAGCAAACAAGTCTTGTCTATAGCTATAGTTTTAAATCAAAAAGCAAAAAAGTAATATTAACATTTTTGATGATACTTGAGTGAAATAGTATTATTGTCTCTGTGTCTCTTTGAAGGTTGTGGTAACCTGTATTTGAACTGTTTGATGGATAAATTACCCTGTACTAATTGCCAGGATGTTTGGAAGGAGAGTTAAGCCTATTGTTTTCTCAGGCCGAAAGGCTGCTGGAAATGTATAAGAACCTGGGACACAATCCAAGAGAGGGAAACCTTATGCCACAAGGATTGAGATCCCCAGTCATTGACTGGAGCCACTCTGAATATGGACATTGGACTGTAACCTATGGACTATTTCTAAAAGGACTTTTGGCAACTACAAGCTCACCTCTACTATGTATCTGAACCTCAAGAATTAAATTCAAGTCTATATGTGTATTGATCTTTTAACCAACACTCTCTCTCTTTTCTTTTCTAATACATTTTAGCTTAGTTAATAAGAATTGGCTATAACATATATTTTGGGTGAGATATAAGTTATAATTGAACCTGGATATGTGGCTGATCCTTTGGGATTGGAAGAATCTTTTCTTTTATATGATGAAGTAAGATTTTCAGGAATCATCATCATATCTGACAGATGTGTCTGGACAGAGGCCTGAGGCTGGGTACTTTAAGGGAACTGCATGGTTTAAACTTCTAAGTAACCAATGAGGTACTACAGAAGCTGTTTTGTGCTGGCTTGGTAAATCTAAGTATTGAAATAACCAGGAATGTTTGGGATTTGTCGGCTCTGTTTTTTTTTTTGCAGTTCACCCTGATTGAGCGACGTCAGCTGGCTCCCACGGGCAGCAACGTCACACCTACATCCAGGCTGTAGGGGTCCGGGGAATCTTAGGGGCCTTGGGTGCACAGACACCTACGTCCAGGCCGTAGGGGTGCCTGGGGGGCTTAGAGAGTTTTGGGGGGGACACATATACCAATCTCCAGGCTCTAGGGGTCCCAGAGGGGCTTAGGGGGTTCGTGGGGGGCACATATTCCTACCTCCAGGCTATAGTGGTACCAGGGTTGCTTAGGGGGTTAGTGGGGGGCCTAGATACCTACGTCCAGGCTGGAGGAATCCTTGAGTCTTAGGGGATTTTGGGGGGCCCAAGATACCTGTGTCCAGGCTGTAGGGGTACCAGGGGGTCTTAGGGGTTCGTGTGGGCACAGATACGTATGTCCAGGCTCCATCAGTCCCAGGGAGTATTAGAGGTTTTGTGAGGGGCACAGATACTTACGTCCAGATTGTAGATATCCTGGGAGGGGGCTAGGGGGATTGTGGGGTTTCAAATACCTATGTCCAGGCTGTAGGGGTTCCTGGGGAGTAAGGGGGTTTCTCAGGGGCACATATACCTACATGCACACTGGAGTGTCCCTGGAGCCTTATGGAGCCTATATAGGGCACAGATACCAATGTCCTGGCTATACAGGTCCCTGGGGGGCTTAGCGGGGTTGTGGGGGGCACAGATACCTAAGTTCAGGCTGGAGGGCTCTCCTGGGGGCTTAGGTGTTTGGTGGGGGGCACAGATACCTATGTCCAGGCTGCAGGGGTCCCAGAGGGGCTTAGGGTCTGTCACGGAGTGTGAGGGAGTCTGGTCCTGCACCCCTCTTCCTGGGACTCACAGTGACTCTCAGCCAGCCAGTAACACAGAAGATTTATTGGACAATAGGAGCGAAGGATACAGCAGAGCTTGGAGGCACAAGCAGGACCCCTCAATCGATTCCTTCTGAGGGTTCAGGAAACTTAGTTCCCATTTTGGGATTCCCTGAATTCCAACCACCCAGATCAAAACCGAACCTGGACTAACCTAACTCCCTCCAGCCGGCCCCTTCCTGTGTCCAGCTTCCCGGGAAAAGGTGCAGACCCCGTCCCCTCTGCCTAGCTCAGGTTACAGGCTGAGCACATGTCCCATCCTAAAGTCACCCGCTGCTCTCCAATCCCCCACACAGACAGCCCCTACTCCATCACAGTAATGCCCAGAGCATTTCCTGCATGGAGCAACAGTGACACCGTGTGGCCATGCAGGGTAATGCACAGAGCATTTCCCACATGGTGCAACGGTGACACCATGCGGCCACGCAGGGCAATGCACAGAGCATCACACATACGTAGAGGCCGTAGAGATCCCTGGGGGGCTTAGTGGTTGTGGGGGGCACAGATAGCTACGTCCAGGTTGGAGGTGTTCTGGTGGGGATTAAGGGCTTCATGGGGGACACAAATATCTACATCTGGGCTGGAGAGGTCCCTGGACGGCTTAGGGGCTTGTGGTGAGCACAGATACATACCTCCGGGCTTTATTGGTCCCTGGGGGTTTAGGGAGTTGGTGAGGGGCACAGAAACCTATGTATGGTCTGGAGGGGTCCCGGGGGAATTAAGGAGTTGTGGTTGTGCAGATACCCACGTCTCGGTTGGAGGGGGTCCTTGGGAGCTTAGGGGGTTTGTGTGGCATATACATAGCTACAACCGGACTGGTGGGGGCTCTATGTGTCTTAGGGGGCTTGTGGGGGGCAGAGATACCTATGTCCAGGCTGGAGAAGTCCTGGGGAGGGCTTAGGGGGTTCCTGGAGGTCACAAATATCTACGTACAGGCTGAAGGAGTTCTGGGAGTATTAGGGAGTTGTGGGGGGCACAGATACCTATATCGAGGCTGTAGGGGTTACGGGGTTGCTTTGGGGCATTTTGGGGTACAGATACCTATGTCCATGCTGTAGGGGTCGCTGGGAGTATCAGTGGGTTCGTGAGGGTGCACACATACCTACGTCCAGGCTATAGGGATCCTGGGGGGGCTTAGGGCTTTTTCAGGGGCACAGCTACTTCATCCAGGCAAGTGGGGTCCTTGGGGACTTAGGAGGTTCATGTTGGACACAGATACCTACGTCTAGGTCAGATGGGTTCGGGGGCGCTTAGGGGGGTTGTGGGGAGCTCAGATAACTATGTTGAGGCTGGAGGGGTCCCATCATGGCCTAGGGGGTTTGTGGGGTGCACAGATACCTGCATCTAGGCTGGAGGGGTTTCGGGAGTCTTAGGAGGGTTGTGGGGGCACAAATACCTATGTCCATGCTGGAGGGGTCCCGTCATGGCTTAGAGGATTCATGGGCTCAGAGATACCTATGTCTAGGCTGGAGAGGTTCCGGGGGGGATTAGGTGTGTTGAGGGGGAACAGATACCTACTTCCAAATGGTAGGGGGCCCTGGGTAGCTTAGCCGGTTTGTGGGGGTCACAGATACAAACATCCATGCTGTAGGGACCCAAGGGTCTTTGTGGGGCTCTGGGGATCACAGATACTTACCTACAGTCTGGAGGGGTTCTGTGGGTTTTAGGGGGTGTGGGGGGCATACAAATGCCTACATCTGGGCTTGTGGGTTCCCTGGGGGGCTTAGAGGTTTGTGGGGAGCATAGATACCTTTATCCAGGCTAGATGGGTCCCGGTGGGGTTAGGGGGTCGTGGGGGGCACAGATACCTATGTAAGCAGAAGCAGGATGAACTCTACTCTGACATCTGGTGGTGAATTATGGCGAGTGTGGAAAAGAATTTCAGGGGCTGACCGTGTTTGCATAGGCACACCCACCCCTCCTGACACGGTAACGGCAGCCTGGGATAGTTGCTTTGGCAGCTGTGGTATCCCCAGTTTATTTTTGTTGGGGCATGAGATGTGGAGTGTTGTCACCCTGATTGTGTGGATGAGGAACTGTGAAACTGCTTTGAGACAGGGATTCTCACCATCAATTGAGTGGCACTCGCTAGACAAGGGAGTGGGCTCCTTGGATAAGCCAGAAAAACCAATTGCCTCTTTTTCTCTTTTAACAGTTGTATCGTAGAGCTGATTTTTGCTTCTCTTAAGAACTGAACATCCAGCTTCCCGAACTGAAATCTCTAAAGAGGTTTCCTAGTTAGTCGGGGAGTCTGAAGCTATATTGCAGAACACCGTAGCTGATGAAGAGGAGCAGTTTGTTAAATGGTTTGAGTGACCCGTGGAATGAGATGAGCTGAGCAGTTTTGGGAGACAGCTGGAGCAGATCACAGGTCAGCTGGTGGAGCAGAGCAGCTGGTGGACTGATCTGAGCAGTTCGTGGGGAAGGTGGAAGCAGAACCCCAAGGAGAGGTAGGGCAGTCGGCAGCTGACCACATAAGGTGCCTCTTTCTACCCAGGCTGGCAGGGGGAAAAATCCTGTAGATAGACTCTTGAACTCTGGGGTTGCGGGACTGTGGGTGGTTTTGGGGTTGCTGGACTCTTGAAACATTTGAGGTATTGGACTTTGGAGTCTTGGGGTGATTTGGGGATTGCTGGACTCAAGAGCCCAGGGAAAAGGACACAGCCTAGTTGAGGTTTTTCCCCAATTTAATGCTATGTTGTTTATCTCACATTATTAAACATTTTCTGCTACACCTAGACTCTGTGCTTGCGAGAGGGGAAGTATTGTCTCTTTGAGGCACCTAGGGGTGAGTATGTAAAATTTTCCCATGTCACTAGGTGGGAGCTCGAGCTAGTTTACATTAGGTTGTAGGGAAGAGACCCCTATGTATTGAACCCAGTCCTTGCTGCTATCAATTCAGCCTGGAAGAAGGGTTCCACCTACATCCAGGCTGGAGGGGTCCCTGGGGGGCTTAGGGGTTTGGTGGGGGGCACAGATACCTACACCCAGGCTGCAGGGGTCCCGGAGGGACTTATGGGGTGTCACAGAGTGTGGTGAAATCCGGCCCTGCACCCCTCTTCCTGGGACACACCGTGACTCAGCCAACCAGTAAAACAGAAGGTATTTTTGGCCAAGAGGAACGAAGGATTCAGCAGAGCTTTTGGGAACAACCAGGACCCCTCAATCGAGTCCTTCTGGGGGTTCAGGAAGCTTAGTTCCCAGTTTGGGATTCCTTGAATTCCAACAACCCAGCTCCAAACCAAAACTGAACTAACTCCCTCCAGCCGGTCCCTTCCTGTGTCCAGCTTCCCGGGAAAAGGTGCTGACCCCCTCCCCACTGCCTAGCTCGAGTTACAGGCTTAGGTCCTGTCCCTCACCGAAAGTCACCCCCGTGCTCTCCCATCCCCCACACAGACAGTCCCTACTCCATCACAGTAATGCCCAGAGCATTTCCCGCATGGAACAGCATTGACACCGTGTGGCCACGCAGGGTAATGCACAGAGCATCACACCTACTTAGAGGCTGTAGAGATCCCTGGGGGGCTTAGGGGTCATGGGAGGTACAGATAGCTACGTGCAGGCTGGTGGCATTCCAGGGGGCTTAAGGGGGTTCGTAGGGTCACAGATACCTATGTCCAAGATGGTCGGGACCCTGGGGGAGTTAGGGGAGGTATTGAGGGGCATAGGTACTTGCGTCCAGGCTGTAGAAGTCCTGGTGGGGATTAGGGGCTTCGTGGAGAACACCAATACCTACGTCCGGGCTGGAGGGGTCCCTGGATGGCTTAGGGGGTTGTGGTGAGCACAGTGATCCCTGGGGGTTTAGTGAGGGGCACAGATACCTATGTATGTCCTGCAGCGGTCCCTGGGGAGGCTTAGTGGTATTGTAGGGGACACAGATACCTACGTCCAGGCTATAGGGATTCTGGGGGGGCTTAGGGCGTCAGGGTGGCACAGATACCTACATCCAGGCTGGAGGGGTCCCAGGGGGCATAGGGGGTTGTGGCGGGCACAGATTTGTACATCCAGGCTGGAGAGGTTCCGGGGAGGATTAGGGGGTTTTGCGGACTGCAGAGATACCTGTCCCCAGGTTCTAGGGGTCCCTGGGGGGTTAGAGTTTATTTGGGAGGCACAGATTTCTATGTCCAGGTTGGAGTGCTTCCTGTGGGGTTTAGGGGGTTCCTGGGGGCACCGATACCTAGGTCCATGGTGTAGGGGTCCCTGGGAGGCTTAGGGGGTTTGTGGGGGGCAGAGATACCTACATGCTGGCAATAGGGCTTCCAGGGGGAATTAGTGTTTTGGGGGGGGCACAGATACCTAGGTCCAGGCTGGAGGGCTCTCGGGGGGGGGGGCTTAGGCAATTAGTGAGGGGCACAGATACCTGCATCCAGGCTGGAGGGGTCCCTGGGGGGCTTAGCGTGTTCGTACGGGGCACAAATACCTAAGTCCAGGCTGGAGGGGTCCAGGGGGGTCTTATTGGGTTCGGGGGGCACAGATACTTATCTTTAGGCTGTAGGGGTCCCTGGTGGGCTTAGGGGGGTTTGGGGGGCCCCAGATACCTAAGTCCATGCTGTAGGCATCCCTACAGGCGCTTATGGTTCGTGGGGTGCACAGATACTTATGTCCAGGCTGGCGGGGTCCCAGGCGGGGTTTGGGGTTTCGTGGGGGCACAGATATGAACCTCCAAGCTGTAGGAGTCCCAGAGGGGCTGTGGGGGCACAGATACCTACATCTAGGCTGGAGGTTCCTGGGGGGTATAGGGGGTTGGGGAGGGCACAGATACCTAGGTCCAGGCTGTTGATGTCCCGGAGAGATTAGGCTGTTCACTGGGGACTCAGATACATCCAGGCTGGATGTGTCCCGAGGAGCTTAAGGGATTCGTGGGGTGCTCAGACACCTGTGTCCAGGCTGTAGGGATCCCTGGGGGCTTAGGGGGTTCGTGGGGTCACAGATATGTACGTTCAGGCTGAAGGGGTCGCTGGGACGTTTAGGGGGGTTGTGGGAGCACAGATACCTACATCCGGGCTAAAGGGGTAATGGGAGTGCTTAGGGGATCGGGGCAGACACAGATACCTACGTCCAGGGTCTAGGGGTCCCGTGGGGATTGGGGGTTGAGGGGGAAACAGATGCCTGCGTCCTAGCTGAAGGGATCCTGGGTGGTTTAGGAGGTTCATTGGAATCACAGATATCTACGTCCAGGCTATAAGGGTTCCTGGGGCGTTACGGGGCTTCTGGAGGTCACAGATATCTATGTGCAGACTGGAGGGGTCCCGGAGGATTTAGGAGATTTATGAGGGGAACAGATACCAACGTCCTGGCTGTAAAGATCCCTGGGGGGCTTTGCGAGTTTGTGGGGGGCACAGGTACCTACGTCCAGACTGTAGATGTTCCTGGGGCGCATAGAGGGGCTGTGGTCGCACATAACCCTTCATCCAGGTTGTCGGGGTCCTGGCGGGATTACGGGGTTCGTGGGGAGCTCAGATACCTACATCCAGGTTGGAGATGTCCTGGGAAGGATTAGGGAGTTTCTGGGGTGCACAATCTCCAGGCTGTAGGGGTCCCTGTGGGCCTTACGGGTTTGTGGAGGGCAGAGATAACTATCTCCCATCTTTAGGGGTCGCTGAAGAGGCTTAGATGGTTTGTAGGGTGGCCAAATACCTACGTCCAGGCTCGAGAGGTCTCTGGGGGGCTTATAGGGTTCGTGGGTGGCACAGATACCTACATCCAGGTTAGAGGGGTGGCTGGGGGGATTAGGGGAGTGAGAGCACAGATAACTAACTTCAGGCTATAGGGGTCCCGGGGGTGCTTAGGGGTCGGGGCAGGTACAGATACCTATGTCCAGGCTGTAGAGGGGTCCCGAGGGGATTGGGGGTTGTGGGGGGCAGAGATCTCTATTTCCAAACTGGAGGGCTCCCTGGGGGTTTAGTGCATTTGTGGGGGTCACAGATACCTACGTCCAGGCTGTAGGGGTCCCAGGGGGCCTTAGGGAATCGTGGGGGACACAGATACCTAACTTCAGGCTATAGGGGTCCCGGGGGTGCTTAGGAGGTTGGGGGGGCGCAGATACCTATGTCCAGCCTGTAGGGGTCCCTTGGGGGGCTTAGGCGGTTGTGGGGGTATAGATACCTACATCCCGGCTGAAGGCGTCCTCAGGGGGTTCGTGTAGGTCAGAGATACTTACGTCCAGGCTGTAGGGGTCTTGGGGGGCTTAGGGGGTTTCTGGAGGTCACAGATACCTCCTTGCAGACTAGACGGGTCCCAGGGGGATTAGGAGGTTTATGGGGTGCACAGATGACAACTTCCAGGCTATACAAGTCCCTGGGTGGCTTAAGGGGTTTTGGGGAGCACAGATACATATGTCACGGCTGGAGGGGTCCCTGGAAGGCTTAGCGGTTCATGGAGCACAGATACCTACGTCCAGCTGAGCTTTTCCTGGGGCAGCCTGCGTGCAGCTGCGATCAGCTGTTTGCTGGGCAGGTTCCACTCAAATGCTCCCCCCTCCCTGCTCCTGCGGGGGCTGAGTGAGTCCCCCCTAAAACAGCCTCAGGGGTCGGGGTGGGTGGGGGTGCGGGTCCAGCAGCAGCACAGCACGCCCCGCCCCCTGGGGCTGCCCCACACCTCTCGGGCTGATGGCTCTGCCATGGCCTTCGAGTGAATCGCTGCTCCTCACCCACCAGGCTTGGCTCCGGCCACAGCAGCATTGGGTGCCCCAGGGAGCCCAGCTAGGCTGGGGCTGGGGGCAGTGGAAGGTTGCGGGGAGGAGAAGCTCCAGATACCAGCTGGAGTGGGGAGAGGAGCCGAGCTGGAGTGGGGGAGGAGAAGCTCCAGACTGGGCTGGAGCCATGCTGAGGAGGGGGCGCACGGGGAGGAGAAGCCCCGGGCCCCTGCAGGAGCTGCAGTGGGAGGGAGGGAGGGAGGGGAAGAAACAGCAAGCTGGGGCAGAGGAGGAGAAGCCACACAGGGTTGGGAGGCGGTGAGGGAGGGAGAAGCCCAGACTCCAGCAGGAGCTGCACTGGAGGGGGGGGTGAAGGGGGAGAGGAGCCACTCTGGGGCAGGGAGGAGAAGCCCTGGACCCTGGCAGAATATGTGGGGCTGAAATCCCCAGTTCAGGAGCCCCAGCCACCTTAGTGGCAGAAGTTGCAGGTCTGAAGCCCTGACCCCACTCTGTGTGGAGCTGCCCTGAGCCCCTCTCGCTCCCATCCCCCCGCGGAGTTGGCTCTCACTCTCCAGCTGTGGAGAAATTCAGCCCAAATCTCCCCATGTTGGGATCTCCATTTCCTCCACCGTCACCCAGCCATGAATGGATTTAGCCCAGGAGGCAGGATCAGCATTGGCCCCATTTGGAAGGTGGGCTCTAGGGCACAGAGAGGTGCAGTGACTTTCCCAAGGCTAAGCAGGGAGTCTGTGGCAGAGCAGAGACTCAAACCCAGAACACCTGAGCCTGAGCCTGTGCCATAACCACAAGGCAACCTTCCCACTGAAGGAGAGGGAACCTCCTCTGCCACTTTGAGTGTGTGGGTGGGAGCAATCACTGGACAGAGCTGCCAGGAGGTGGGGGGGTTGGATAGTTGGGGGGGTGATTCGTGGGTCTGGGGGTATCTGGAGGGGGTGATCAGGGGACAAGAAGCAGGGGGGTTGGATGGGTTGAGGGCTCGGGGGGGTGCCTGTCGGGGGGTGGAGTGGTGTCAGGCAGACAGGCAGCAGAGGTAGTTGGATGGGTTGGGAGTTCTGGGGGTTCTGTCAGGGGGCAGGGAGCGGTTGGATAGGAGTGGGAGTCCCGGGGATCTGTCTGGGGTCGGAGGTGTGGATAAGGGTCAGGGGACAGGTAGGGAGTAGGGTCCTAGGGAGACAGTTACTGTGGGGGCGGGTCTCAGGAGGGGGAAGTCAGGGGACAAGGAGCCTGGTGGCTTAGATAGGGGGTTGGGTCCTGAAGGGCAGTTAGGGGCAGGATCCCAGGAGGGGGCAGTCAGGGGACAAGGAGAGGGGGTAGTTGGAGGTTCTGAGGGGGGCAGCCAGGGGGCAGGAAGTGGGAGGCAGTGGATGGGGTGGGGCTCCCTGGGTGCACACCCTAATGAAATGTGCTGCGCATGCCTATGGTCACGGGGGTGATCTACTTGCATCCTTTTCCTGTTTGTGCCATTTCTTTCCGTCTCAAAACCTGATAACAATTCTCTCTAGTTCTTCCCCTTCTCTCCCCTCCCCACATGTGGCTAGAAAATCCAAGGAGATTCCCTCATTTTCCCTACAATTATTGACTCTCTAGTCTCTTATTTTGCCCTATTTTCTCCGTAATTCTTAAGAATTCTTAAATTCCGATTTGGGATATGAACCCAGCCCTTTTTATCTGCAGCAATTTGTCCTTGGGTAGGTGGGAATTTGCTGTCCTGTGTCAGTCCCCCAATGTGGGTGGTGGTTAGTAGGTGCTGGTTGGGGGAGCCCACCGACATAGCTGCCTCTGGGGTGGAGAGGGGGTGGCTGATCTCTGCCAGAAATAGGACATGGTCAAACAGGAGGGGAAGGGAGGAGCCAGTATCCCTATGGAGCCTGCCCAGCCCCTTTGGTTCTGCTCCTTTCTAGCATTTTGTTCAGAGACTTTATTACTGGAAAGGCTGAAAAATCTCCCTGTGGGCTTAGCCTGGCAGGAGGGGCAGGTCTCCCCTGCAATAAAGAGATGGAGCATAATAAGACCAAAGAAATAAGTCAGAATCAGTTCTATGTTTGATGAATTTTGCTGCTTCTCTGCATTAATTGTCTCTGAGCAGTTCATGATTCTTTCTAAAATTGCAGTTCTCCTAAAATAGTTGCTGAATAATTACTGTCACTGTTGTTGGTCTGGAGCTCATCTGAGAGCACTTTATTTAGGTCATTCAGTGTATGAAATTCAAGATCTGATGGTTAGTTTGAAAATCAGGGCTCTTAGGTCCTATTCCCAACTCTGCCACTGACTGGCTGTGTGATCTCAGACAAGTCAATTCTCCTTTCTCAGACATAACTTCTCCCTCTTTCACGTAGGGATAATAATGATCTGCTCCTACCTAGCTCAACTCACTCCCTCTTTTCCAACACATACACTGTCTCTCCCCACACACAAACAGTCTCTACCGCGCCATGCACACTGCAGTTGAAAAGCAGCTGGTAATCTAATAAGATGCCCATGGAATGGTGGGATAGAGAAACCTGCATGATGTGATGCTCTACCAGCCCGTGAGGCATTGCAAAAACCCTTCCCAAAACACCCTGCAGCCAGTTGCACAATGGGATAGTTACCCACAGTGCACTACTCTCTGTTGCCATCCAAGAACTGCTAGCATGGATGTGTTCTGGTGACACAAGGGGCATAGGGAGGACATTCAATAGCTGTTTAGTTAAAACACTTTAACTAAAGCAGCAATGCCAGGGGGTTGGTAGCTCCTTTCTTTCCTCACTCTGGAGTAAACTCATCTTTTTATTCCATTCTTGATGTTTCATGGAATAACAACAGATGACCGAAGAAAGAGGTGGGCAGGACAGGTCTCAGGGGAGGGGCAGAGAGGTGAGAACAGTGGGTAGGGTGGGTCTCAGGGGAGGGGCAGAGAGGTGTGGGTAGTTGGCAGGGTGGGTCTCCGGAGAGGGGCAGAGAGGTGCGGGCGGTGGGCAGGGTGGGTCTCAGGGGAGGGTCAGAGAGGTGCGAGCGGTGGGCAGGGTGGGCCTCAGGGGAAGGGCAGAGAGGTGTGAGCGGTGGGCAGGGCAGGTCTCGGGGAAGGGCAGAGAGGTCTGAGCGGTGGGCAGGGTGGGTCTCAGGGGAGGGGCAGAGAGGTGCAAGCGGTGGGCAGGGCAGGTCTCGGAGAAGGGCAGAGAGGTGCGAGCGGTGGGCAGGGTGGGTCTCAGGGGAGGGGCAGAGAAGTGTGAGCGGTGGGCAGGGTGGGTCTCAGGGGAGGGTCAGAGAGGTGTGGGTGGTGGGCAGGGTGGGCTTCAGGGATGGATCAGAGAGGTGACGGTGGCAGCTGGTGGGCAGACCTTGTGGTAGGGTGTGGACAGGCACGAGCAGAGGGCAGAAAGGCCTTGGGGGAGGAGAGGAGAGAGTGAAAGGTGGACCAGCAGTCCTCAGCCAAAGAGGAAGAGTGGGGGTGGGAAGTGGCCAAACAGG
Source organism: Gopherus flavomarginatus (assembly GCF_025201925.1). Lineage (NCBI taxonomy): Eukaryota > Metazoa > Chordata > Testudines > Testudinidae > Gopherus > Gopherus flavomarginatus. The sequence continues at coordinate 45,493,269 of NC_066625.1, read as the reverse complement.
AGCAAGGGGGGAGCACAGCTGGGGCCTCAGAGAGAGGAGAAAGGTGGGGGGCAGTGCCATGGACTGGGCACCAATGGGCCCCCCACTTCTAGGGAGCTTTCAGCGCCCACACCCAGCCTCCCCAAATGCAAGAGTCATGGGCCACCTATTCTCTGGGTCTTCACTAACCAAGCCCCTCCCCAAGCTATGTTGATGGGAGAAGCCCTCCTGTTGACACAGCGCTATCTGCACCGGGATTAGGTTGATATAACCGCATTGCTTGGGGAGATAAGTTTTTTACACCCCTGAGTAATGTAGTTACACCGATCTAATTTTGTACTGTAGACCTGTCCAAAGAACCTTAGGAGTAAAATTTCACCTGCTCCTCTGCTTTACTGAATCCAAACACAAACAAAGCTTGTCAGGCCCAGATGGAGGTTGGCAAAGAGTCAGGTGTGTGCAGACACGAGCCCTTCAGCAACTTTAGGCACCAGGCTTAGCTGGCTAAAACCACTGTTTTGTATACAGGAGATCCGGGGTTCAAGTTCCAGTGGTACCTTCCTGAGTTGCTTTTGGGGCACCTGGTGTTGGCTACTGTCAGAAGACAAGTTTCAGAGCTAGATGGGCCTTCGGTCTAGCCTAGTGTGGTTTTTCTTATGGTTTAAATTACACTCACAGGCAATGAGGATAGAGTTACTGAAAGTTTGGGAGTTAGGAGCTGATAGGTTAGTGGTCCAGTCTCCTCACAGACGACCCCCTCCCCCTGGGACAGGGGCAGGTCTGAGCTCTCACACCAAATGCTTATTGTGGCTGCCAGAATCTGTGGGCAGCTCATTTAGTTTATGCCGAGGGTTGAGTCCTGTTTTGTGCACCGTGTGTGAGAATGAAAATCCTAAACAGCCCTTTGAAACAACAAAAGCAGCAGGACGTGTTTCTGTCACTGTCCCAAAACAGACAGACCAATGGAGAAATGCCATGAGTCCAGGGTAATACTCCACTGCAGTTTTACCATTTCCACTCGCTAAACTCCCTCCCAACCTTCTGGGCTCCTAGAGCAGGGGACTGAGCCTGAGCCGAGACACGGACCCTGCAACTTTACAGCCCAAGCCACATGACCCTGATTAATCCAACACGGGCCAGTCGTGGGTGTTTCATTGCACTGTAGATGCAGGCTAATGTTATGTCTACACTGTGATTAAAACACCCAGGGCACCTGTCTCAAAGCCCGGCCAGCTGACTCAGGCTTATGGGGCTTGGGCTGCAAGACTATGAAATTACAGCACAGATATATGGGTTTGAGCCCAACCTTTGAGGCCCCATGAGGGGTGAGGGTTTCCGAACCCAGGCTTCAGTGTGAACACAAATATCTGCACCACAGTTTTTAGCCCAGCCTGATGTGTTGTAATTGATTGAAAATCTAGATCCAGTTGCCACATTTGCAAATGGAGAAATGTCAGCGAGTGGAAGGCCATTGCAAGCTCAGCTAATTATGCAACATGACTTATGGCCCATCTAACAAGCTCCTTAAACAATAGCTCCCAATTTTCATTCACATTGTTCTGTTTAGTGTTTTTCTTCAAAACACTTTCACTAATCATTTTGGTCAGCTTTGGAAAGTTAGCCCTTTCAGTGCACCAAATACAAATATTGCTGGTGGGGACTGCCCTCTACGGTCATAAGAACAGCCATACTGGATCAGACCAATGGTCCAGCCAGCCCAGAATCCTTTCCTCCCACAGGGGCCAATGCCAGGTGCCTGCGAGGGAATCGACAGAACAGGGAAATTTCAAGCAATCCGTCCTGTCGCCCATTCCCAGCTTCCAGTAAACAGAGGCTAGGGACACTTAAAGAACATGGTTTTGTATCCTGGCCCATCCTAGCTAATGGCCAATGATGGACCTGTCCTCCATCAACTTATCTACTTCTTTGGTGGAACCTGTTATAGTCTTGGCCCTCACAACATCATTTGGCAAAGTTTCCCCAGGTTGACTGTGCTGGGTGAAGAAATATTTCCTTTGGTTTGTGTTAAACCTGCTGCCTATCCATTTCATCGGGTGACCCCTAGTGCTTGTGTTATGAGGAATAAATAGCACTTCCTTACAGATCCAGACTAACACGGTTACTCCCCTGATACTTCCTTATTTACTTTATCCAAACCCATCATCATTTTATAGACCTCTATCCTAGCCCGCCCTTAGTAATCTCTTTTCCAAGCTGAAAACTCCCCTCAGTGTTATTAATCTCACCTCACATGGAAGCTGTTCAAGACCGCTAATCATTTTGGTTGCCCTTTTCTGTACCTTTCCCAATTCCAATATCTTTTTGAGATGCAGGAGGGATCAGTTCCAGTATTCAAGATCTGGGCATATCATAGATTTATAGACAGGCAGTATTATATTTCGGTCTCGCTAACCATCTCTTTCCTAATGACTTCCCAACATTTTGTTCGCTTTTTTGACTGTTGATGCACATTGAGTAGATGTTTTCAGAGAAGTATTCACAGTGCCTCCAAGATCTCTTTCTTAAATTGAAGAGCTAATTTAGACCCCATCAGTTTAGATGTAGAGTTGGGATCATGTTTTCCCATGTGCATTACTTTGCATTTATCCACATTGAATTTCATCTGCCTTTTTGCTGCCTAGTCACTCAGTTTGGTGAGATCCCTTTGTCACACTTTGCACTCTCTTTTGGATGTAACTAACTTGAGTTGGGTTGTATCATCTACAAATGTTGCCACATCACTGTTTACTCCTTTCTGTAGATCACTTAGGAGTATGCTGAACAGTGCTGGTCCCAGTACAGACCCCAGGGGGACACCACTATTTACCTCTCTCCATTCTGAAAAATCAGACCCTTTCTTTCTTGCCTTTGAACCAGTTACCTATCCCAGGGAGGACCTTCCGTCTTATCCCATTTTGATTCAGAGCCTTTGGGGAGAGACCTTGTCAAAGGTTTTCTGAAAATTTAAGTATACTAGATCCACAGGATCACCTTTATCCACATGCTTGTTGACTCTCTCAAAGAATTATAGTAGATTCATGAGGCATGATTTTCCTTTACAAAAGCCATGTTCATTCTTCCCCAGTGTAAGTGGTGGCAGACTCACCTGGCGGCGCCTCATGCTGGTTATCTTGGGAATTAGCTCTCCAGCCATCAAAGTACCCTCTGCAGGCCGGTGATCTCCCTTACCACAGCTGGCCCCCTGTCCCTTCCAGGATCCTGATACCCCTTTTACCTTGGCAGTACCCCCACAGTTGTGGGTCTCCCCCTCCCACAGGAACCCCCACCCACTATCCCCACTTCACCTCAGTCTTCGCTACTGCCCAGTCTTCATCTAGCCCCCATTCACTGGGCCAGACTGCAGTATGAGCCACTTATCACAGGCAAAGGGGTTTGGACCTGCCACCTCTGCTTCCCCATGGGCTTCCCCATTGCAACCCTGCACCTATTCAGCCTATAGTCAGGCCTACAGCCTGGGGCTTTCCAGGCCAGAGCTCTCAACTTCTCTGGCCCTTCCCCAGCCCTGCTCCCAAGCTAGATGTCTTGCTTAGGTCCCTGCAGCTAGGCCCTTCTCTCACTACAAGCAGAGGGAGACTGACTGGGCTTCTGGCTCACAGCCTCTTATAGGGGCCAGTTGGGCCTGATTGGGGCATGGCCACAGCTGAGCCTACTTTCCCCAGTCAGCCCAGGCTTCTTGCCCCAGCCACAGCCCTTTCCTGGGCTGTTTCAAGCCCCGTAGGGCAGGAGCGAGTAACCATCCCGCTACATCCAACAAAGTCTCTTTACCTATGTCTCTAATAATTGGGCTCTACAATTTCACCCAACGTGCCTAATACTGAAGTTAGCCTTAGTGGCCTGTAATTGCCAGCTGCCTCTCTGGAGCCTTTTTTATACACTGCTCCAGCCAGGGACTAATGGCAGCCCCAGACTTTCCCTTTCTCCCTTCTGGGAAATCAAGTTCAAATTCTAAAAGGAGCTAAAGAAGCCTCAACCCTGCATCTGAATTCACGTCACATTTCTCACTACCAGACACAAACAAATGTCATTTCAATCCCAGGTGATCCACTTCAGTCATTCCTCAGCACCATTCCTTCACCCTCCTGCCTTAGCTTAGGGCTTTGCGCCACCCTGTGGGCATTTCATGTCCCTCCTCAGTTTCACATACAGACACAATTTCCTTTGCCGTTCAATGAACAGCAAAACCTTTCTGTGTCTCTAGTCTGAGCCAGGGCATTCAATTCCATTGAAACTTTCTCTCCTGCAGTGGCAAAGCTCAGACAGAGGGGAGGTGGCCACCTTCAGCTCTGAGAGTGAGATATTCACTCTCCTCTTTCTTCAAGCTGCTGCTGTTAGTCCACAAAACATGTACCATGGAATAAAAAACTGAGTTTACTCCAGGGTGAGGAAAGAAAGGAGCCACCAACTCCCCGAAAAATCTCTGTGCCCCTGAGAGAACCTGCCCCTGCTATTGGAATCACTGATGTGGTTCAGCTACAATGGGGAAAGTATCTGCTCTCATGGGGATATAGCTCAGTGGTAGAGTGTTTGACTGCAGATCAAGTGGTCCTTGCTTCAAATCCAAGTGCCCTCTAATACGCCTCTTATTTTTTTATTTTTATTTTTGAAAAAAGGGAAAACATTTTCATTTCCATTCTCCATTATGTTCAGGAGCTCCACTATACGGGGATGCTTGAAATGAATGTCATTCAACATTTCACTGTTCAAATACATAAAAACCTAGCAAACCTGACCATCAGCTGAAATCAGTTCCAATCCTCTAAGTGTAGAGTTTATGTTTTCATCAATTAAACAAAGGGATCATATGAATGTACATTTGCAGATCCCTCTTCTCCACGGCTGTGCTGTGCAGAAGAACAAGAACCACATCCAGATGGAGTTCAGGAGTCTGACGAGCAAAGGCAACTTGGTGCGGGCTAAAGTCACCAGCACTTTGGCTCCTTCACATTCAACCAGAAGCTGGGCCCCAGGACAAGGCATGAGAAGACGACAGTGGCTGTGAGCAGGAAAATAGCCCCCAAGAAGCTGTCTAAAGCTGTCAAGATCCTCAGGAAGGTCACCATGCCCATGTCTAGCATGTACTGACTGCAGCAGGGACCAAAAAGGCAGAGAAAAGCCCTCAAAAGTTCTAAGCTGCCAAGCCCTAGATGGTGATCAAAATCCTACCTAAAATCAAGACAGGATAAGGTTAAGGTCATCTCCAAATCCAGGTCTAAGAAGGTAACACTGAGAAAGAAGTGAAAAGATTTCCATTGGGATGACTCCTGCTCCCCTAATGGCTCTTTTATGAATCACCATAGACCACCCAAAGAGATCAAAGTCCTGCAGGACAAACAGCCTCATGGACGGTATAAGGAAGTGGTGGCAGAGGGGGAAAGTGTTTCTCTTCCAGAGGGGAAGTGCTCTGTTTTCTGTAACACCTGCCAGGTGAGTGATACACTGACAGGGCAGCTGCCCATAGCTCCCACAGGAGCTCATTCTCCTCGATCTGCTTCTGCTGTTATTTCAGAGCCAGCACTAGTGGAAGTGTGTCCCTGTCACTTCACCAGCTCTAGAACAGGCTCTGTCTGCATCCCACCTCTGATTAATCCCACTTTTTAATGTATTCCTACTGCGATACTTTCCCAGTTCTCTGCCTCATTCTAACATTCCCGTCAGAGACTGACTATGGGGAGGAATGGACTAATTTGCGTGACATTTGGTAAGTTGTCATAGTATGTGACTGAAACCTCTGCTGGAGGTGGGCAGGAGCCTGTTACACACATAAAATAGCTAAGTTTTACTAAACTACCTGCTACACATTCAAACCTTCCTGTACACACACAATAGAAATTGGGGCTCTGAGAAATGGCAACTTGCCTTTAACACAGATCATTAATTTCTGTTCTTCCAGAGGCATTGAAATAGAAGCACATTACTTTTCAACAGCTGCTATTTCATGATCAGCAGCAGAACCTGTCAATTGACCACCCATAGAGCTGATTGTTTCTAACTGCAGTGTTAGCCAGACCATTCAGTAACATTATCGCTCTGTTTACAAAGCCTTTGGTTAGTGACGAATCATGAGACTTATCCCTTCCTGCTGTAATTCCACTGACTCCAGTGTCTCTTTCCCTAGTTCTGGTTCCAAGAAAAGAAACAAATTAAAACAAGCTTCAGAACTAACATGCTGTGGGAAAGTGGAAATGTTGATAGCTCAAATAATTCAGTTTCTTCTGTGTCTTGTGTGTGTCTGTCTGCTTTGTGTGTGTGACCGGTGGGGCTTTTTGTTTACGCCTGGCAGGTTCAACCCTGTCAGATTTGTCTGTGGGAAGGGGGACAGAGAAAACAGGCACCCTGGCCTTCCAGGTTGAGGTTAGGCAAAGGAATAACAACCCTGTCTCATAAAAAACAAAAAATGTTACAGAAACAGTGGTAGGAACAGTGCTAGAGAAACTGGTAAATAATCACAATGCCCAGGCTTGAAGTAATCAGAAATACAGGATTCACAAAGCAAAGCTCAGGGGAGATTTGGGGTTTATTCTCTGATCTTAGCCATGTGCTATAGCACAGGGAGCAGTTTTGGACGTCTCCCATCCCACAACTGGGGAAAGGAAAAGGATTCTTAGGTTCTAGCACAGATTGAAGGAGAATAATGATGGGGAATAAGGGAATCCCTCTGACTTACCCTAACTACCTCTGTTGTTACAATGGGTGAAATGACATTTTTCCCTATCCCTGCCCAGTTCCTGCTCTTTGTTATAGTTCAATATATTTTAAGTGCAGAAAATGATAATAAAAATATCTGCTCTCCAGCACAACCTGAAGCAACATCAGAGCAACTGGGAATGAAACAATTTGTTCCCCAAGGGAGAACTCGATGACTAAGAATTGCTTTGAAATGGGGGAACAGGATAACCATGATGCTCAGGGTTAGTTTAGACTAGGAACAGTGATGGAGTTTAGGTCAGGTCAAGGGGAAAGCTAATGCCAACCACTGCACCTAGGCTGCATCTGCACTACAACTTTTTACATTAAGATGACTAACTTGAGCAGCCAACGCCATGTACAGTCCTAGTGGATGGAAGGCAAGGGTAGTTTTTGCCTCAGTGTACCTTGTTGGGATCAAACCTGTCTCCCTAATCTAGAACTGGCTGGAGGGATACACACTCCTATGAATCAAAAGGAAAGGAGTTGATAGAAAAGATCACAGGACTGACCCCAAAGAAGGATGAGCTGCAAAAGGCAGAAGGCGCCAACTTATCTGGTGGAGCTGAGAGACCACAATGAAGATGATGCAAAAATCACTATGTGGGAATTAGCAAATGTGAATTTTTTTTAAAAATTGTTTTGGCCAACCCTAGTCAAGGGATTTATTACAATTCTCTCTCATGTGTATTTTCTGATGCCAAATGAGGCTTGAGCACTGATTGAAGCTTTTCCTGCCCTCAGAGCATCCATAAGGTTTCTCATCATGTGGATTCTCCTATGAGTGATAAAGTTTGAGCGCTGATTGAAGCTTTTCCCACACTCAGTGCACATGAAGGGCATCTCTCCTGTATGGATTCTCTCATGTGTGATAAGGTTTGAGCGCTGATTGAAGCTTTTCCCACACTCAGAGCACGTGTAGGGCTTCTCCCTGGTGTGGATTCTCTGATGATTAATGAGGCTTGAGCACGCATTGAAGCTTTTCCCGCACTCAGCGCATGTGTAGGGCTTCTCTCCCTTATGGATTCTCTGGTGTGCGATAAGGTGTGAGCTCCAACTGAAGCATTTCCCACACTCAGAGCATGTGTAGGGCTTTTCTCCTGTGTGGATTCTCTGATGTCTGATAAGGGCAGAGCTCTGATTGAAACTTTTCCCACACTCAGTGCATATGAAAGGTGATCCTCCTGTGTGGATTTTCTGATGTCTAATGAGCCTTGAGCATTCATTGAAACTTTTCCCGCACTCAGTGCAGGCGTAGAGCTGCTCCCTTGTGTGGATTCTCTGATGTGTGATAAGGTGCGAGCTCCAATTAAAGCTTTTCCCATATTCATGGCACCTGTAGTGTGTTTCTTCCAAGTTGATTTTGTAGCTTGTTATAAGGTCTTAGAGGCTACTAAAGTTTCCCTCTGGCCTCCCCTGAGTCTCACAGGCTATTGTTTTTTCTCAGAGTGCACAACTCCCAGAAACATTCCCTTTGGATGTTCCTGATAAAGTTCCATGTGGTTCTTCTTGCTCAGTATCTTCCTGATGGGGTTTCTCCTCCTCATTCTGACTCACCATCCCATCACCTGAAGGGAGACAGAGATAATCCAGACATAGGTCACTACCTGCACTGGAAAGAAAGAAAATCTCAGAGAGGAATGGAAAAAGTGATGAACAATCCAAAATGGTGTGTGGGAGAGATCAAACCTATTAGGAGCTGATTTTCCCCAAAACCTTCCCCAGAGGAGAGAGGAAGGGATCAGTTTTGGTCTGCATCTCACAAGAACACTTTGGGGAAAGTGAGATCGGGGAGCAACCTGCTGCCAGTTGTCAGTCAGAATAGGAGGGAAGCCATGAGTCACATCTGCCATAATGATTCCACATCTGCAGGGAACAATCCTGAACTGGGAGAGCTTGCAGGGTCTTTGTAGGGCATCCCAAATGTTTCCTGCATTCCCACACAGTTGTTGAGTTGGTTTAACCAACTCCTCACCTGTGCAGGCAGCTCTTTGGAAGCACTTCTTCTCAGAGCCCTGGAGGTCTGGGACCCACGGCTCTTCCCCTCGTTCCAGCTGGGAGATCACATCAGGCTTGGAAACTGGAAACTATTGCAGGAAAAGAAAATGAGGGAGGTCAGTGGAATTTGTGGGATACTTGTCACAAAGAATAGTCCATGGTTTTAACCCTCACCTCATTGTTAAGCAGTAACATCCCAAGGCCAGATTCCTTGGCTCAAAGTGGCAGGGGAGTTATTATGATTATAAATCATATTCATTAGCTTAGGGCCTAAGGAGCAACTAACAGTGGGTCAGCATTGTGCTAGGACAAGTACAAACATAGAATAATAGAGGGCCCATGCCGTGAAGAATTTACAATCTAAATACACAAGACAGACACAGAATGGGGGAAGGGATAGAACCCACTGTTAGAATAGAGATATTCAGGCCTGCCTGTAAAGCCTATAGTTTAAGAACTTAGGTGTATTTTTATCACTTAGCTACTTACAGGAGTATGAAAACAAAGAATCAAAATCACTGTCTGTATTTGTAAGGGCCTTCTCTTACCGTGACAGTCTGAGGCCTTGTCCTGAGGTTAAGAAATTTGGCTAAGCAGCAGGGGCAGCCATAAGCTGGGAAGCAAAGGGTCACATCCTCATATCCCAAACCAGTCACACTGAAATAAGGTGCTATTGGGCTGTTAGGAAGATGATCCTGTCCTGAGAGTG